>NW_006399848.1:11712994-11755111 GCF_000299155.1 Elephantulus edwardii | reverse complement strand
TATATATTTTTTAAAGAGAAAAACTCTCATAAATCTTTATTACATATTTTCTGAACTTAGTTATAGGTTAAAGCAAAGCATAAGGCAAACATATTTTGAAATGAAAGAGAATAAATATAAATATAAAACGTCTTTCAGTGGCATCTTGTAATATTTACAATAGCTAACAGCATGATTTTCAGTAACTTGAGCATATAATAGTAATTTGTCATTTTTCTCCAAGTTCACTGACAGTATAAAGGCATATTTAACTCAGCAGGAGAATTTTAATTTCATACTTGGTAATTTCATGAAGCATTCTTCTCACCCTGCAGTTGCAACTAAAAATTCTTTCCTTATTTCTTTCAATAAATTATCATCTACTCATTTCTCTTGGCTTTATTAGAATGTTCAGATGCAAATAATCAAAACACCACCTGCCTTAGAACTATGTTTATGTAAAAGTTTACTTCTGACTTGTAATTTGGATAATGCAGAAAAAACACGTATGAATATAATCACTGTGGACAAGAAGGAGTAGGGAATTTGGTTAAAGTAGTACATAGTAAAGCTATCTTTTTATTGGATTTCTAGGATTGTAGTTAGATTATACTACACTGCTATAGAACTGTGAGAAAACAATACAAGATAAGACAAGTAGCTATAATTGATGATGCATAATTAAAAGGAAAATATTAATACTTTTTAAATAGAAACTACATGCTGCCATCAGTTTCCTCATTACACCAGTTGTGTCGAAAATATTCCCTCAAAACATTGTAATGTTTCATCTGTCCCTCAACATTTCAGAGTTACAAAAACTGTAAAATCTGTTATTTGACTTTTTTGCACTTTAAAGATGCAAGTCAGGCAGAATGAACACTAAAGTGTGAGCAACTGTGGTGATAACCATAATGGTTATGATTACGTCTTGGCTAGTCTCAAATGCTTCGATAATTATATAACAAAATAATTTAGTTGTTAGATAATTATGTCATTTGGTATTTATGCAATGGTTTATTTTTTATCTTGTAATATTTTATCATTCTTCATTTCTATGTAATGACAATTTTTTTATACTGACTTAGTGTTTGGAATTTAAGCAAGTAGGTAGGTGAAGAGTGAGTGTATTTTTTTTCCACTTTACCTAACTTGAAAGGAGTCCTGATAGCACATTGGTTAAATACTTGGTATTACCAAAAGGCCAGTAGTTCCATTTGATCTAGTCCTTCTTTGGGAGAAAGAGCTAGTTTTCTACTTTCTTAATCTATTCTTTTCCAGATATTCTATATTTTATAAGGCACTTCTACTCTGTCCTGCAGAAGAATCACTATGAAATGGAATTCACTTGAAGATATGAGAACTCCCGCTCTAAATTGACCTTCCCCCAAACTCCTACAAAATACAGTTTTGTCTTAGATTTCACAGAGATAATGAATCTCCAAGACATCTCTTCCTATTTTCTCCTCATAATGATAATACTATTGTGTTAATTGCTGTCAAATATGTTCTAATTCACATAGAAACCCTATGTAAGAGTTCAAATCTGCACGCATATAGTTGACACATATGTGTGCAGATTTGAACTCTTAACATAGGGTTTCTATGTGAATTTTCAAATGGATTGCCCATCTTATTAGCAAAGCACTTTTGAGTAAATTCAAACTACAGAGCAGACATGCCAGATGAACTGGGAGTCTGGCGGAAGGTCTTTGCCAGTATTTGGGCTTGCCTGGTTGCTAAAACTCTGAAGGGCCCGAGGGCCTGTCTTTCTTTTTTTTTTTAGACATTCCTCTAGCCCTGGTGTACAAGTTGCTTTACCACGGTCACTTGTGGTTGCTGTGAGGCTGAACACGTGACACTGATGTGTTCAATGCGTTAATGGTTGGCTACAATGCGGACTGAGAGTGGGGTGGAGCTCCCCGATTAAAACAAGATTGGTAGGAGGAGTGGCATCCTCTTCCATAATAGCTTGCCTACGGAAACCCTATGAACCTAGAGAGAGGATGAAAGGCACCCAAGCGTAGAAGGACTCTCCTTCATAGGGTCGCTATGAGTCACCTGCCACTCGACGGCACTTAACAACAACAACAACTACCCTTTGGGTTAATAGCCCAGCAGTTAATAGTTTACTCCTATCAGAGATTCTTAGAAAGAATCAAATTTATTAAAATTATAACTCACTCATCGCCATTAAGTCAAAACTGACTCAAAACTACCTTCCAGTTGGTTTTCAGAGGCTATAATCAAATAAAAGGAGACTGACTTCCTAACTTTCTTGCTCAGAACAGCTGGTTGATTCAAACCAATTTCCTGTAGATTGGCGGCATATTCCCTCACCTACATAACCGCTAGATCATTCTATATAAAAATAGTTGATGTTGTGAGTTGGAAATGACTCATAACTGACCTTCCAGTGGGTTTTAAGAGAAGCAAATCACACAGAAAAAGATTGTCCATTCTTCTTCTGGGGAATAGCTGGTAGATTTGAACCATTTACCTTTAGGATTATAGCTCAGCTTCTTACCACTAGCCATATGACTACATTCATATTTAGGTCTATATCTTTATCTATGTCTCCCTGAATAATGTGAATAAGTTATATTTTGCCTATATTTTGCTATCTATATTTTACAGGAAAAATGGCAATTTGTTGATTTATTTATCTTGTGGTGAATGGTCAATAGCAGGAAAGGATAAAAATTGAAATTTAAACATATTGGGTTTTGTGGGGTTTTCTGTTGTGTTTTCGTTTTCTTTCGTTTTTTATTGCACCACTTGCTGTACAGCAGTAACTTGTGGTTGCTGTGAGGCTGAACACTGTGACACTGATGTGTCAAGTGAAATAATGGTCACCCATGGTGGACAGTGTTTGGTGAAGCTTCCTGATCAAAACAAGCTTGGAAGCAGGAGTGGCATCCACTTCCACAATAGCTTGCCTCCAGAAACCCTATGAACTTGGAGAAATGATGAAAGTTACTCTCGGGTTCAGATCTTTTGTTCATAGGGTTCCTACGAGTTGTCTACAACTCAACAGGACTTAACAACATTATTATTTCAGTTCCTTAAATTTGAAGCTATAACATTAATTATCCTTTCCCCCTTTGTGTCTCTTAGATTTATTTTTCTTCTTTTTAAAGAAAATTTTCATTTTATCCTGGATTCTCACCAAGTTTGTATACATTGTTTTCACACCATCTTTCCCATTTCCTTTATCCACCCATCAAATTATGTGACCTTAAGGTAACCCTCACCCGCTGCCACAACCCATCAACCCCCTGCCCATCCTCATTCATCTGTTCCCCTCTTGCCTTCTTTGGATCCTTATACACATTCAACAGTAATGGTCTTATACAATCTTTGTCCTTATGAGACTGAGTTAATTCACTCAGAGTAATACTCTCCAGTCTCTCCCAAGTTAGGTAATGATTTACAAAATCATTGTTTCTGCATGCTTTGTAGTGTTCCATTGTGTGAATGTACCATAATGTCTCATTAGATTTTGTTTTCTGTTCACACTTTATGGATCCTTAACACCAATTTTATATTTCAGGCCTAATTTACTATCATTGCTTTCTGAGATCTCTTTACTTGCAGCCAGTTCTATTCTTCCAGTCAGCAGTCTTCTGTCAACTTAAAACTCTTAGATTCAAATATTGTACGAAGAGTTGATATTAAGTGTGATAGTGCTAACTCAGGTCAAGTGTTTGATTCTACCAATAGTTTTAAGGGAGGAAGATGTACAATCTCCTCCCATGTGACTTACAGCCTCTGAAAAACCCACTGGAACGTCAGCTGTCACTCAATTATGACTTGATGGCAATAAGAGAGTGAGGATAGAAAAGGCAGAAACTTTTCATAAAAGAAAGATGCTTCATTTTCTCCTAACGAGATGAATAGCCCCTAAATCCCAAGAGAAGGTGACTCTGAGTTGGAATCTACTGAATGAATGTAATATTTGTGGTGTTTATTTTGGTGCCTTTGAACTAACTGTAAGTCTAGTGACTCAATGAACAGTATGTTAAACTCTTGCCGTAACCTCTCTGTCTTCATGACCTCTGCCATGCTAAAGACGATTGTTTCAGCCTTCCTCCATTGTGTCAGAACTGCCTTCATTAAAGGTTTTCCTCATTCTATTCACTCTCTGTATTTCCCAGCATGACATTTTTTTCCAAGGACTAGCCTTTCTGACAACATGACCAATGTATAGGAGACAAAGTTTCACTATTTCTGCCTCTAAGAAACACCCTTACTGCACTTTCTCCAAGACAGATTTATTTGGTTTTGGGGCAGTTCCTAGTGTAATTCTCATTACAAGCGCCACAAATCAAAGACATGATTCTTCCTTGTTCTTCATTTTCATTGTTCAACTTTCATATGCAAAGAACATTTGAAAAGTGCCATGTCTTGTATTCTCAGAACCTTCACTTTTTACTGCAGACAACATTTTGCTTGCATGCCATGTTAGCCAGCAGCAAGAGCAGCAAGTCTCAGGATCTAGCCAATACATCACTTTCACCTGGAACATTATCCTGCTTTGCTAGTCATGCACTTTAACTAGAAGGCTCTGGTGATCAGCAGCTCCGAGGATACATTCCTCAACCAGAAGATCAAGGACAAAGTCCTTCCTCCAGCCCTTCAGAGAGAGTGGTGAAGAGAGTCAGGGAACCTATCTGCCCCACTCTGCAGATCAAAGAAGGCAATAGACTTCAGGAGAGAGAGCTACAATCAGAAAACAGCAAGCCTTCCACCCTAGAAAACTTAGCAGTGGGGCTAGGAGCAGTAGGCCCCCTTGCAGACCTGGCAAATTTTGCCACAGGACCAGAAAGGAAGGATAACAAGTACAGTGAGTTGCCCTCCTCTTCCCTATTGGAGTGTTAAGGACCCCAACTGAAGCAAGTCCTCCCATGATCCCAGGGACCTGAAAGAAATTCAGACAGGGTGAGCTGCCCTTTTCCTCTTGTGTAGCCATGAGCTTCGCAGCCAACATCGTCAGACCAAGGTCTGACTAAGGACCCAGTCAAGAAGAAACTATGACAACAATAACATGAAAGAAAACAGATTATCTCACAATCTTCACAAAACCAAAGCAATCTTTCACATTAAAAAAAAATCAAAAGAGAACCTGTGGATTTTCTGAAACTGGAAAGTGTGATGGAACTTTCTGACACAGAATTCAAATGAACAATGATCTAATATAAACAACAGGTGAAAGAAAAAAAGCAAAGAATTACAGAACTCTACAACCAAGAGCAAGAGAAACTTTAAAAAAGAAAAAAAAAAAACACACGACAAAAAAAATAAAAAAGAGAAACAGCAAACCCACCCCAACAACATTTCAAGACAGTCCTGATAAAACAAGTGGAATATTAGAAATCCTAGAAAAACAAGACACCACAGACGAGAATATTAAGACCAGTGTCTTAGAAGGTGTTAATAAGCTGGAAGAACAGATGAGCAGAATTGAAAACATGAAGCACGGGATCACCGGAATTAAAGAGAGAGCTTTTGGTATTGATCAGCTGAGAATAAAGCAGAATAAAAAAGAAAAGAAAATGAAGAAAGCCTAAGAATAATGTGTGACATTATTAAGAGGAAAAACATGCACATAATCTGAAACCCAGAACGGGAAGAAGCATGCAAAACACACAGAAAAAAGTGCACTGAGAAAGCTGTGGAAAAGGTTGTTTGTTGTTGTTGTTACGTGCCGTCGAGTCGTTTGCGACTCATAGCGACCCTATGTACAACAGCCCTAAACCCTGCTCTATCCTGTGCCAATCTCATTGCCTCTGACAAACCCATCCCGAGTACCCCAGTCACTGAATCAATCCACCTCATAGAGGGTCTTCCCCTCCTGCGCTGTCCCTCCACTCTACCCAGCATGATGTCCCTCTCTAAAGACCTGTCTCTCCTTACAACATGTCCAAAGTATGTCAGGCGAAGCCCCAGAATCCTTGCCTCCAAGGAGCAGCCTGGTTTAATCCTCTCTAGGATGAATCTGTTTGTTTTCTTGGCAGTCCATGGTACATTCAATACTCTTCTCCAGCACCACAGCTCAAAGGCATCAATTCTCCTTCTATCCTCCCTAGTCATTGTCCAACTCTCTGATGCATAACAAATGATTGCAAAAACCATGGCCTGTATCAGGGGGGCCTTAGTCTCCAGAAAGACACTGTTGTTCTTCAGTATTTGTGGAAAAGGTACCAGAAGAAAACTTTTTAGGTATAACAAAGAATAAGAGAATATACATTCAAGCTGAGTGAACTCTACAAAAATGACCTTAAAAGAAGAATCCCAAAGCATATCATAGTGAAGTACACCAGATTGAAAGACAAGGAGAAACTTTTGAAAGCAGCTGGTGAGAAATGAAGAGTAGCATATAAAGGAGAGCAAATAAGACTAAATGCTGATTTCTCAACAGAAACCATGCAAGCAAGAAGACAGTGGAATGGCAATATATCCAACAGTCAAAGAACAAAGCTATCAACCAAAAATATTCTATGTAGCAAAACTGTACATCAGATATGAATGAGAGATCAAGATATTCTCAGAAAGAAAAAAAGCAAACCCCAAAAATAACTAAGGGAGTTTGTAAAAACAAGATCAATGCTTCTGGGAATACTGAAGGAAGTGTTTCGCACAGAGAAGTTACAAAGAGGATGAATCAAAGTAACCAGAAACAGTATCAAAATAGAACCCAATAAAATGATAGCATTAAAAGCTTGCCTTTATGTAATTAGCACGTAATTGCAAAGATATATATATCTTTGTGTGTATATATATATAAGGGGTGTGAATATGAGTTGAAACTTAGTTTGTCATCTAATAATAAATCAATTTAAAATTATTATTATTTGGAGCTGGCTAAGTTAGGTGTTATGGGCTGAAATTAAATACAGTACCTGTGCTGTGCAAAAAAATACTTTATTTTTTATTTATAAGGAGCAATTAATAATTTTATAATATTATTAACATTTTAACAAAAATCTTATTAAATTTCAAAGTTTCCAAGACTTAAGTAGGTTCACTATTCTTTTCTTTATTTTTTAAATTATTTTTTCATTCATTGTTGTACCTTCCCCCTAGATCCCCTTCACCAAGTCCAATTTGCAATACACCTCTTATTCCAGATTGTTGTTATATATCAAATGTCCTGTATCATGCATATAATACATAATCTCATATTCCTTTAGGATGATTCTTCCTCTCATTTGTACCGATGCTGATTTCTTTCATTATCTATTCATTCTTTTCCTCTTCTCTCATCAACCTCCTCACGCACAGAATGCGAATAGACACTTCACCTAAGAAGACATTCAGATGGCACTCAACGTGAAGAAACATTCAAAATCTCCAGCTATCAGAGAGATGCAAATCAAAACAGCTATGAGATAGCGTCCCACCCCAGCAACAGTAACAAAGTTCAACAGGGCAACAAACAACCAATGCTGGCAAGGCTGTGGAGAAATTGCAACTCTTACTCACTGTTGGTAGGTTCACTGTTTAGTATGACATCCAATTTCAATTAATGTACTCCTTCGAGAGTGCATTTTATATTCAAATCATAATCAAAGCGAATAAGACCAATGAGATTTTGTTTAGAAAGAGTGACAGAACTTACACAGTTATTTAATGTTTGACAGTAATTAGTTCTTTTGTTTTAAAATGTAGCCTCCTAGGCATTTGATACTGATGATGAGAGACTCTTTTTCTAACATCAATTAAAGGCGTCATGTAGTTTCAAAGAAAGAAAACATTCTCAGAGTATCCTCAATGGTTTAAATCAAAGTTGATATAGTTGAGCCAGTCAGCCAAGTAAAAAACAAACACACCACTATAATTAGTTAACTAAACACTAACGTAACTTTTAAAGTTAATAAGTATTTTTATGCAAATATTTTATTACAAAGAAAATTGACAATATGTTGTTGTTGGTTTGTTTTATCAAGTCAGAGCTGATGACCCTCCAATGCATTTTCAAAGATAGTAAATTGCACAGGAGGAAATTTTTTATCCTTACTCATATATCAAACAATAAATATTTATAATAAAACTATAATATGTACTTTGATCAAGTATAATCCAAAACTTATAACATTAAACTTCTGTATTTCACAAAGCAATTCACAATAGCAAGAAAATGGAAACAGCCCAAATGCCCATCAACAAACAAATGGATTAAGAAATTTTTATAACACTCACAGGATGGAATAATATACAACACTGAAGAACAAGTATTTAAAAAAGAACCTACTATGTAACAGACATAGTGAGAGCTCTATTGGCCTAGTGGACAGAAAGTTATGCTACCAAGCCCAAGGTGGGTGATTTTAATCTGAGGCCCTCAGGCCTGGTTTAAATTGTTTTTTGTCAAACATTCTTCTAAGTAATATAGCACTGGTCTGTGCATTGCAGTACAGAGCTAAGTCACGATTGCTGTGATGCTGAACACTGTGACACTTATGTGTCAAATGTGATAATGGTTACCCATGGTGGACAGTGTTTGGTGGAGCTTCCCGATTAAAACAAGCTTGGAAGCAGGAGTGGCATCCACTTCCGAAACAGCTTGCCTCTGGAAACCCTATGAACATGGAGAATCCACCAAAGTTATAAGAGTGTTCAGGTCTTTTGTTTATAGGGTAGCTATGAGTTGTCGATGACTCCACCTCCATAGTACTTAACAAAAACAATCTAACAGGGAAGAGACCAGAGAGCATTATGGTGAGTGAAAAAAATTCAGACTCATAAGAACAAACACTGCATAAGACCATAACTTAAAAAAAAATAGAATAACTAGTAAGACATGTATAAAATTTCAAAGAGGGAGGAGAGGGCAGGGGAGTTTAGGGCAAGAAGGGGGAATCATGGGTTTACAAAGTTTAGTGTTCATAGGGAGGAGGTGATGGACTTAGAAAAGATCCAGTGGGGACTTGAAAAGATGGGGTGATAGTGTGCATATATAAATGGTGATTAATTTTATAAAACACAATGTGTGCGAATGATACTATGAAACTCAATGTGAAGGAAGGGATGTGGGAAACAATGTATATGAATGAAACTAAGTGTATACAAATTTTATATGCACAACAATGTAAAATGTAAAAGGGGAAAATCACAGAATATTTTTCACAGCTGTATAAAAACAATTAAAAAAGAAGGGAAACAAAAAGCAATTAAATAGTGTTGACAGTTGAAATATTTCATTTCTGAAAAGTAAGTTTTCTTTTTTGAAATCTTTTCATATGTAAATATAATATCTTATGAAAAAGGGATCAAAATTGAAGTACAATGTACTCAAAGCAAAACTTGTGAAATTCTGGTTTGTTTGTTTTTTTTTTCTTTAAGGAGAGGAGGAGAGTTATACTCGTTGAAACAGTCAAGTTTAATTAATTTAATTTAGCTAATTTTTAGACTAATTTTTTTGGTTGTAGAATATGTGGAATATTATTTTTATGGAAAAGTAAAAGTAGTAAAAATCTTAGTACTTCATAGCCACTGGATATTTTACTCTTTCATTTTTAATCCAATTTTATGTCATTTAATATCTTTCTGCTATAACTTACATATCACTTTTATATTCAATTGCTAATATGACAATTTAAAAAGAAGTTTCATCAAGGATAGATAAGGTGTGTACGCACGCACACATACATATCCATGTATGTATAACATTTAATGTCTCCAACCCCCAAAACAGCCCTTAATGCCTCATTAGAGTATATAAGCAAGCAGAGGAAATGACAGCAGTTTATTAGTATTTAGTTTCCTGAGATGCCTTTATCCAGTTCTGTTTTAATCGTAACCCTGTATCAATAATTTGTGATCTTGCTTACTCTATGATGTCAATATTAAAGGAAAAAGAGTGAGTCCTATAATATTTGATACTTTTTGCAAGTTTTCTATAAGTATAGATTCATTTTAAAAAAAAATGCTAAAACAAACAAATAGAAGGAGAATTGATGCCTTTGAGCTGTGGTGGTGAAGAGTATTGCATATACATCATAGATTGCTAAGAAAACAAACAGATTCATCCTAGAGAGGGTTTAACCAGGCTGCTCCTTGGAGGCAAGGATTCTGAAGCTTCATCTGACATACTTTGGACATGTTGCAAGGAGGGATCAGTCTTTGGAGAGGGACATCATGCTTGGGAGGGTAGAGGGACAGTGCAGGAGAGGAAGACGCCCAATGTGATGGATTGATTCAGTGACTGGGATAATTGGGGTAGGTGTGTCAGAGACAGTGAGATTGGCACAGGACAGAACAGGACTTAGGGCTGTTGTACATAGAGTCGCTATGAGTCGCAGGTGACTTGACAGCACATAACAATAGCAACAACAAAGCAAACAAAAATAAAACTTAAAAATCCTGTCCACTGAAGAACAAGGAGGAGAAAAGGTGGGTAAAAGCAGGTAAGAGCAAGATGTCAGAGGACAAAGAGCAAATAGAAAAACAAGCAAAAATTGTGTGTGTGTGTGTGTGTGTGTGTGTGTATGTGTGAGAGAGAGACAGAGACAGAGAGAGAATGAGAGAGAGGAAGTTAGAAAAATATTGTTAATCAAAGCAAGAGAATACAGATGAGAAAACTAGGACAATGAGAAAATGTTTCTGCTCTTTCTCCAGTTGAAATCATATCACTCTTTTACTAACACAGCTTAACTGTCTCATAAGACAGTCTTTGTTTCCCTAATTACCTTATCAGACTTAAAATTGATAGACATTCTATGAGATTTGGACACAAAATTGTCCCCCAATCTATTTCATGGAATACTTTTATTATAATTATTCCAATAATTGTTTATTCATAATTTTTTATAAAAGTTTAGAAAGTTTACTCCATGGACTTTTCTCAGATTTCAGCTGAAAAACAAAATTAATAACACAATTACTCATTCAGAGAAAATGATAATATCTTAGAGTAACTCACCGGTATTTTTTTAATTTTTTATTTTTTATGTTACTATGATTTATTTACAAAGTTTGAATACATTGATTTTCACAAAAGATACTTCCCATTTCCTTCACCCCACCCACCAATCAAATTGTACAACCCTATGATGAACACCCTAGCCCCCACCCATCCTCACCCCTGTTTCCGTCCTCCCACCACCACCTTGGATTCTCATAGTCATTCTACAATAAAGGTTTTATACAGTATTTGTCCTGTGGGACTGAATTAGTAGAGTTTTAACAGGCTTGTAAAAGTCAAAGAATTAAATATGTTGCACTACACCCCCATGATACATCCATCTTCAAGGATATGAACATGTACGGCCAAGCACAATCAATAAGAGTGCATCTAAATTCCAAAATCAATCTCCATAATAGTCTATGTGTTTCCTACTGCCAAAGGGGCCCTTTAGAGTAGTGAGAGAAGATCTTCACCCTGAAACCCACAGCGTCCCTTTTCAGCAGGAAGTAGCTAAGAGAATACGCCATCCCTTTCCTTATGACTCAGGGTGAAGTCTCTCTCAGGGAGGAGTGATAGGGAATGGCAAAGGACACACTGACAAAGAAGATTAACCAGAACTGGCTTTGACAAGCACTGTGGCATTTGGACAAGAACAAACTGGGAGGAGGGTAGAGAGAATAGTGCAACAATGAATGAATGTAAACCCAAAATCTCTGTAAATGTTTATAAAAATTAATAAAATATAGGAAAAAAATATGTTGCACTAAAAAAATATGTGAAGGTTAATTATGCAATATTAACAATAGGGATAGATGATCTGAGAGATAATAAACATGTCTTCATTTAATAAATTACAGAAATGCACTAAAAGATGAAATCAGAAAAGATGGAATGTACAAATGTCTTGTGTTGAAATTTTCATCTCAGCCTGAACTTATAAGAGGGATTTTCAGAAACTGTATGGTCCTGGTCAAATCCACACTTCATAAAATCTGTTCTGACCCTGAAATAATTCCAGGTCGAGACATCTTAATGTTAAGTTATATAAATATTTACATTGATGTTTAACAAAACATAGTTCCTTAATTGAAGAATTCATTATTATTATAAAATGAAATATTGGAAAAGAAATACAAGAGGTCCAAGCTGGGTTTAGAAAAAGACATAGCACCAGGGAAATCATTGTTGATGCAAAATGAGTCTTGTCTGGAAGTAGAGAATACCAGGAGAATTTCATTTTTGTTTCATTGACTAGGAAAAAGAAAGCATTAAACTCTGTGGATTGTGTGGATAACAGACTATGGCTAACACTGAGAAAAGTAGGAATCCCAGACCACTTAATTAGGTGCGTATTACGTCTACGCTGAAAAAGAAGCTGTTGTCTGAATGGAACAAAAGTATACTGTGTGGTTTAAAATCAGGAAATATATGCCTCAGATTTGTATCCTTTTTTTTTTTTTATACCTATTCATTCTGCATACTGAACAAATCATTCAAGGAGCTGGACTCTATAAAGAACTGTGTGAAATCGGGAGAGGAGGAAGACTCCAACCTGCTTTGTGCAGATGATACAGCCTTGCTTCTTGAAAGTTAGGAAGACTTGAAATACTTGCTGCAGAACATTAAAGACTGTAGCCTTCAATATAGGTTGCATCTCAACATCAAAAAGACAAAACAAAACCAAACCAAAACAAAAAACAACACAATTACCTGACCAATACGCAATATCATAATAGATGAAATTGTCAATGATTTCATCTTCCTTGGATCTTTAATCAACATCCTCGCTATTTTTAGTCAGAAGATCGCGAGACATACTGCATCAGGCAAGTCGGCTCCAAAGTACTGACGAACCATGAAGTCGGTTTGAAGACTTACGTGTGTCTGAATCAGGTCATGGTCTTTTCAATCACTTGCTGTGCATCTGAGAGCTTGTCAAAGAATAAGGATGACAGAAGAATTATTGCTGCCTTTGAATTGTGGTTTGGGAGGAGAGACTGAATATCTCATGGAATGTCAAAAAAACAATATGTCTTAGAAAAAGTGTAGCCATGGTGTCCCTTGGCAACAAAGATGGGGAAGCTTTGTCTCATATATTTTGGACATGTTTTAGGAGGGGCTATCTATGGAAAAGGACATCATACTAGGAAAAGTGGCTGGTCAGTGAAAGAGAGGAAGATTTTGGAGCAGTTACTTGATATCTCTGTAGCCCTGTTTTCTCATTTCAAAGATGATAATATATTTTTAAGTTATAGTACTATACTTGTAAGATACGTTACTATACTTTTAAGAAACAATTGCATTTAATACCATGGTGAAAATATATTATTGTCCACGTCAAGACCAATCAAGAACACACAGGTAGTGGAACAAAATTGAGTTTATTCCTTATTGAAACTAGACAATATGCAATAGTGAGCCATGAGGTGTTTAAGAGTATATTGAAAATAACTGATAAGTTTTATACTTTTGTTAGTCATTTTTGAGGAATAGTTTAAGGAAGCAGGAGTTTGCTCTGATGTTTAATTCTTTTAGAAAGTGGGGTTATTTTATAACTGAGTAACTTCATGGATCTCATTTAGAGGATGAGGAAAAAAAATGAAGCAGTAAATCAAAGCTGTAATTATTAAAGAAACACCATTACAGCTTTTCTTACTTGTACTCACTACCCTTAAGTGTGAACCAACTTATAGCTGCCCCTCTGTTGAATTTCTGAAGCTGTAATCTTCCAGAGAACTGGGCTCAGTCTGGTAGATTTGAACTGTAAGAAGCTTTGGATCAGTAGTGCAGTTTCTGGATGTTCAGAAGAGAATGAAGCAATATTTACTTCTTTACATCCCAAAAGGAAAAAAAAAACCCATGCTGTATTTAATACATTGCACTGTAACTTTGTTTTCATTGGTACTTATATAATAAAGTGCGATTTTTTGTTTGTTTTTTTTTTCCTTTTTGTTTTTTGCTTCATGATCACAGTGACTCTACCTAATGTATTGTAGGTGAACGATGTATTCAAGATGAAAACATCAAACCCCATTGAAAATAACAAGCAATTGCTTAGTGCCAGTTTTGTTTTTCTCTTTTTCACTTACTATAGTATCTGGCATGAATTTTAATCATAACAAGGAATTGTTAAGGGATGGTAATATTAAGCCCAGCTTTACAATTCACTCTGACCCTTAAATAATAGTCAGTTCTGCCTGTTTTTTTTTTTAAATTCAGAATAAAACAATATTGCTTTTTCTGCTTTATTCTTCTTTTCCAATTACTGTCTAATTTTTATTCAGCATATTCCTACCAGTTTTTGTCCTATGTGAATATGTTTTTCTTATATTTTGAATGTTTATTTGAATCACATTTTCACACTCAAAAAGGACAAGTTAAAATGTTAAAATTCTAACAAGCAATACTTTTTTCTTTTATACTGATTTATTTACAAAGCTTGAATACATTGTTTTTCAAAAAGATCCTTCCCATTTACATCATCCCACCCACCCATTGAATTGTGCAGCCCTGAGATTAACACCCTACCCCTCCAACTTCGCTCCTTTATTTGTACCCTTTCCCCACCTTAAATCCCCATATTTACTCAACAATAATGGTTTTGTACAGTATTTGTCCCTGTGGGAATGAGTAGGTTCACTCGGCATAATGCTCTCCAGTCCCTCGCAAGTTATGTAGTAATTTACAAAAATGATTGCTCCTGTGTGCTGCGTAGTATCCCATTGTGTGAATGTACTACAACTTCTCAAACCATTTGTTTGTGGTTGGACATCTGGGCTGTTTCCATGTTCTTGCAATGGTGAATAATACTTCTATGAACATTGGTATACAAGGTTCCATTTAAGCTTCAGTTCTCATTTTCCTAGGGTATATCCCAAGCAATAAAATAGCTGGGTCAAATGGAATTTCTATGTTCAGCTTTTTTGAGGAAACACCAAACTACCTTCCAGAGTGGTGTACCATTTTACAATCCCACCAACAATGTATAAGAGTTCCTATCTAATCATATCCTCTCCAACATCTATTATTTGGTGCCCTGTTAAACTTTGCCACTCTTACTGGAGTGAGATGATATCTCATTGTGGTTTTGATTTGCATCTCTCTTATAGTGATTTGGAGCATTTCTTCATATATCTGTTGACCATTTGAATATCTTCCTCTGTGAAAATTCTTCTCGTCTTTTGCCTATTTTGTCTTTTTCTCGTGGATGACCAGGAGGAACCACCATTATGAGATTTGTTTGAGATGATATTGCCAAATGTTTGTTCCCAGTCAGTAGGTTTTCTTTTCTCTGTTGGAAAAATATTTTGGTGAAGTATTTCTGCGTTATGCAGATGACACAACCTTGCTCACTGAAACTGAGGAGGACCTCATGCACTTAGTGCAGAGGGTCAAGGACTGCAGCCTTCAATATGGACTGAGGCTCAATGTTAAGAAGAAAAAAATTCTCACCACTGGATCAATCAGTAGCATCAGGATGGATGGTGAAGAGACTGAGATTGTTCACAGCTTCAGTTTGCTCGGCTCTACGGTCAACACTCTTGCCACCAGTAGCCAGGAAATAAAAAAACGTATTGCGATGGGAAAGTGTGTGGTTAAGGATCTCTCCAAAATACTCAAGAGCAACAGTGTCTCTCTGGAGACTAAGGTCCGCCTGATACAGGCCATGGTTTTTGCAATCACTTGTTCTGCATCAGAGAGTTGGACAATGACTAGGGAGGATAGAAGGAGAATTGACGCCTTTGAGCTGTGGTGCTGGAGAAGAGTATTGAATGTACCATGGACTGCCAAGAAAACAAATTCATCCTGGAGAGGATTAAACCAGGCTGCTCCTTGGAGGCAAGAATTCTGGGGCTTCGTCTGACATACTTTGGACATGTTGTAAGGAGAGACAGGTCTTTAGAGAGGGACATCATGCTGGGTAGAGTGGAGGGACAGAGCAGGAGGGGAAGACCCTCTATGAGGTGGATTGATTCAGTGACTGGGGTGATCGGGATGGGTGTGTCGGAGGCAATGAGATTGGCACAGGATAGAGCAGGGTTTAGGGCTGTTGTACATAGGGTCGCTATGAGTTGCAAACGACTCGACGGCACATAACAACAACAACAACATTTTGAAGGTCCTATTCATTATTTTTATCCTCTTCAGATTGTACATTTTTGGCTGTATTTGTAGTCTCTTAATTCTGTAGATTAGGGCTCTTAACCTTGATCCCAGTTTTTCCCTTATGAACTTTATGGTTTTGGGGTTTACTCCCAAGTGTCTTACCTACCTTGAGGTGATTTTTGTGTATGGTGTGAGATGTAGCTCCTGTCTCAGCTTTCTGCAGGTAGCAGTCCAGTTATGCCAGTACTATTTGTTGAAGAAGTTGTCATTTCTCGATTTGAAAGGTTTTATTTCCTTGTTAAATATTAGTTGAACATATAGTTGGGTCTATTTCTGGGTTCTTAGTTCTGTTCCATTGACCTATGTGCCTATCATTGTACCAGGACCATGTTGCTTTGGTTATTACTAACGTCCAGTAGGTTTTGAGGTCAGGGAATGCTGTAACTCCCATTTCATTTTTGTTTCTCAGAATTGTTTTGCTTATTTGGGGTCTCTTGCCCTCTCCAAATAAACTTTGATAATTTTCCTTTCAATCTTCTTGAAAAATGAGTTTGACGTCTGTATTGAGGTTGCACTGAATATGTATATTGCTTTTAGTATGATTGTCATTTTCACGACATTGGGTCTTCCTATCCATAAACAGGGTACATCTCCCCCCATTTCTTCAGGTCTTTTATTGTGTCTTTCAGAAATGTTCTGTAATTTTCTTTGTATAGATTTTTTGTATCTATAGTTAGGTTCACTCTCAAATATCTCAATTTGTGGTTAGCTATTGTCAATTGTATTGCTTTCTTGGTTTCCTTCCCTGAGTTATCTTTGTTACTATAGAGGAATCCCTCTAATTTTTGAATACTGAACTTATATCCTGCCCTTCTACTAAACTGGCCTACTAACTCTAACAGAGTTTTTTGTTGTTGTTGAGTTTTTTGGGTTTTCTATATACATTATCACATAATCCACATATAGTGTTATTTTAAACATCTCTTTGCAGATCTGAATGCTTTTATTCCCTTCTCTTGTTATATTGCCCTAGCAAGCACTTCCAGTACAATGTTGAATAGAAGTGCTGACAGTGGGCATCCTGGTCTGGGCCCTGTTCACAAGGAAAATGTTTTTAGTCTTTCTCCATTGAGAATGAAAATTGGCTCTTGGTTTTGCATATATACTAATAAGTAATACTTTAAATTTTTAATAAAGTTCAATTAAAAGATAATATATTTAAAATCTAGTTATTTCAACAAAACTATTTTACAAAAACAAAGCAAATTCACACTTATATTCTGCAGTATATTATTCAAATCTTCACACTCTGAAAGCAGTATTAGGTCATCTACATGACATAGATTACCAATTCCTGATTTTAAATCATGCAGTGTTTCCTCATTCTGTTTGGACAGCAACAAAGTTTTCATGAGCAAAAGTAAGTGTTCTGGGATCCTATTCTCGTCACTGTTATCCATAATTCGGCACGATGTTCACCATCTAAGTCTTTCACATGGTCAATGAAACAAAATAGATACCTTTCTTGTGTTTTCTACTTTCACGTAACATCTAACTGACATCAGCAATATAACTTGTTTGGTGGTCATTTCTGAATCCAGCTGGATTTCTGGAAGTTTCCTGTTTATACTGTTCTGCTCATTTTCAAATCATCTTCAGCAAGAGGTAACTAGCATGTGACAGTAATTATATGGTTCAGTAATTTCCACACTCTACTGAACCAACTTTTTTGTGGAAAGGGAGTAAATACAGATTTATTGCACTCAATTGGCTCAGTAGCTGTTTCCAAATTTCTTGGCATAGATAAGAGAAAATTTCAAAGGTTGCATTTTTTGTGAGATAGACTTTACTTTGATTCACAACCAATATTCATGGCAGACGATGTCAAGAAATCAAAATATATGTTGTGCTGAGGAAACTGCCTAAAAAGTAAAGATGACAGTTTAAAGACTAAGTTGCATTTGACCAAGCCATGGTATTTTTGACTGCTACCTATGTATCTGGAATTTGCAGAATGAATAAAGACCTTAAAGAAAACAGATACGTATCTTTGACTTGAGATGAGGAAGAACCTTGACCAACTCAAGGGCTTCCGAACAATTGAACAAATCTGTCTTGGAGGAAGTGAAACCAGAGTGTTCCTTAGAGGCAAGGATTCTAAAACTTTGTTTCATACATTTTGAGCACACTGTCAAGAAGGAGCTGTTCTTATTTTGGGATAGGTACCACTGGACCAATTGGTAGCATCAGGATGGATGACGAAGAGATTGAGATTGTTCACAGCTTCAGTTTGCTTGGCTCCACGGTCAACACTCTTGGAACCAGAAGCCAGGAAATCAAAAAACGTATTGCAATGGGAAAGTCTGTTGTTAGGGACCTCTCTAAAGTACTCAAGAGCAACAGTGTCTCTCCAGAGACTAAGGTGCACCTGATACAGGCCATGGTTTTTGCAATCACTTGTTATGCATGAGAGTTGGACAATGACTAGGGAGGATAGAAGGAAAATTGATGCCTTTGAGCTGTGGTGCTGGAGAAGAGTATTAAATATACCATGGACTGCCAAGAAAACAAATTCATCCTGGAGAGGGTTAAACCAGGCTCCTCCTTGGAGGCAAGGATTCTGGGGCTACGTCTGACATACTTTGGACATGTTGTAAGGAGGGAAAGGTCCTTGGAGAGGGACATCATGCTTGGCAGGGTGGGGAGAGAGTGCAGGAGGGGAAGACCCTCTATGAGGTTGATTGATTCAGTGACTGGGGTAATTGGGATGGGTGTGTCAGAGACAGTGTAATTGGCACAGGATAGAGCAGGGTTTAGGGCTATTGTACATAGGGTCACTATGAGTTGCAAGCGACTCGACGGCACATAACAACAACAATGGGTTAGTGACAAAAGAAGAATGAAATGGATTTACAGAGTAATTATAACAATGTGCTTTAACATAGTGGAGTTCTTGAAGATGGCACAGGACTGGAGAAAGTTCAAAAGTGTTTAGTCACCATGAATTGTTTTCAACTCAACAATATGGAACGACAACAATAACATTTTACAAAAATATCCCACTGGTCCATCTTTATATGTTTATATATACATTCATCATGACTGATATTAAAGGGAGTTATTTTTAAAAATTATTTAAATTAAGACATCATTTTTCTTCCTGGATTTGTCAATTATTAATGAATCGTTGTTGTTGATTTCCATCGAGTCTAGCACGACTTATAGTGACTCTATGAACAAAAGACCTAATGCCTTTCCATAGCTATCTTTTTTTCACCAAGTTCATAGAGTTTCCAGAATTAGAATATGGAAAAGGAATAAATATTAAGTTTTTTGAATGTCAGTGTTACAATATAGAAATAATAATAATATTACAGTTTTTACTACCATTTACTACATGTTAAATTATTTTTAAAAATGAAGTGGAGATTGTTCTATGTCTTTCATAGCTACATTGACATTAAGATGACATGGTTCAATACAGTTTTTTAAATTTATAGTTTATTTGTCCTTTATAAAAACTAAGTAGGATAAGTAGGATTGTTAGGTCATTATGGTATGGTTTTAACAGAGTGGAAACTTCCGAATTATTTTATATGCTCACAAGAAACGTGTAACTCCTTTTATTATTACACATTGACACTCAATTTAATATTATCAGCTTTTCAAAGTGTAAGCTTTTTATGAGTGTGCAGCAACAGCTCAAGTTAATATTATTTTTCATTTCTTTAACAAAAAAACCTAAAACATTTAATGGTAAACAAAATAACTTTCAAAATAACAAACACTTTTAAACTATTATTTCATGAAGTGTCTGTCTAAAAAATTTACTGGATTGATTTAATTTCTATTTCTATTTCTATTTCTATTCCTATTCCTATTTCTATTTCATTTCTATTTCTATTTCTATTCCTATTCCTATTTCTATTTCATTTCTATTTCTATTTCTATTTCCATAATATATATAATATATCATATATCATATATCATATATAATATATAATATATAATATATAATATATAATATATAATATATAATATATAATATAACTTTATTTTTAAGATTTACTAGTCCCATATATTCTGAACACAAGTTCTGTGTCAGACATGTAGATATTGATAGTACCTGACACAAGACTTATTGAAAGTATATACTTTCAATACCTACTTCAAAAGGTTTTCCCCCCAATTTTGATTTACTATGTTTTAAAAATGTTGTATTTAAAGGGACTCCTGGTGTCACAATGTGTTAAACATTGAGTTGTTAGTAGGAAGATTTATGGTTAGAGTCTACCGGTTTATCCATAAGAAAAAGATGAGATATTCTGCCAAACTGCTTCTGTAAAGATATACCGCCTTGGAAAGTCTAAGACAGTTTTACTATATCTCATAGGTTTGCTTATGTTGACATCAAGAGAATAACAGTGGTTTTGATCCTGAAAGGAGGAACTCTGGTGGAACACTCATTTTCTAAGGACATATTTCTATTTTTTTGGTTCCATGTGCTTGCTGAAAGCGAGGTGAACTTGAAACGCTTGCTCAGAAAATCAAGAACTACAATCATTAATATGAATTAAATCTCAACATCAAGAAGACGAAACTCACCACTGGGTTGACAAGCACCATCATAATAGATGAAAAAATTGTCAAAGATTTCATCTTATTTGGATCCACAGTCAACATCATTTTCGCCAGCAGGAGATCCGGAGATGTATTTTAGCTGTCAGGGGCTTCTCCAAAATACTAAGGAGCAATGATGTTGATGTGAAGACCATAGTGTGACAGATTCAGGTCATGATCTTTTCAATCATTTGCTGGACATCTGAGAGCTTGACAGTGAACAAGTTTGAATGAAGCAGAATTGATACCATTGAATTGTGGTGTTGAAAAAAAGTACTGAGTGAATACCTTATAGATTGCCAAAAGAACAAAGAGATACATCTTGGAAAAAGTGTTGCCAGAATGCTTCTTGGAGGCAAGGATGACAGATCTTCATCTCAAATAATTTGCATGTGTCACTAGGAGAGCTGTTCCTTGGAAAAGGACATTATTCTTGAAATGGTGAAAAGTCAGAAAAAGAAGAGAAGATCCTCAATGAGATGGACTGTCAGATTAACTGGAGCAGTGGGTGGGCTCAATTGTTTCAGAGATAATGGGAATGCCACAGCAAAGGACAGGGTTCTGTTATTTATGGGGTCACTGTGGATTGTACGTGACTCAATGGCACCTAACAATAACAACAACAACAATCATTTTTGTTAGCTCTTATTTTTGAAAGTATATTGTTTAACTTAATTTTTTACATTAACTCTGTTGAATATTACCGTTTCATTTTGCCAATTACTTCCACAGAAAAGGAAAACTTGTTATTGAACATGTTTTGGTACTATTAAATGCTGCCAAATTGACTATAATTCCTTGTGACCGTTTGGACAGGAGATCTGTACCTTGCCATGGCTTACACCATCCTTTGACCTTTGTTAGGATCAAGCCCATTTTGATAGTTATTAGGTCAATCCATCTCATTGAAGGTTTCCTCGCTCTCTTACCTTCTACATTTCCTGGTGTGTTTTTCAAGGACTCATCCCTCTTGAAAACAAAGTAATTGCAATGGAGTTTCTCCATCCTTTCTCCTAAGGAGCACACTGGTTGCGCTTCCTCCAGGATAAATGTGTTTGTTCTTTTGGCATGCCTTGATATATGCAATACTCTTCCACAATACCGGCATTCAAAGGCACCAATTCTTGTTCAGTTCTCCTTATGTATAGTTAAACTTTCAAATTTATTGCAAGTAATCGAAAAGACCATGGCCTGAATCAAATACACCTTAGTCTTTAGTATCTTTAATCTTTAGCTATTTAGAGATATCTTTAACAACAGATTTGCCAAATCATCTCTTGATTTCTTGACTGCTTCTACTATGTACATTGAATATCTATTTTAAGTACGTTTAATCATTGGACTAATATTTAAAACTGTGTCCTTCTGGAGTCAGCAGAAACTTTGACTCAGAGTTTGTATTACATTAGTTATGAGCATACACTTCTCTGAAGTTTTGCTCTTTTAGTATAGTATTCAAAATTTGCATGAAATTTTGCTGAAGTATTTTTATATTTTATAAAGCAGCATTTTTAGCCAGCACTGAGGGGAAGAAAAACAATGATAAGTTCCTTAAATTTAATAAAATACTGGAGGGGGGAAGGAAAAAAAGGTCAAGAATTTTGAATCTTATTTCAAGTAAATGTCAGATGTGAAGTAGATATTCTGAAAATGATGTTTAATATTGACAAGGTGGATACCTTTTCTCCTGCCAAAAATAGAAAAGGCATCAGGGTACCTTTTCCTGAGTGGACTATTCTGGACAACAAAATGTTATTCTAAATATATTACTTTATAATTTTTTCTATTTAGTTCTTATTTATATTTAGTGTTGTGAGAAAGAATTGTTGATATAATTTTTATAAAAATATGAAGAACAAAGAAATGATGACAAAAGTAACAGCCCAGAAATGAATGAAATACACAATACTACATAATTTGATATTTATATCCCAGCATAATAATTATGTTTTATGTAGAGGTTTTACTGTGAGGTTTTGGTTGATTGTACTTTTACAGACCCTGACGAGAAAGTCAATAGATGTGTGTGAGATTATCTCTCTCTCTCTCTCTCTCTCTCTCTCTCTCTCTCTCACACACACACACACACACACACGTATAACAACCAGATGTCCAACCACAAATTCACACAATGGAATACTACATAGCCTTCAGGAGCAATGATTTTGTAAATTATTACCTAACTTGTCAGGGACTGGAGGACTGGAGAGCATTATGCTGAGTGAACTAACTCAGTCTCACAAGGACAAATATTGTATAAAACCATTATTATATAATTAGTATAAGGATCCAAGGTGGGGATGGGAGAGAAAGCAGATGGGTGAGGATGTGCAGGGGGTGGGAGGATTAATTACAGAGCTGTACAGTTTGATGTAGGGGGATGAGGGAAATTGGAAGAATCTGGTGTAAAAAAAACAATGTATTCTAATTTTGTAAATAAACTCTTGTTTATTTACAACGACAACAATCTACTTGTCTCACTTGCTGACCTGGGGATTAAAACTAGTGAAGACCCAGAAAAGACAGACTCTTATATGACAACAGTACAAGGCATAGACAAAGGAAGGACCTCAACAATATCATAGAGCTGAAAAGGTCAACTGGATCAACTTTGAGCTCCTTGCCTTCAGATTTGTTTGTGAGAGAAAAAATCAACATTACTTTTATTAAAGTCATTCTATTTTATACTTTTCCTGTTGTAAAATCTTGGCCTTTTGAATAACTAAAGAAGTTGTACTTTATCGAAATGTGCTGAAACAATGAGGGAAAAGAATGCAAAACCTAAAAGAAAAAATATTTAAAGCTATTTTCTGTGTAAGACTTTGTACATTGAACCAGAATGAGGCAACTGGGGCTTTATACCTTTCAGGAGGTCTTTTGTCATAACAGTCAAGTTACTAAGAGCTTTTATTAATTTTTGTGGTACAATAAAGTAACATAACTTTCCAGCCATAGCCCTCTATTTTGTGTGGTATTGTACATTCTAGACTCTTTCTATATGTAGAATAATTCACTCTGAATTGAGTACCTGGTATATTAATGGAGTAGCATAATGGGGGCATGTTTCTTGAATTCTCCCTTTACTCAGTTCACCACTCTCAGTTCTCTTGGGGGTATGATTTATAGTTCTGATAGTCTACATAAAGGAATGCTCTTAAAAGGCTTCTTCCCTTTTCACTCTGGAAACTGCATCAGATATGGTTCAGGTGCTCCTACGAGTCAAAGTCTATGGTTAGCCAGCCTCTGTAATCACATGCATCACTCTGGATTAAGTACCCTTAAGCGTTGTTCTCTGTGTTTGTTGCCTTGCTGCCTCCAAACAACACGATTAATTTCCTTGACACTTCTGAAGTTCTTTGAAACTTTCCTGTTATGTACAGTCGAGTTGCTTGCGACTCCTAGTGACCCTATGTACAACAGCTCTAAACTCTGCTCTGTCCTGTGCCAATTGCACTGCCTCTGACACACCCATCCTGATTACCCCAGTCATTGAATCAATCCACCTCATAGAGGGCCTTCCCCTCCTGCGCTGTCCCTCCACCCTCCCAAGCATGATGTCCTTCTCCAAGGACCGGTCTCTCCTTACAACATGTCCAAAGTATGTTAGACAGAGCCTCAGAATCCTTGCCTCCAAGGAGCCACCCAGTTTAACCCTCTCCATGATGAGTCTGTTTGTTTTCCTAGCAGCCCATGGTATTCTCAATACTCTTCTCCAGCACCACAGATTAAATGCATCAATTTTCCTTCTATCCTCCTTAGTCATTGTCCAACTCTCTGATGCATAACAAGTGATTGCAAAGACCATGGCCTGTATCAGATGCACCTTAGTCTCCAGAGAGACACATTGCTCTTCAGTACTTTGGAAAAGTCCCTAAAAGCAGACTTTCCCATGGCAATATGTCTTGTAACTGTCTTAAAAGTGAATTTCCTCTTTATTAAAAGCATAACTGAGAAAGGCTTTACTCTCCTGTAGAAAAAGCCAACACATAACCATTGTGGCTGTTTTACTGAAGATTTCACGTCTCTCTACAACAATGCATTTCTGTAGAATAAATTACTAAATTTAAACCATTCTTAGACTCTCTATAATCCAATCCAAAATACAATCCAAGGTACTATTTCACTCTGTAAAGCACAGAGAGATGAAGAGTACAAATTTATAAGCAGTCTTTCTCAGTTTTTCCTACTCTGTTTTTGCTTTATATTGGCTTGCATACAAATTCATACACATTGTTTATCACTCAATGTGCATGGTGTCTCACACATTCCTACATTCACACTGTATTTCAGATGATCACTCTTACACATTGTGCTTTGTAGACTGATTACCATAGACATATGACTACTATTACTCAGTCTTTTCAGAACTCCACTGGATTTTTCCTAATTCTTTCGCACACACCCTTTGCCCTCCAAACTCTGTTATGCTAGTGTTTCTTCTGCCTCCCTTCCTTTCTCTTTTTTCCTTTAATTAACATCTTATTAGTTATCCTACTATTTTTACAATAACAGTTTTATGCAGTATTTGTCCTTAGGAGACTGAGTGATTTTTTTTTCAGTAGTATGTTGAGATTTATCAATAGCAGTTAAAGCATATATGCAGAAACACACACACACAGCGAGAGAGAGAGAGAGAGAGAGAGAGAGAGAGAGAGAGAAATGCCCATATAGCACATTATTACTATGTGCTGTTGATTCAGAGTCCACTCACAGCTGAGCTCCACTCATTTTTCTTAAGCTATAAATTACACAGGAGGAGGTTATGTGTCTTTTTTCTTACAGAACAATTCATTGATTTGAGCCACATTTCTTTGGATTGGCAGGACAACTCCTTACCACTAGGCCACCCAAACTTCTTGTAAAGTATCTGAGAGTTCTCAATCTCTTGCGTTTTATTTCAAGCAGTGGAACAGATGGACCATATGGAATTTCTATGTTCAGCTTTTTGAGGAAATGTCAAACTGCCTTCCAGAAGGGTTGTACCATTTTACAATCCCACCAACAATGTATAATAGTTCCTATCTCACCACATTCTCTCCAACGCGTAGTACTTACTGCCCTGTTAAACGTTGCCACTGCTGCTGAGGGAAGATGGTATCTTATTGTGGTTTTGATTTGCATCTTTCTTTTTTTAAAAAATTTTATTATATTAATTTTAATGAACATTTACAGAGATTTTGGATTTTCATTCATTCACTGTTGCACTTTTTTTTTACCCTCCTTTCCTCAGTTCGCTCTTCTCTTTGAAAAGCAAATGAAAAACGTCTTCGTTGGATTTGCATCTTTCTTATTCTCAGTGATTTTGAGCATTTCACCAAGTGTTTGTTGGCCATCCAAATGTCTTCCTCTGTGAAGTATCTTTCTATGTCTCTTGCTCATTTTGTTGCTGGATTATCAATCTTTTTCTTCTGGAGGGCAAGGAATTTACCCTGAGAAAATGAGAACTGAAGGACAAATGGAGACTTGTACACCAATGTTCATGGCAGTGTTATTCACCATCGTAAGAACATGGAAACAGCCCAAATGCCCAACCACAATGGACTTGATTGAGAAAATACTGTACATTCACACAATAGAATTCACACTATGCAACATGCAGGAAAATGATTTTGATTATTACTACCTAACATGGGAGGGACTGGAGAACATAAACTTAGTGAACTAACTCGGTCTCCCAAAGAATACTGTATAGGACATACCTGTAGAGTGAGCACAAGAATTCAAGGGGGATGGGTGCTTAATCATAGGGTCATGTGATTGGTTGGGTAGAGGAAGGGGTGGGTAAAGGAAAGGAGAATGATCCAGTGTGAAAAACAAAGTGTACAAACTTTGTAAGTAAACCAGTATAATTAGGGAGGAGGGGATGGGTAGGGAGAAAAGTGCAACAGTGAATGACTGGAAAACCTAAGTCTCTGTAAACTTTCATTAAAATAAATAAAATTAGGGGAGCTCTGGTGGTCTATTGGCAAGAAGCTGCAACTACAGTCCCAGAGGCGCACGGTTCGAATCCACCAGATGCTCTGCTGGCGAAGGAGGAACAATCTCCTCCTGTACCAGTCAGATCTGATTTGACGGTACACGCACACAAAAATAATAAAATAAAAATTAAAAAAATAAATAAAATTAGGTGAAAGGTATACCATGGAAAGAAAAAGGAAAATTGTATAGACAGTTCTCCAAAAGGAGTTATATTAAGATTCATACCAAATATTTCAATTGTATCATCACAGAACAAAACTCAGTGAACAGAAATTTTTAACCTGTAATATTTTAATAAACCTGTTTTCCAATACCAAAAAAAAAGTCTTTAAGAGTGACGAAATGGTTTCTTTACTATAGTACAGAACCAAGAAATGATAGAATTTTTTCCTAAAATGTCCCTAAATTTGAAGAAACAGAGTTCTAATTTTACCCTGTTTTGTAGAACAAACAGTGCTAGTTGCTTTCATTCACCTCACTCCTTCATGCTCCTCTGTTAATTATTCATAACCACTACTTCTGCAGATTCTAAAACCTTGATATTCAAACCATGTTCAGAATATGTTGCTATGTTTCCACTGTACTGCTTATGCAAAATGCTGCTAGCCTAGCTTCCTATATAACTTCATAATTAGCCTTTCTGCAGTCAACCTACTGCTTCTCTATAGAATCTACAGTAATCCTGAGTCAGATCATTCCTCTGCTCAAAACCTCACAAGTGTATTCTCTTTCTATTCAAAGTCAACATCAAAGTTGTTACCACAGGAGAAAAAAAATATATTTCTCCATTGCTACATTTTCAACCAATTCAAATTAGCTTTGTGCTCTGCTTAAAAGAACAGTTTTGATTGAGGATATTTGTTCATTTGATTCTCCAGCCCACAATGTTCTTTATCCACTTTCTTTCCTTGCTTGCTATTCTCTCATTAATTTCAATTTTCTCAAATATCATATTCTCAGTAGTAATTTCTACTAACTCTCAATTTGTTAAAATGACCTCTTCTTTTTTTCTGACAATTTTCTTCTTTTTAAACTTATTTTTCAGCTTACGTTGTTGCTCTATAACAGTTACATTGCATTGAATTGCCAGCAAGTGAGTAGGTCCCGACTCAGAGTGACCCGATGAACAATGGAAAGGTATCCTGCCTGAGTCTATGCCATTTTTACAAATATCAGTTGTGCTTTATGTAATTATTCTCAGTCTTGTTTATTTTCTACACCGGAAAGAAAGCTTCCAATAGGGTAAGAACATTTTTTGCATAATATTTATGAGCAAAGCAGTCTTTAGTACGGAATAGGTTATGCATTGACACAGCCACTTTAAGAATGAGCTTAAATATTAAAAAAAAAGAAAAAAAAGAATGAGCTTAAGGACAATAGGACTTGTGAAGATAACATAGACTAGGGTAGGTGGTGTTCCTGTTGTTTATAAGATCACTATGCTATCTATGATTCATTGGTACCTGCCAACAACCACAAAAAAATATTTGTATGACGCTACCTTGACTTACTTTGAGAATTAATGTTTCCCTGAACTATCTGTAGTAGCAGACATTTAAGGTGGTTGCGTTTTGGTTTTGCATCAATGACTGTTTCGTTCTCGAATATACGAGGCATATGTCTATTTAAAGATGTTGTTGTTGTTATTGTTGTTGTTGTTATGTGCCGTCCAGTTGCTTGCAACTCATAGCAGCCTTATGTACAACAGCCCTAAGCCCTGTTTTATCCCTTGCCAATCATAGCAGCTGTAAATTTACAGGTAAGATGTCATTCTTATCCTGTTCTTGTCTTGGACCGTAGAGTTGGAACTGACACATGCACGGTTGATCCTTCTCTGCGTTTTCAGTCGGTTAATCCCAGTGGAGGAGATTGCTCGCCTTTGTGCCTGGAGCAGCTTGTGGATTTGAACCGTTTGTCTTTGGGATGGCAGCACAGTTTCTTACCACTAAGCCACCAGAGCTCCCTGTGTACTAGAAACATTAGATCAACTTGATTGATTGACTATTTGGAAGTTATTTCCATTTCCAGACATAAAAAAATGATAAGCTTTCCTTAGTATCCACCTAATACTCTAGCAAAAGTTGTGAAATCCATTCAAAAAGGAATGCTTCATCAATGGGTACATAATTTGATATTTTTCCCATAGCCATCATTTTCTGATCATGATTGCTATTTCTTATAATTAGCCATATAATCCTATTTATTTATTTTTAATTGAAATTTTAATGAAAATTTATCAAGAACTTGTATTTTCATTCATTCATTGTTGCACATTTTCCTCCCTGCTCCCCTTCCACTTAGTTCATATTTTTCTTTGGAAAAAAAAAGTTCTTTCATTGTTATACATTCTTCCCCTTCTCCCCAGACCACTTTACTATGCAGCTCTTACTCTGGACTCTTGTTGTGCCAATAATATAAATAATAATCCTATAATATTTTAGGAGAAAAAAATTCAAATCATAGATATTTCCTTAAGTATGTATAAGCTTATCTTTATTTTATATTTGAGGAAACTGAGTGACACAGAAATGTTAGGGAATCTTACCCTCTAAGACATTGAGCTTTAAGATCGGTCAACTATTTTCCATTTTTCTTCTTCCCCATTATCGTCAATGCAACTCTTGTGACCTAATGGCAAGAAGTTGCACTGTATTACCTAAGGTGGGATTCTGGACCACCAGCTGCTCTGTGAAAGAAAGATGGGTAATCGCCTCCCATTGTGATTGATTAACTGCCTCTGAAAGTTGCCTCATGTGCAACTATGGTGGATTCTGACTTGAAGGGACACAACAGCAAGGATTCTCTTCAATGTTTTGTTGTTATGTGCTTTCAAGTGAGAACTGACTCTGCTGACCCTTCAGCTGATTTTCAGAGATCATATGTAACTTGGGAGGAAATAGCCTATCTTTACCCTTTGAAACAAAAGATGTATTCAAATCACGTGCCTTTGGCTTGTCAGGGCAGCAATTTAACCACTAGGCCACCAAAGCTCGTATCTTCAATTTTATACAAATACAATAGTTTTTTGAATTATCATATAACAGCAAATAACTAGCCCAGGATTTAAATTAAGACTTTATCAAATCCAAAAGTTTTAGAAATTCATAGTGATTATCTCCCTAATACAACCAGTAATATCCTAAAGTAAACCATTCTAAAACATTCTGTAATTAGCTTGTTGGCCAAATACAAATTTCAACTAATCTAAATTCAGTGGAAGAAAAACATCCCACATGATACAAGATTATTTATAGTCTTTTAAAAGTCCTTTTTACTGTTAAATTTCCATGTGTTACTAGAAATATGAATTCACTTGATAAGAAGGTGTTTGCTCAGACTTTCCTGGAAATTGTATGTACTACAGAATTTATATACGTTATCATTCCAGTAAAGCAGAACCCTTCTAAATCTTAAATCACATCCTTCTTAGGTGTCTTAGGTAAGAAAGGGCAAACCAAGAATCATGGCTGTCCAATAAAAACTCAAAAGTAAGCTCACTGTCATTGAGTTGATACAGGTCATAGGAAACCTAACTCCGTTTCTGACGTTTTAAACCTTCGTGAAAGAAGACTGTCTATCTTTCTTGTGTGAAGTATGTGAGGTGGTTTGTGGATTTGAACCATCAATCTTTGGTTAGTAACCCAATATCTAATGTGCCATTAGGTGCCATTACACACCTCTTACGTGTTGTAGCTAATGACAGTGAATTGATTATTATCGAAACAACTCTAGGAACAACAGGCTCGAAAATATCAGGGTTTTTTTTAGTACATTTGTTCTAATTCTGAGGAATGTTCACCTTGTGCCATCAGCTTCCTACCCCAACTGATTTCAATGATGTCTCAGTTATAAACGTCAAAAACTATAGAAAATAATAGGATGTAATACATTCCGAATCTATACCGCAAAACCTAGAAAAACATTTACTTTGAGGCTTGAGCTTATTATATCGCATCCTAGATAAACTCCCTTTTTCAAATTGACTTTTATTATGTCTAGTTAGTTGTGAAGAACAACACGGCCAGCCCAAGGACCCGTAGTTTGAATCCACCAGTTGCTCTCTGGGAGAAAGATGGGTAATCTCCTCTTGCATGATTAAACCACCCCTGAAACCCCCCTGGAAGGTCAGCTACAGGTAGGTCCCAACTCAACAGTACAAAAAAAAGTTATTGTCTATCTGATGTATTTATTTATTAATATTGAACTCTTGTAGCTTCATTTCCCCCTAAGATTGTAATTATATTGATTGTTGTAAAGAATTCAGAGGAGGTCATGGTACCAGGGATATAATTGCTGCTGTCGGGCGGATCCTGAGTAATAGCCGAGACTATCAGAAAAATGTCTACTTGTGTTTATAGACTCTGAACGGGCATTTGGTTGTGTGGACCATAACAAGTTATGGTTAACATTGAGAGGGAGAGAAATCCCAGAACATTTAATCCTGCTCATATGAAACATACACCTAGACCAAGAAGTTATCTGTGTTAACAGAGCAAGGGAACACTGGATGTTTTAAAATTTAAAAAGGCATATATCAGGGGGTGTTCCTTCCTCATACCTATTCAATCTGTATTGTTGTTAAGTGCAGGTGACTCATAGCAACCCTCTGAATGCTAAGCAAATTATTCAAGACATATTTTTCTGTGAAGAAGAACGTGGCATCAGGATTAGAGGAAAATTCATCAATATCCTTAAATATGCAGATGACATAACCTTGCTTACTGAAAAGTCAGGAGGACTTCAAACACGTGCTGAGGGAGATCAAACACTACAGCCTCCGCACTGCATCTCAATGTCTAAAAAACAGAATTTCTCACCACTGGACCAATAAATGACATTATGATGGATGAAGAAAAGACTGAAACTCTCAATGACTGCATCTGACTTGGATCTACAAGAAATATATTTGGCACATGCAGTTAGGAAATAAGGAGATGTATTTCACTAAGAAAGTCTTCAGTCTTCGGGGAACTTTCCAAATTATTGAGGAGTAATGATGTCAGTTTGAGGACTAAAGTGTGCCTCATTCAAACCATGATCTTTCCCATCGTTTGCTATGCATCTGAGAGCTGGACAATGAATAAGGCTGACAGAAGAAAATTGATACCTTTGAGTTGTGGTTTTGGAGGAGAATAATGAATATCCCATGGGCTGCCAAAAGAAAAGGTAGGTCATGGAGAAAGTGGAGCCAGATTGTTCCTTGGAAGCAAGGATTTGTTGTTGTTATTGTTGTTAGGTGCTGTCGAGTCCAGCATGACTCACAGTGACCCTATGAACAAAAGATGTGAACCCTGTTCTATCCTGTGTCATCCTCACATGTCCTGACACACAAGAGCCCATTGTAGCAGCCACCATATCCACCTGGTTGAGGGCCTTCCTTTCCTTCGCTGACCCTCCACTCTTGCCAACATCATGTCCTTCTCCAAGGAATAGCACCTCCTAGTAACATGTCAAGGCTGTGAGGTGATGCCTCATCATTCTTGCCTCCAAAGAGCAGTCTGGCTGCACCGTCTCCTAAACATGTCTGTTGGCTCTCTTGGCTGTCCACGGGATGTCCAGTGCTCTTCTCAAACACCTCAGCTCAATGGTGGCGATTCTTTTTCTGTCATCCTTATTCATTGTCCAGGTCTCTGATGCGTAGCTAGTAATGAGAAAGACCATGGCGGCAAGAAGAGGAGAAGCTATTCCTTGGAAAGGTGCTTGGAAAGGTGGAAGGACGATGAAAAAGAGGAAGATTCTCAACCAGGTGTATTGACATAGAGAGTAAAACTCTGGGCTTGAGTGTGTCAGAAATTGTTAGGGTGCCACAGAATTGGACAGAGTTCAGATCTATTGCCTATCGAGTTGCTATGAGTAGGACCCAATTAAATAACTCGTCATCACCATAATCATCATTTAATAGAGACATTATGATCAACCCGTACACAATCCTAAATGTGCATTCTAAATGTCTAAAGAGCTATGTACTTAAATTTTTTTCTAAATTTTAGTGGCTTTTCAGTTTTAAATATGGTGAACAATTTTCACTAAGAGAAAAATATGTACCATATATTTGTTGTTGTTGTTAAACACCATCAAGTCATAGATGACTCATAGCGACCCTATGAGCAAAAGACCTGAACAATTGTATAGTTTTCATCATTTCTCCAAGTTCATAGGGTTTCCAGAGGCAAGCTATTTCGGAAGTGAATGTCACTCCTGCTTCCAAGCTTGTTTTAATCAGGGAGCTCCACCAAACACTGTCCACCATGGGTAACCATTATCACATTGGATGCATCAGTGTCACAATGTTCAGCATCACAGCAACCACAAGTTACCACTGTACAGCAAACGGACACACAGTGCTATACCACTTCGAAGAATATTTGACCAAAACAATTAAAACCAGACCCGAGGGCAGCAGATTAAAATCACCCACCTTTGACTTGACAGCATAACTTCCTGTCCGCCAGGCCCACAGAGCTCTCTCTATGTTGGTATATTTATTTCAACCGTAGTTGTTGATATATTTACATCACTGTTGTTATGTATCATTGAGTCAGGATTGATCCACAGCTTATGTTCCAACTGGTTTTCAGAGACAGTTAATCTCACCAGAGGACAATGCCCTTTCTCTTCCCATGGAGCAACTGGTAGATTCGAACTGTGTGCCTTTGGGGTTGCATCACAGCTTCTTACCATGAGGTCACTAGATGAAGTCCCACTAATTCACGATTTATTATCACATATACTAAACACTCAACTTTCCAAGCGTTCACAGCACATAAGAAAAATGTATTAGAAAGATTTGACAAAAAAAAGTGTTACAGAATCCACACAGTTCTGACAAATAGAGTCAGGAAGAGGGAGTGGTTGTCTTTAAAAAAATTATTTAAAACATGGAAAATAGGCTTAATTTTAAATGTTGAAACCATAATTATATAACTTTGACTCTGATTGTCATTTTAAGAGGTTTCTTAAAATTTATGATTTTAACCAAAGTTTACAAAAAGGTTGGGTTTTTATTCCTGCATTGTTGCACCTCCTCCAGTCCGTTTTGCTATGCATCTCTTGTTCCAGATTATTGTGGTATATATAACGCTTAATCATTCATTCCTTTTAGACAGTTCTTTCCTTCATATGTCATGCAGTGTTCATTATTTATCTATTCTTCCTATTTCCCTCACATGCCCCTATATCAGTCCTATTTTATAACAATGGTATTATGCAGTATTCATTGTTTTGTTACTAAGATATTTCACTCAACACGATATCTTCTTGTGTGACGTTTTATGAGTCCATATGTTTTATATTATAAGAAAATCTGTCACCCTTGCCCATGAAATGTTACACTAGCAACCAAGAGACCCAAATCTTCCCATATTTTAATATCCCACATTTCAGGTTTTATCCAAAAATAATTTTTAAAAAGGAACAACAAGAAAAAAAAAACACCAAAAAAACCACAACCTAAAAATAGGTGGAGGAGGAAGCAGAGGGGTGAGGATAGGTGGTGGAAATCACCAGATCACACAATTTGGTAGGTGGAGGGGCGAGTAAAGGAAATCGGACAGATCTGGAGGTAACCTGAAAAGATGTGGTAATGATAGGCAGAGTCAACGATGATTAATTTTATAAAACATAATGTATGAGAGATTCAGCACAGTTGACACCAGCAGTCAGGAAATCAAAAGACAAATTGCATTAGTGCTCTCAAAAAACTTTCCAGAGTACAGAGAAGCAATGATGTCAGTCTAGAGACTAAGGTGTGCTTGATCCAATCCATGGTCTTCTTAATTACTTGCTATCCATCAGAGAGCTGGATAATGACTAATGAGGAGAGACAAATTGATGCCTTTGAGTTGTGGTGCTGGAGAAGTGTCTTGAACATATCATGGAACTCCAAGAAAACAAACAGGTCTGTCTTGGAGAGGGTGAAACCAAGTTTCTTTTTGGAGTCTAGGATTTTGAAGCACTGTGTCACATACTTTGGGCATGTGGCCAGTAGAGACCGTTCCTTGGAGAAGGACAGCATACTCAGAAGGGTAGAGGAACAGCACAGGAGAAGACTCTGGATGAGACGGATTGCTACAGTAACTAGGGCAATGGGGGTAGGTGTGTCTGAGTCAGTGAGACTGGCTCAGGACAGAGCAGGCTTCAGAGCTTTTGTCGCTATGAGTCGCAGGTGACTCAATGGCAAATAACAACAACAGAAATGTATGGGAATGTTTGTATCAAACATAATGCGAATGAAGGAAATGTGAAACACAATGTATGTGAATTAAAAAAAATTAAAATGAACAAAGTGAAATTTTCTTCTTTTAAGTGTTTCTAGAGCTACTGAATGAGCGACATGCATTTGCAAAACAGTTGATCCAAATCTTTCTCTGGATTGTAGAAGAAGGGAAACACAGGGACCATGGATCAGCTATAACTGTTGTGGTTACGTACCATTGCGTTATCCGGTCATAACAACCACATAAACAGCAGACCTGAACCCGGTCCTATCCTGTCCCATCCTCATCATCTCTGACACATGTGAGCCCGTTACCACAGTAAATGTGTCTATTCATCTTGTTGAGGGTCTGCCTCTCATTAGCTAACTCCCTACTTTTCCACTGATGTCCCTATCCAAGGAAGAACCTCTCTGAACAACATGCCCGAACTACGTGGGACAAAGTTTCACCATCCTCTAAGAAGTACTCTGGCTTTCAAATGTGGCTTCTTTATTTCTCTGCTTGATACAAGACTGGTTGCTTTTTGTTTTAGTTTTTCTGTTTTCCACAGGTCAATCTTTAATTTCTTGGTTCACCACTTCAGTCTGTTTTTTCCTTCACCACCCCCACACCCCTTCTCCCACCTCCCACCCCCTACCTCCTCCCCACTCCCTCTTACCCCCAAACTCCACCACCACCTCCATCAGCCCTGCGCCTTTCCCTTTGTTTGCGTATTTTTGTCAGACTTATCCTACCCTTCAGCCTTTTTTTATTTTGGCTGCGTTTCTGCTTTTGTATCCAATTTATCTGACAACTAATCTCTCTGATCTCTTTTCGGTCTCATCTTTTACCGCCCCTTAGGCTCAGTTGACCTTCCTCTTGGGCTTGTTGGCTGAAGGGAGGTACCTGTGGACCATGGTGCTCCTTCATGAAGCCTGCTGAGGTACCTGCTGGACTTGCTGCAAGCCAGTAGGAGAACCGGATTATAGGTTCTATTTAAATTCGTTCCTGAAGTCATTCTGCTGAACACTGAGAAAGCAAACATCTGAATAGTATCTATTTTGATCATAATCTGTCTCCAACATTCAATGTTAACCCTTTCCACATTCACACAGGGTCAGTGTGGCTTGTAAACTTCACTTATCAGAAGTTAGCTATTTTTTCCCAGACAGTATGAATGATTCTTAAAACAGTTAAGTGTTTGAGATCCATTTTCCTAAAAGGTCATGTTTATTCTATGTTTTGTAAACTTCAAGCCAAATCTCATTGCAGAATGTTGAGTTTAGAAATAAAGTTCTATAACATTACACTGAGAAAGCTAAAGAAGAAGTTATTTTACCTTCTACATACATGTAACAGGCCATGATTTTTGCAATCACTTGTTATGCATCAGAGAGTTGGACAATGACTAGGGAGGATAGAAGGAGAATTGACGCCTTTGAGCTGTGGTGCTGGAGAAGAGTATTGAATGTACCACGGACTGCCAAGAAAACAAACAGATTCAACCTGGAGAGGGTTAAACCAGGCTGCTCCTTGGAGGCAAGGATTCTGGGGCTTCGCCTGACATACTTTGGTCATGTTGTAAGGAGAGACAGGTCTTTGGAAAGGGACATCATGCTGGGCAGAGTGGAGGGACAGCGCAGGAGGGGAAGACCCTTTATGAGGTGGATTGATTCAGTGACTGGGATAATTGGGATGGGAGTGTCAGAGACAGTGCGAATGGCACAGGACAGAGCGGGGTTTAGGGCTGTTGTACATAGGGTCGCTATGAGTTGCAAACGACTCGACGGCACATAACAACAACAACATACATGTAAAATAATTAGCAACATCAAGATAGAGACAAGACTGACAGGGTCAAAGATTTCATAATACTTCCATCAGTAATCAACACCCAAATAGGAGTCAAAACACTAACAGACAGTTTGCACTGGGAATATCTGTTGTCAAGAGCCTCTAAACTTTTAAACGTTTTTTAAAGTTTTATTATTTTTCTGTGCGTGTACCATTAACTCACATCTGACTGGTACAGAGGAGATTGCCCCTCCTTCTCCAGCAAAACATCTGGTGGATTCAAACCATGTACCTCTGGGATTGCAGTGCAGCTCTTTGGCACTAGGCCACCAGAGCTCCCTAAGAGCCCCTAAACTTTTTTTTTTTTATTCCTTGGACACATTTTTATTTGATGCTACTTATTGAAAATACACCACATTGCACATTGCGGTGTTGGAGAAGAGAACTGAACACCCCATGAACACCAAAGGAAGAAACAAGTCTGTCTTAGAAGAGGTTCCACCAGGATGCTTCTTAGAGGGAAGGGTGGTGAAACTTCATCTCATGTCAGGAGAGGTCAGTCCCTGGAAAAAGACCTTACGCTGGGAAGATCAGAACAAGAGAAGAAGCCCCTCAACAAGCTTACCTGGCACGGTGACCAACAACAGCTCGAGCATATATATAGTGAGATAACGAGGGACGTGCAGAGTTGGTGGAGCACGGTTCAGATCTGTTGATCATAGGGTCCTTTTGAATCATAGTCCATTCAATGGCACCTAAAACAACAACATAAAAAATAGAGGACAAGACATTTATATAGAACCAAGATGGTTTATGGAAATGTCAATCACAGACTTACTTAATGAATTCAGACAAGAATTATTTTTTTACTTCAGAAGTATTGATTTTTGTTACTAACACTAATGTTTTATCTTTTACTTTGGTAAAAAGAGCAAAGGCAAAATGAGGACAGTTGATTCTAACGTCTACTCACTCCAAAAGGGAGTCTGACCCCTTCAACAGCCTCCACAACACAAAAACAATTTCCATGAGATCAAACATGATCCCCCCCACGCTCCCACACTTCTCTGTATGAATTCCAACTGTCTTGTTGTTGTTAGGTTCCCTCAAGTCAAATACGACTAATATTGATCCTATGAACAATAGCTCTGAACCCTGTCCTGTCTTGTGGCAACTTCACAATCTCTGACACACTCAAGCCCATTGTTGTAGTCACTGTGTCAGTCCACCTGATTGAGGGTCTTCCTCTCTTCCTCCATCCCATACCTTTCCAAGCATGATGTCCTTCTCCAAAGAATAGCCCCTCCCAGCAACATTCCCAAAGTATGTGATATGAAGCTTTGTCATCTTTGCCTTCAGGGAACACTCAGGCTGCACCATCTCCAGGACGTAACTGTTTGTTCTTTTGGCCATCCATGGGGTGTTCATCACTCTTTTCCAACACCACAGCTTAAAGGCGTCAGGGTTTCTGTCATCCTTATTCATAGTCCAGCTCTCAGAAGCACAGCAAGTAATGGGAAAGACCATGGCCTGAATAAGGTGCACTTTAGTACACAAATTGACATCATTACTCCTTAATAATTTGGAGACGTCCCTGACTGCAGATTTTCCCAGTACAATATGTCTCCTGACCTCCTGACAGCTGGTATCCAGTATATTGATTGTGGATCCAAGTAAGAGGAAGTCATTGATAAGAGCCCCTAAACTTTTAAACAACAATGATGACAACTTAAAGACTAAGATGCTTCTGATCCAACTCATGGTGCTTTTTTGTTTGTTTGGTTTTTTTTAGGGTTTAAAAAAATTTTTTTTTATTATTAAGTTCAATGACAGTTTACAGAGACTTTGGATTTCCATTCACTCATTGTTGCCCTTTTCTCCCTGCCCGCCCACCTCTCCCCGCTCCCTCCCCCCCGCCGCCGCAGTGTTCCAGTAGTTTTTTAATAATCTTCAGCAAGGTTTTACTTACATGTGATATTAATGATGTTGTTGATTGCCTTCAAGTTGAGCACAATTCATAGCGACCCTATGAACAAAAGGCCTGAAGCCCCTCTACAACTATCAACATTTATCAAAGTTCATATAGTTGTTCAGGAAGTAGATGTTGTTTGACAATTTCCACATTTTGCTTGATCACCTTTCTTGGGAATGGGAACAAATAAGGACATCTTCCAGTCAGTTGGTCGCGAAATCTTCCAAATGTTTTGGCAGACACTGGTGACCATCTCCAAGCAGAGGCTAGCGGCTAATATTGAGAATGGGGATCCCAGGACACTTAATTGTGCTCATGCGAAACCTATACCAAGAGGTTGTCTTAGACCAACTCATGGTATTTTTAGGTGCTTCATGTGCCTGTGAAAATTAAACAGTGACTAAGAAAGATCAAAGAAGAATGTATGATTTTGAATTGCGGTCTTGGTGAAGAATGTTACATATACTATGGATTCGTGATATGGAATTGTGCTGCTAATCCAAACACTGTATTCAAATCTACCATATGCTCTTAGGGCAAAAAATAATGCATAATTACCTCCTGTGTGATTTACTGACACTGAAAACCCACTAGAGGTCTACTATGAGTTGGTTTCAACTCCAGAGTAATGAATAGTTTATACTCTGATTTCAAGGACTCTTCAATTTTGTTTCCTTATATCACAGAGTTATAACTGCTTCCTGTGGGTACCATCTCTATTTTGTTTTAACTTGTGAAGAGACAATTGCACATCAAACTTGACTCCCCAGCATAATGAGATGCTATGAAGATGGTGATTTTTCCTTGGATGTGGGATATATGACAATCTTTGTTGTCAGTACGTACTTTCTAGTCCCCAAAGATGATCCTCAATAATTTCAAAATTCCGTTTGATCATCTTTTCTGGGACTGGAAAAAAAATAATCTGTGTCTCTTCCGGTCACTTGGCCAGGTGGCTTGCTGTCAAATATCCTGGCAGAGCCTATCTAGAGTATTCCATCGTTCCCAGAGACTTTATTTTTTCCTAATGCCTTCAGTACTGCTTTAACCTCTTCCTTCATGACAATTAATACTTGTTCATAAAGTTATTTCCTAAAATATTTCCATGTCAGCTAGTCCTTTCTGAATCAGTGACTCTGTGTACAACCTCCATCATCTTTTGATGCTTCCTGGATCATTCAAGATTTTGTCCATAGCAAAAGCTATAGTAGTGCCACTGGAAATTTAAATGTGTATTTCAGTCCTTTCGTCTTGAGGAATGCTAAGTGAGTTCTTCCCTTTTTATATATATATTTTTTTTAATTCCAGTTCTTTCCACTTTGTGCTATTATACTTCGCTTTGTCTCCTTGAGCTACCCTTTGGAACCTTGTATTTACTTTTTTTACTTCAGCATGTCTTGCATCTTTTGAAAAACTTTTCAGTGTTCTAGTGCAATCTTCAGAGTTTCTTCTGACATCCATTTTAGTCTTTTCTTTCTCCTTTGTCTTTGTAATGACTTTTTACTTTCTTCATGGATAAAAACCCCACAACTAATCTGATTTTTATATTATTGGCATTAAATGCTTCAAATCTATTATTGAAATGGTTTTCAATTCAGGTGGGATAGACAAAAGGTCATATTTTGTTTTGGCAGATTTGTTTTCTCTTTCTTCAGCTTTAGTTTGAACTTGCACACAAGTAACTGATACTATGTTTCACTGTCAGCACTAGACCTGAATTTCATTGGATATAATAAATTTCTCTAAATATCTTTGTACAAATGTATTCCATTAGATTCCTGTGCAGTTCATAATCAGGTAAGGTCAACACATAAACTAGCCATATTTTGAGTCTGTGGGTTTTTTTTGTTTGTTTGTTTTTGTTGGTTTTCCAACACCCAAAGATGTGAACTACGAATAAATCATGGACTATATGTACAAAATTCAATAATTCTCAACCTTATTTCTGTCACCAAGCCCATAATTTTAGACTATTGTCCCTTCTTTTTTCCAACTTTTGCATTTCAGTAAATTATTATTATTACTACTGCTACTACTATTGTTACTATTATTATTATTATTATTATTATTATTTTTGTGTGTGGTATATGTACCATCAAATCGGTTCTGACTGGTACAGGAGGAGATTGTTCCTCCTTCTCCAGCAGAGCGGTGGATTCAAACCGCACACCTCTGGGATTACAGCACAACAATTATTATTAATGCATCTTGATTAAATATTTGGTCAATCTCAGGCTACAAAAATTGTTAGATTATCTCAATTTCCTCATCTTTAGCTTTACTAGTTAGGGGGTTAACTTCAACAATACTTGTGTTAACTAGCCTTCCTTTAGTGCTTATACGTGGTATCCTATCATTCGCAGAAAGTAGTCCTCAGAAAAGAGCAGGGGAAGACAGCATGGTTCAAAACCAGGAAAGGAGTGTGTCAAGGATACATCCTGTTTCGATACCTATTCAATCTATATGTAGAAAAGATCATTGGGGAATCAGGGTTTTATGAAGAGGAATGTGCATTAGGATCAGAATAATATTAATCAACAACCTACATTATACAGATGATACAACCTTGCTTGCTGAAACTGGAAAGGACCTGAAGTGCTTGCTGCAGAAGGTCAAGGGCTGTAGTCTTCAATGTGAATTGAAACTCATCATCAAGAAGATAAAGATTCTCATCACTGGGCCAATTAGCAGCACTAGGAAAGATGGAGACGAGATTGAGATTGTTAACAATTACAGCTTGCTCAGCTCCACAATCAACACTCTTAACACCAGCAGTCAGGAAAACAAAAGATAAATTGTGTTGGGAAAATCTGCTGTCAGGGGCCTCTCCAGAGTGCTGAAAAGCAACAACGTCTGTCTAGAGACTAAGTTGCACCTTATCCAGTACAAGACTTCACAATTATTTGCTATGTGTCAGAGGTCTGGACAATGACTAAGGATGATAGAAGAATTGATTCCTTTGAGTTGCAGTGTGGGTGAAGAGTCTTGAACATACCACGAACTACCAAGAAAACAAAAACATTTCTCTTGGAGAAGGTGAAACCAAGTTTCTCCTTGGAGGCTAGAATTTTGAAGCTCTATCCACATACTTTGTGCATGTGGCCAGGAGAGACTGGTCCTTGGAGAAGGACATCATGTTTGTGAGGGTGGAGGGAAAGCACAGGAGAAGAAGACCCCAGACAAGACGGATTAATACAGTAACTGGGGCAATGGAGGTTGGTGTGTCCGAATTAGTGAGATTCACTCAGGACAGAGCAGGGTTCAGAACTGCTATATATAGGGTTGCTATGGGTCACAGGTGACTCAGTGGTGCATAGCAAGAACAACAACCACTCAAAAGATTGTACTTCAGGATAGGTCTTAAAAATAGAATTTTTGATGATAAATGTAGCATCATTCTTTCTGAGTTTTTTATTCCCAACATAATAAGTCATATGTTTGTCTGATGAAAAGAGGCCAATACTGATCCATCTCATCTCACTAGATGCCTAAGATGTTTATTTATACCTTCCATACGATTTTTTACAACTTCTAGTTTCTTTTTTTTTTTTGTTTTTTTTTTC
>NW_006399848.1:11695680-11698704 GCF_000299155.1 Elephantulus edwardii | reverse complement strand
GTTGTGCATAGGGTCGCTGTGAGTCGGAAACGACTCGACGACACATAACAACAACAACAACAACAACATGGAAAAGCACTTAATTAATTTTGTGGATCATAAAAATTATGGCTAACACTGACAAGAATGGGAAAAATAAAATATATATTTGTGTTCTTGCAAAATCTATACATAGATCAAAGGAACATTGTTGTTGCTGTTGTATCTATATATCTATCTCTATCTCTATCCCTATCTCTATATCTAATCTCTATTATCATCTCTATCTCTATCATCTCTATCTATCTCTATCATCTCATCATCTATATCATCATCTGTATATCATCATCTGTATCTATATCTTCATCTATATCATTTATATCTATATCATCACCTATATCTATATCATCATATCTATCTCTCTATCTATCATCTATCTATCTATCCATCTATCATCTATCTATCTATCTATCTATCTATCTATCTATCTATCTATCATCTATCTGTTTATCTTGCACATAGGGTCGCTATGAGTTGCAAATGACTCAATGGCACATAACGACAACAACAACAACACACACACACACACAAACATATATATATATATATATATAAAGAACATTAGTCTGATCTGAACTATGGTCTTTTTAAATACTTGTTATGCATCTTAAAGCTGACAACGAATAAGAATAACAGCCTAAAATTTGATAAAGAACAAATAAATATGCCTTGTAAAAAGTGCAACTAGAGTTCTTTTTAAATGTTAGAATGATGAAACTTCCTCTCAAATGCTTTGGGCATGTTGTTACATGGGCCAGACATTGGAAAGGGACATTATGCTTGGAAGGCTGGAGAAAAAGACCCTCCAGAAGATAGGTTGTGAGAAAACGTGCCCTGTTAATGGATACGAAGACTCAATATTGTGAAAATTACAGTCCCACCAAAAACAATATACATGTTCAACACAATCCCAATCCAGATACCAAATTAATTTTTCAAGGAGATCAAAAGGGAAATTGTCAGATTTATTTGGAGAGGCTAGAGACCATTTCTGAGAAACAAAAGTGAGGGTGGAAGCACAGTACTCCCTGACTTCAAAACCTACTACACAGTAGTAGTAACAAAAACAACATGGTACTCGTACAATGACAGGCACATATAGCAATGGAAGAGACTTGAGAACCCAGAAATGGACCCAGCTATGTAGAAACTCTATGAACTTTGATAAAGGACGATAATTATAGAAAGGCTTCAGGACTTTTGTTCATAAGGTTGCTATGAGTCATACTCAATTAAAAATAAATTAACGACAACAACAACAATCAATGGTCAAATAATATTTAACAAGGAAACTAAAGCTATCAAACAGGGAAATGGCAATCTTTTCAACAAATGGTCCTGGCAAAACTGGATTTCCACCTGCAGAAAGCTGAAAACAGGATCCACGTCTCACCTCATACACAAAAAGCAACTCAAGGTGGATCAGAGACCTGAGAGTAAAGCCCAAAAACATAAAGTTCATAAGAGACAAACTGGGATCAAACTTAGAAGGCGTAGTCTACAGTAAAAAGAGATTGCCAAATACAACTAGAAATTAGCAATCTGAAGAGGAGAAAATTGATGAATGGAATGTGTGCACCAAAAACTTTTTCTAACAGAGTGAAAAGAGAACTTACTGACTGTGAACAAGCAATTTGTAATACCATCTCATACAAGAGTCTCATAATTAAAGTTTATAGAACACTCCTGGGCCTCCACAAGACAAAGACTGATAAACCAATCACAAAATGGGCAAAAGACATGGAAAGAATGTTTACAGAGGGAGATATTCGGATGGCCAACAGACACATGAAAAAATGCTCCAAATTAGTGGCCATAAGAGAGATGCAAATCAAAACCACAGTGAGACACCATCTCACTCCAGTAACAGTGGCAAAGTTTATTGGGACAACAATAAAAGCTGGAGAGGATGTGGTGAGCTAGGAACTCTCATACATTGTTGGTGGGATTGCAAAATGGTACAACCACTCTGGAAGGCAGTTTGGCACTTTCTCTAAAAGCTGAATATAGAAAATGAGAACTGAGGCTCAAACATAGACTTTTACTCCAATGTTCATAGTAGCTCTATTCACCACCACATAAACATGGAAACAGCCCAGATGTCCAACCACAAACGAATGGATCGAGAAATTATGGTACACTCATACAATGGAATAATACACAGCGCCCAAGATTAATGATTTTGTAAATTATTACCTAACTTGGGAGGGGCTGGAGAACATTATGTTAAGTGAAATAACTCTGTCCCACAAGGACAAATATTGTATAAAATTCTACATTACTGTTGAATTAGTATGAGGATCCAAAAGGGAGAGAATAGAAGCAGAGAGATCAGGATGTGGGGGGATGAGGGGGGGTGGAATTAATCACAATTAATCACAGGGTTGTACAATTTGAGTAGTGGAGAGGGAGGGAAATTGGACGAATCTGGTTTGAATTTTGTACATCAATTAGTATTTAAAAACACGAAGACGAATTGTCATGGTGACTGTAACTATAGGCTCAAGTATATTAGAGATGTTGAGAAGGCCACAGGAGAGGACAGGGGTCAGATTGGTTGTTCAGAGAACCTTTATGGATTATACTTGACTTGAAGGCACCGAACAATAAAAACAACAACAGTATGTCCCTAAATAAAGTGTGGCCTCAAAACATTTTATTGAGTTGTTTTTTGTTTTTTCAGTTGTTGCTATTTTGGTTTTGTTTTCAATTATAATGAATTTGCTTAAACTCTGTGTTTTTCTTTGAACTAAAAAAAAATGTAGTAGAATAAAACAGTGAAGTATCTGTACTGTTCAAAAATTTTTATTTACTTTCCATTCATTATTAATAACTACTATACTTGTAAGGTTTTAGAAGTAGAATATAGCTCTTAATTGATCAGATTTAAATATCTGAAATGAAACAAGTTACGTTGCATTAAATTTCATCCATTTATAGGTGCTAAATAAGTTTTATAATAGTAATACTCTTAATCTCTTTTCA
>NW_006399848.1:11694197-11695580 GCF_000299155.1 Elephantulus edwardii | reverse complement strand
TATAAATAGATTATTAAAAATAAATTAACAGGGACTACATTGCTCATTTGACATCAAGAACACGAATATAGAGACAATACAAACTATTCATGGCTCCTAAAAACATCGTCAATTCATTTTTATAATTAATTTAGTACATCAAATCTATAATGTCATATTAGCAAGATATATTCTCAAACAGTGTGCATTACTGTTAGTTTGGAAACAGAGTAAAGTAATAAAATAAGAATTATATATTTTAGAATGACGTTTTAGAATTTATATTTTAGAATCACAAATTTAATACTTCTCATGGTGTATTAAATTGTCCAAGCTTTTCTGTTATAACAAAAAATATTAATATAGGAATAGGAATATGTATAAAATTAAGGCACTTTTGTTTTTCTTTTTGTTTTTAATGAATATAATTTCAAAAGCTAGAAATGACTAATAATTGCCACCATGGAATTCATTTAAATAGAGGAAAAAAACAACACATTTATAGCTATTTAATTAATGTATCATTATGTCTTAAGAACACATGTTGAATGTAAGTGAGTGTGAAATTCATTATTTCTGACACTGCTTGGAGTAATGTATTAGTAAATTAGCGGCAGCGTTTCCCAGGGCACTAGAAATACAATTGATGTGTGTGTGCCAGCATCCTACAACCTCAATAATTTTTGCAATATGAAATTTTATTTGGTTATTACATCTTCTACTTCCTCAAAACCAGCCACCAATCTCATCTAAATTGGCACAAAAGCATGCAAACAAGTGAAACACAGACAAATATCAGTAATTTTATAGATCCTTTGAAAGGAAGGATATGCTAAGTGGTATTATAAATATTTCATAATTTACACACACAAAAGACAATTAACTAGAAAGATTCTGGCATTTTATTTCTTTATTTTTAAATCCAAGGTGAGTGTGAGGACAAAGAGTGCACTGGAATAGAATTAAATATCAGCTCAAGGGAACTTAGTGATGGAGATAAATCTACTTTCCAGGGGTTTTTGAAAATTATCATGAAGAAAAGAACTAGGTTGGATTAGATACCCAACCTAGGTATCAATTTTGGGATGTTGTTGTTGTGTGCCGTAAAATCGCTTGTGACTCATAGCAACCCTATGTACAACAGCCCTAAACTCTGTCTCTGACACTCTCATCCCAATTACCCCAGTCACTGAATCAATCCACCTCATAGAGGGCCTTCCCCTCCTGCGCCATCCCTCCACCCTACCAAGCATGATGTCCCTCTTGAAGGACTCGTCTCTCCTCACAACATGTCCAAAGTATGTTAGACGGAGTCTCAGAATCCTTGCCTCCAAGGAGCCACCCGGTTTAACCCTTTCCAGGACAAATCTGTTTGTTTTCCTAGCAGTCCATGGTATTCTCAAT
>NW_006399848.1:11685697-11694097 GCF_000299155.1 Elephantulus edwardii | reverse complement strand
TGCCTCCAAGGAGCCACCCGGTTTAACCCTTTCCAGGACAAATCTGTTTGTTTTCCTAGCAGTCCATGGTATTCTCAATACTCTTCTCCAGCACCGCAGCTCAAAGGCAATAATTCTCCTTCTATCCTCCTTGGTCATTGTCCAATTCAAAACATATCATGACAGAAGACGGATATAAAGATGGGAGGGATCAGCAGTTTGCCTAGAGGAAGAGTTGAGACTACTCCCAAATATTTTCCATGCCATTGTTAACCAAATGGTCACTTCCGCTGACATTGTTAACCCAAATGTCTACCACCTTTTTGGTGCTTTGAATCTACCAGCCCCTACAAAGGAGAAAGAGAGACAATCTCCCCCTGCAAAATATACAGCTTTGGAAACAAAATGCAGGGTCAGCAATGCATACACTCCAACTCAACAACAATGAATTTTGTTTGGTTCAGTCTAAAATGATAGATAAAATTTAGATGTTTTTAATAAGTAAAATGAATAATCACCTTTCCTACATCAGTGTGGATCCACAATCAACACTCTTAACATAAGCAGTCAAGGAATCAAAAGACAAACTGTATTGGGAAAATCTGTTGTCATGAAACTCTCCAGAGTGCTGTAGAGCAACGATATCAGTCTAGATACAAAGGTGCACCTAATCCAGGCCACAGTCTTTGGAAAGACCTGTTACACTTCAGAGAGTTGGACAATGACTAAGGATGACAGAAGAAGAGTAGATGCCTTCAAGCTGTGGTGCTAGAGAAAAGTCTTAAACATTCCATGGACTGCAAATAAAACAAATTGGTCTGTCTTGGAGATGGTACAACAAGTCCTCATTGGAGGCTAAGATTTTGAAGCTCTGTCTCATTTACTTTGGGCACATGGACAGGAGAGATCAGTTCTTGGAGAAGGACATTACGCTCAGCAGGGTGGACGGACAGAGCAGGATAGAGAGAAGCTAGATGAGATGGATTGATACAGTGACTGGGGCAGTAGGGGTTGGTGTGTCAGAATTACTGAGACTGGCTCAGGATAGGTAAGAGTTCAGAGCTGCTGTACATAGGGTTGCTATACATCGCAGATGACTAAATGGCACATAATATACTATGACAGGTTTGGAGGCAGGAGTGGCATCCACTTCCTAAATAGCATGCTTCAAGAAACTATGAATTTTGATAAACGTCGATAGTTGTAGAGGATCTTCAGGCCTTTTGTTCAAAGGGTCGCTATGAGTCGTGCTCCACTCAAAGGCAAACAACAAGAAGAATTACCGTGCAAACTATATTATGATTTCTTCAATTGATATTTATGCTATTGTACTATGCCTGATCCTGTTATTATGTTCTGTCCGGTCAATTTCTACTCAGATGACCCTGTTTTTGAAAGAACAAAGCAACAACCAATTATTTCACATTCTCATAATTTCTGCTCTTTGAACTCATTGTTACAACAGCTGTGTGAATCTATTTCATTAAATTTTCCCTCTTTTTAATGAGATATATGCTGCATGAACTATAGTGTTATTCTCTAGGGACTGCTGTTGTTGTTGTTGTTATGTGCCGTCGAGTCACTTGCCACTGATAGCGACCCTATGTACAACAGCCCTAAACCCTGCTCTATCCTGGGCCAATCGCACTGCCTCTGACACACCCATCCCGATTACCCCAGTCACTGAATCAATCCACCTCATAGATCTTCCCCTCCTGCGCTGTCCCTCTTGATGTCCCTCTCCAAAGACCTGTCTCTCCTTGCAACATGTCCAAAGTATGACAGATGAAGCCCCAGAATCTTTGCCTCCAGGAAGCAGCCAGGTTTAACCCTCTCTACGATGAATCTGTTTGTTTTCTTGGCAGTCCATGGTACATTCAATACTCTTCTCAAGCACCACAGCTCAAAGGCGTCAATTTTCCTTCTGTCCCCCCTAGTCATTGTCCAGCTCTCTGATGCATAACATGTGATTGCAAAAACCATGGCCTGTATCAGGCGCACCTTAGTGTCCAGAGAGACACCGTTGCTCTTGAGTACTTTAGAGAGGTCCCTAACAGCAGACTTTCCCATCGCAATACATTTTTTGATTTCCTGGCTGCTGGTGCCAAGAGTGTTGACTGTGGAGCCGAGCAAACTGAAACTGTGAACAATCTCAATCTCTTCACCATCCATCCCCCTACTAATATGTCCGAGGTACGTAAGACAAAGTTTCGTCATTCTCACTTCTAATGAGAATTCTGGATGCACTTGCAGGCACATTTTGTCCTTCTTCTGTCAGTTGATAAGTAGATTTCATATTACTCTCTTTTCAGATGTAGCCATCAAATAAACACGGTTTTATTACGTGCAATGAGTTGTCTAAAAAGCAAAAGGTGTAATAAATACAAACAATAAAACATGACAAGGCATGGAATTGTAAATATTAATGAAGGTAACTTTCAGATAATAAGAGTTTCAAGAAGTGAATAGGAAATATGGTTTCTAAATAACTTTATACAATTTTTTTACATCTCAGTGATTATTACTATTCTTTGCCTAACATATAACAGAGAAGAGAGGATTTACAAATACATTTACAATGGTTAAGGCCTGTAACTTCTACTTTTTTATTTTTATGTTAATTATATAATTCTCCTTGGAAGAAGGAGTGGCATCCACTTCCGTAATAACTGGCCTCCGGAAACCCGATAAACCTGGAGAGAGGATGAAAGGCACCCAAGCATCGAGGACTCTCCTTCATAGGGTCACTGTGAGTCGCCTGTGACTCAACGGCACTTAACAACAACAGCATATAATTCCCACTATCCGTATGCTAACCAAATCAGATCCTGCCAAATAACAGCAGGTCATCTTGAATAACATGTTTACATAAAATTAAACATTTGTTATTTCTCTATTGACATTTTTCTTTCTAAAGTGAAAATATATGCAGAGGATAATTTAATAAACCTATATGATCTAAAATTCCCTAAAACCTTATGATATAAAATTCCCTGATAAGACTTTGAGGGCATAAACTCAGATTGAGTTGTAAGAATCAGTTCTGTCATTCTTTACTAAACATTGGACTCTAGGTGTACACAGTAGTTTATAAATCCATGAAATTCCTTGGTTTCTATCTCATATTCCTGTTTAATTGCTTAATTGTTTAATATCTGTTTGCTTGGCATCACTTCTCTCATATGCTTATTTAGGCAAAGTCGAAGTAAGACCTCAAGTAAAGTTTCAATCCTCCAGAATAATTTCAAGATAATTATACTCTGTGCTTTATGTAGCACAATTATTTACTCCTAGAAACTTTACTAGACATTGATATAGGAATTATAATTATTCATAGTGTTGATCTATTTAAATTTTATTTAAATATGAGAGAATTCTATTGAATTCTTCTTATATTAACAGCAAGTAAGTAGACTTGAAACATAGGCTATGTGATTTAATAAAAGTAGAACAAATGTGTTGAAGAAGATATGGAACAAATTGTGTATAGTTTGGTTCATTTTTGGTTTTTTCTTAATTATGAGAAAGAAATACTAGATTATTAGATTATCATGTAGAAGAGTATTGAGCTTGGACTCAAGAAAATGATAAAGCTTAATGTACTGAAAATAAAAAGAAATGTGGTATAATAAATGGTTAACATAGCACTAGTGACCTAGTGTCAAGAAGCTGTGCTGCAATCACAAAGGCATGCGGTTCAAATCCACCAGCTGCTTCACAGAAGAATGATGGGCAATCTCTTCCTGTGCGATTAACTGGCTCTGAAAACCTGCCTAAGGGTCAGCTATGCATCACTTCCAACTCTATGGTAACAAAGAACACAACAAACATTGATTTGATCTAGTGTTTAGATCTATAACTTTTAAACAAAGTTGTTTATAGGATAAAATGTATTTTAATATAAATAATGAATCTAAAAAATTAAAATGTATAAAATAAGAAAAAAACAAAAATTAATTTCAATAGATTTAGTTAGAAGCATGATACACCTATTGAGGAAGAATATTTTAATTAACTCTTCCCAGTTGTTTGATGTCAATGAAAACAACACAGTTAAAAATAACCTTTCCTTAACAGTGCAATATATGGTTTTTTCTTTCTAAAACGCATCAGGTAAAAATATTTCAATAAGAGGGGACATTTCCTCACACAAATGAATATGACTCAGTTTGTTTTATAATAAGATATAAATACTATTTTGATGGTAGAAGCTATGTGTATGGCATTTGAATACCAACCGAGTCACTCAGGCTGGGAAGACTTGAGCAGAGCTTTGCGACTAAGATAAATTAAGAAATAGTACTGGGCATTTACTTCTGAACTAGTGGGCTCACAAGAGGTAAAATTTGACCTTGCGTTTATCCCACTTGAATTTAAGAGCAATCTCAAGAACAGATTTGAGGCCTTGACACTAATAAACAAAGACCGGATGAGCTGTGGGAGGATATCAAGAATATCATTCACGTAGAATGCAAAAGGTCATTTTGAAGTACAGGAGGATGAAACAACAGAGACGGATGTCAGAAGAAACTCTGAATATTGCACCAGAAAAAACAAAACAAAGCAAAACAGAGCAAAGGGAAGAATTCAGGAAATTGAGGAACTGAACAGAAGATTTCAAAGGGTAGCTCAGGACAACAAACCAAAATATTGTCAGGAAATATCGGAAGAGTTAGGATTAGAAAATCAAAAGGGATGAACTCATTCAGCATTTCTTAAGCTAAAGAACTTGAAGAACAAATTCAAGCCTCATGTTGCAACATTTAAAGATGGTACAGGCAGAATATTGAATGATCCAAGAAGCATCAAAAGAAGACTTAGGAAGTACATAGAGTAATGATGCCAAAAATAATTGACTCATACAGGAGAATTTCATGAAATAACATGTGATCAAGAGTCAGTGGTGATGAAGGAGGAAGTTCAAGCTACTCTAAAGGAGTTGGCAAAAAATAAGGCCTCAAAGCACAATCAATAAGAGTGCATCTAAATTCCAAAATCAATCTCCATAATAGTCTATGTGTTTCCTACTGCCAAAGGGGCCCTTTAGAGTAGTGAGAGAAGATCTTCACCCTGAAACCCACAGCGTCCCTTTTCAGCAGGAAGTAGCTAAGAGAATACGCCATCCCTTTTTTCTTATGACTCAGGGTGAAGTCTCTCTCAGGGAGGAGTGATAGGGAATGGCAAAGGACACAGTGACAAAGGAGATTAATCAGAACTGACTTTGACAAGCACTGTGGCAATTGCACAATTAAAACAGACATTCGGATGGCGCGGGAAGAAGAACGAACTGGGGAGGAGGGTGGAGAGAATGGTGCAGCAATGAAGGAATGAAAACCCCAAATCCCTGTAAATGTTCATTAAATCTAATAAAATTTAATAATAATAATAAAAAAGACCTGAACACTTGTATAACTTTCATCATTTCTCCAAGTTCATAGGGTTTTGGCAAGCAAGTTATTTCAGAAGTGGATGCCACTTCTGATTCCAAGCTTGTTTTAGTTTGTTTGGGTTTTTTTTGTCATAAAACAGTGTAGGAGAATAATAATATGAGATGTAGTATGTATGGAGGAATACATGAAACACAATGTATACAATTTTTGTAAGTAAACTAATATACAATTGAAAAATAATAAAACTGGAGGGGAACTTTAAAAAAAAGCAATTGCATTAGGAAAATCTGATGCCAGGTATCTCTCCAGAGTAATGAAGTGCAACAATGTTAGTCTAGAGAATAAGGTGCACCTGATCCAGCCTTGGTCTTCACAATTACTCTTATCAGAGATCTGGACAATTACTAAGGATGATAAAGTAAAAATTTACCCCCTTGAGTTGTGGTGCTGGAGAAGAGTATTGAACATGCCACGGACTGCCAGGATAACAAAAAGGTCTGTTCTGGAGATGATGAATCCAAGTTGCTCCTTGGAGGCAATGATTATGAAGCTCTAGCTCACGTAGTTTGAGTATATTGCTAGAAGGAACAGTCCTTGAAGAAGAACATCATACTTGGAAGGGTGAAGGGACAACTCAGAGGAGGAAGACGCTGGATGAGATAGATTGACACAATGACTGGGCTGACGGGGGTAGGTGAGTCAGATGCAGTGAGATTGTCTCAGGCTAGGGCAGAGTATAGAACTACTGTGCATTTGGTCACTCTGAGTTACAGCTTAATAGATGGCACATGACCACAAGAACTTTATGAATTGTGTTTCAACATTTTCTGATAAAGCGATGGAAGATGAGCATTTCAAATTGGGAAGAACTTAACAATATGAAGAGGAAATGTCTCTTCAAAATAGAGTCTAACTTAGTCATGTGGCTGGAGTCGAGTTTTTACCCTATGAAGGGGCTTCATGAACCGATGCCATTTGGTTCAAATTGAGAAGAAAGAGCTGCAAACATTCATTTATAATTAGGATACAGAACAGATATAATATAAATCTAAGAAAATTGGTGTTGTTGATAGTGAAATGTAACACACAAAGTCAACCATACAGTCTAATATGATGGTAATGACAAATTGAAGAGAAATAGTATCACATTCATCATCACAAAAAGATTTTAAGATCTTTCTTTTTTAGCATTGATTTCTTTATTATTATTATTATTACTGCTAATGAAAATTTACAGAGTTTGGATTTCTATTCATTTATTCATTGTTGCACTTTTCTCCCTGTCCAGCCCTCCCCTCCAGTTCATTCTTCTCTTTGAAAAGTAAAAGAAAAATTCTTTCATTGTTACACAGTCCCTCCCCCCAAGTCCACTGCACTATGCAGCCTTCATTCTGGACTCCTGTCATGGCAATAATACCTAATTATTTACACCTTTTAAAAAGTTCTCTCTCTCTCTCATCTGTTTCAATGCAATATACATAATCTTTCTCGAAGTACAATGTTGTCAATGATAGGATAATATCCATATGTATACAAGAAATGCCAATCTTACTACTAAAAGAACAACACTTTCTGCAAAATAAGGGGGAAATTAACGATTTCTATCAATTTCTACAGTCTTAAATTAATGGAACATGTAATCCAGATGCAATAAAAATAACTGGTTATTAGAGTACAAAAATGTAAACAAAGAAGGAGTGGTATTCATGGCCTTGGTGATAAAAATGTGTTTGGATATCGTGTGATAAAATTTTACATAACGTAATGACATTCACTGAAAATGTTGTTTTTCAAACAAGTATAAATATAGAAATTGTAGCTCTGCACATTGGCCTCACCTCATAGATTACAGAGGATTGAAATAAATACATATGTGGAAGGAGACAATGGAAGAGTTCAATCTCATCAGTAAGAACAAAATCCTGTTTCATTGCAGATACACCTGACTTTCTGTAATAATATAGTTGCATCAAATAAATATGCATCTGGAAAAAGGGTATTGTGGTTATTGTTGCTAACTGCATAGAGCTGTAGATAACTCATAGCGACCCTATGAATGAAAGAGCTGAACACTTGTATAACTTTGTTTCTCTACGTTCATACTGTTTCCGGAGGCAAGCTATTTTGGAAGTGGATGCCACCCCTGCTTCCAAGCTCGTTTTAATTGGGGAGCTCCACCAAACACTGTCCACCATGGGTAACCATTATCACATTTGGTACATCAGTGTCACAGTGTTTGGCATCACAGCTACCATGAATTACCCCTGTACAGCGAATGGACAGACCAGTGCTATACAACCTAGAAGAATGTTTGACCAAAAATAATTATAACAGGCCTGAGGGACGTGGATTACAGTCACCTACTTTTGGCTTGGGAGTATCACTTTCTGTGCAGTAGGCCAAATGAGCTCTCTCTATGTTGTTGTCATTAAGCTTAATATAATTTAGAAAAAGTCCATTGCCTATTGTGAAACAGATATCAATTAATTGCTCATTTGAAAGTTTAAAATGAAGTTGTAGAGAATCAAAGCAAATCCAAAAGAGTTAAATGACAATCTAAAGTATATCTCATCTGAATGTAGAGACTATGTCAAGAATATATTTGAAACACTGAATGCTAACAACTAAACATCAACTTTTGTGATAACATCAGTTATATCATCTATGAAGAGAAAAAAAGATAACTAAAGAAAGTCAAGAAATAAAGACAAAAATGTTTAAAGAGAATCTGAAACATGCTCTTGAAAATTGACAAATTAAAATGAAAGGAAAAGATTATGAGGTAAGAAAACAGACCAGAAAATTTCAAAGGAGGGGTTGAGAAAAAGAAATAAAAAGAATGCAGTTTATTTTTTTTTCTATAATTATATTTTATTAATTTTCATAAACATTTACAGAGATTTTGGGCTTCCACTCATTCATTGTTTCACTATTCTCTCTACCCTCCTCCCAGTTCGTTCTTGTCCAAATGCCACAGTGCTTGTCAAAGCCAGTTCTGATTATTCTTCTTTGTCAGTGTATCCTTTGCCAT
>NW_006399848.1:11668662-11684862 GCF_000299155.1 Elephantulus edwardii | reverse complement strand
ACAACCTCGCCAGCATTTGTTGCTTGCTGTTCTGTTAAATTTTGCTATTTTGACTGGGGTGAAATGATATCTCATAGTTGTTTTAATTTGCAAAAGAATGGAGTTTAAAAAACCAAAAGGGAAAATCTCAGTAGTTCTTGAGCATATTTCTCACTAGAATTGACAAAAAGGTTTAAGCTTCAAGTTGCAAGACTGAAAGACTCTATAGGCAAAATGCTGAATGATCTAGTGTACATTGAAAGAAGAAAAAAGGAATGTACAAATTTACTCTAACAAAATATATCGGTTGAAACTTAACCATTTAAAGTTTGAATATACAGAAATTCAATGGTAAGGAAAGAAAACATTCAAACTGCATGAAGCCACTGGCAAAAAATAATGTTTCAGAAGTGGAATATATTGTAACTGAAATTTTTCAACAAATAGATGAAGCAATGTATATGCTTATTCATCTATTTTAAAAATAAATGGAAGACAACCGACAGGTCAGATTGCTAAGAGAGATTCCTATTTTTGGCAATTCCAATTAAAAAAATGAGTAGGATGAGAAAATTATGAAACAGTATCATGGCTATAATACACAAATAAAATCATGCTGACAGGTATTTAAAAGTGGTTGGAAAAGATATCCCTCAGATTCCAGGTAACTGCCAAAATTCAGGTGGATTCAAAAAAAAGTAGGCAAGGAGGAACATCATTGATGATATGAGATGAATCTCAGCTGAAAATAAACAACACCAGAAAAAGGTTTAAATGTGTTTAGTGACTACAAAAGGACATTTCATAGTGGATTGTCAGACATTTTAGATAACATTGAGACGATAGGAATTCCAAAACAATTGTACTCATGCAGAACTTGTACATTGATCAAGAAAAATTTGTTAGGATAGAACAGAGGGATAGTAGGTGATTTTAAATCAGCGAAAGTGTCTCTCTGAATTGTTTGTTTGGGGTGCTGTTTTGTGGGTGGGTGTGGCTTTGTCTTTTTTCAATCATATCTAGTCAATCTGTATACTGACCAAATAGTGAAAGAAACTGGATTATATGAAGAAGAAAGATGATGTAACTGCAGAAAGTGAAAAAGACATGAAGCACTTACTGAATAAGATATACAAGAGTTGTTAGTATGGATTACACTTGACCATTGAATAAATAATGTTGTTGTTGTTATGTGCCATCGAGTGGCTTGAGACTCATAGCGACCCTATGTACAACAGCCCTAAACCCTGCTCTATCCTGTGCCAATCTCACTGCCTCTGACACAGCCATCCCGATTACCCCAGTAACTGAATCAATCCATCTCATAGAGGGTCTTCCCCTCCTGCACTGTCCCTCCACCCTCCCAAGCATGATGTCCCTCTCCAAGGACCTGTCTCTCCTTGCAACATGTCCAAAGTATGTCAGATGAAGCCCCAGAATCCTTGATTCCAAGGAGTAGCCTGGTTTAACCCTCTCCAGGATGATTCTGTTTGTTTTCTTGGCAGTCCATGGTACATTCAATATTCTCCAGCACCACAGCTCAAGGGCATCCATTCTCCTTCTATGCTCCCTAGTCATTGTCCAGCTCTCTGATGCATAATAAGTGATTGCAAAGACCATGACCTATATCAGATGCACCTTAGTTTCCAGAGACATACCATTGCTCTTGAGTACTTTACAGAGGTCCTTAACAGCAGACTTTACCATCGCAATAATGGTTTTTTTTTTTTTATTTCCTGGCTGCTAGTGCCAAGAGTGTTGACTGTGGAGCCGAGCAAACTGAAGCTGTGAACAATCTCAATCTCAATCTCTTCGACATCCATCCTAATGCTATCAATTGGTACAGTGGAGAGAATCTTGAATAAATAATACATCTCAAAAAAAGACCAAGATACACCATGTAAATGGAGAAAATAGTGAAGCTGTCAAAGGATTTCATTTCAGTTGAATTCACATTCAATAGTGATCAAAGGAGTAGTCAAGAAATCAAATTACATATTGAAGCAGATACAAAACAAAAACAATTTTCAAAAGACATCATCAATATAGTAAAGAACAAGGGTGTTATTTGGAAGACTAAGAAGTTCCTGAACCAAGTGGGTGAGAAGTTGTGTTGCCCACATTAAAGTAAGTGGTTTGTATCCACAGGCCACTGTGAGAAGAAAGAGGGATAAAGTCCATGTGATTTATGCTGTTTTTGTTGTTGTTGTTGTTATGTGCCATCAAGTTTCTTGTGACTCATAGTGACCTACAAGAGCCCTAAATGCAGTTCTATCTTGTGCCAACCTCGCCGTCTCAAACACAATCATTCCCACCACTTCACTCACAGAATCGATCCATCTCTTCGAAGGTCTTCCTCTCCTTCGCCAGCCCTCCACTCTCCCAAACATGATGTCCCACTGCAAGGACCAGTCTTTCCTTGCAACATGCCCAAAGTATGTCAGACGAAGCCTCAGAATCCGTGACTCCAAGGAGCATTCTGGCTTCACCCTCTCCAGGACAAACCTGTTTGTTCTCTTAGAAGTCCTTGGTATATTCCACACTCTTCTCCAGCACCACAGGTCAAAGGCATCAATTCTCCTTCTACCATCCTTATTCACTCTCCAACTCTCTGATGCATAGCATGCTATTGCAAAGACTATAGCCTGTATCAGGCACACCTTAGTCTCCAGCCTGATATCGTTGCTCTTCAGTACTCTTGAGAGGTAGCTCACAGCTGACTTTCCCAATGCAATTCATCTCTTGGTTTCCTGGTTGCTGCTACCAAGAGTGTTGACTGTGGAACCAAGCAAACTAAAACTGTTAACTATCTCAATCTCTTCACCATCCATACTGATACTGCCAATTGGCCTAGTGGTGAGAATCTTTGTTTTCTTGATTTTGAACTTCAATCCATATTGGAGACTGCAGTCCTTGACTATCTGCAGTAAGAGCTTGTTGTCATTGTTGTTGTTGTTGTTGTTATGTGCCGTTGAGTCGCTTGTGACTCATAGCGACCCTATGTACAACAGCCCTAAACCCTGCTCTATCCTGTGCCAATCTCACTGCCTCTGACACAGCCATCCCAATTACCCCAGTCACTGAATCAATCCACCTCATAGAGGGCCGTCCCCTCCTGCACTGTCCCTTCACCCTCCCAAGCAGGATGTCCCCCTCCAAGGACCAGTCCCCCCTTACAACTTGTCCAAAGAATCTTTGCCTCCAAGGAGCAGCCTGTTTTAACCCTCTCCATGTTGAACCTGCTCATTTTCTTAGCAGTCCATGGTACATTCAATAGTCTTCTCTAGCACCACAGCTCAAATGCTACCAATTGGTCCAGTGGTGAGAATCTTTGTCTTCTTGACATTGAGCCTCAATCCATATTGAAGGCTGCAGTCCTTGACCCTCTGCAGTAAGTGCTTCAGGTTCTCTTCAGTTTCAGCAAGCAGGGTTGTGTCATCTGCATAACGCAAGTTGTTAACGAGTCTTCCGCCAATCCTGATGCCACATTCTTCCTCGTAAAGCCCAGCATGACAGATGATCTGTTCTGCATACAGATTGAAAAGTTATGGAGACAAAATACACCACTCACGGAACCCTTTCTTGATTTTGAACCATCTAGTGTCTCCTTGCTCTGTTCTGATGACTGCCTCTTGGTCCAAGTGTAGGTTTCGCATTAGCACAATCGAATGTTCTGGAATTCCTGAAAAATTCACTGGAGGGTCAAATATTAGTTGCTTCTGATTCTATGCCAATGAGTTGAATTGCTCAGTTTCATAAGTATGTGACAGACAGTCTAGTAAAAAATTTTAAAAAATATTGTGATGTTGGTGAAGACTATCTAAAATATCATGAACTTAAAAAGAACCCGCAAAACTGTCTGGGAGGCAACCGGAGAGCTCTTTGGAGACCAGAATGCCAAGACTTCATATCATATACTTTGGGTATGTTATCAGGCAGGAACTCTGTTTGAATGACATCATGCTTAGAAAAGCAGAGAGTCTGTAAAAATGAAAAAACAAACAAACAAACAAACAAACAACAAAACGAAAAACACACAAACCTAAAACCCACCTTGAACGAGATAAAATTAACAATGGCTGTAAACACAGCAAAGATTGTGAGCAGAGCCCAAGATTAACCAGAGTTTTATTCCATTGTAAGGAGTTTTGCTTGGATTCGGAACCATCTCGATGCCACCCTCAGAACAATAATGTAGCAGTTGCGTAGGTCATAATCTACTATGTCCTGCATATTTCTGCTTTAAACAATGTTACCAAAGAAATAAAACAATAGTGAAACCTCAAGTGCAATTAAGTGATTGTGGTATTTAAAAGTTTTGGAAGAATATTCTTTTGTTTTTCTCCTCTGATACATGTTTTACTAATTATTAAAGTAATTCTCTAAATCAATCTGAAGTTAGCAGATTTTGCTTGGACCTGACACATTTCACGTTTTCAAGACATTCAAACTATGCAATAATTATTCACAGCAATGGTCTTCCATAAAACACTGACATCTTGCTGTGGATTACTCATTTCACTTAATGACAAATGTTCCCACTGTCAGTTCACGTAGTGTTTACACAACAGGTGTGCTTCAATAACTTCAAATGATATTATCTATGAAAAGTTGGTTTTTATTATAGATTAGAGAAAACTTTTTGAGTTTTTAAACTTTATTTCACCAAGAAAATAAAACATTTATATTGGATAAAAATATGCAGGAAAAAAACTAAAAGATTTTCTTTCAACTTGGGGTATCCTTGATTTTGTGTAAAAGCAGTTCACTATACACTGAGTTTGTATGGAAATTCTCAGGAACATGATGAGCTTTCAACTCCAGTACAAAAGTAAATCAAGTTTCCAGAATTTCCCATCTACTACTTCTTTCACTGGACTTCCTTGTAAGCGTATGGATATGATCCTGTCACTCACGATGTTGTACTTCAAGATGGATCTAGAAATAACTTTTTTTACTATAAAGGCAACCCCGTTTTTCCTTGTCTTTTCATCTCCAGAGTAATATATCATATGGTCATCAGACTCAAAATGCCCCATGCCAGTCCATCTCATCTCTCCAATGCCTAATATGTCTATATTTATGCGTTCCATTTCTTTCTTAGCAATTTCTAATTTTCCTTCATTCGTGGTTCTCACATTCCATGTACCAATCACTAGGGTCTGCTTACAGCTGTTCCTCCTCCCTTGTGTTTCCATACTTGATGGTTCTACCTAGGTTGCCCTTTTTGTTAATCTGCGTGTGTTCTGTTGTGCATAGGGTTTTCAGATCCACTGTGTGGATCATAACAAACTGTGGCTGACTCTGAGAAGAATGGGAATCCCAGAACATTTAATTGTGCTAATACGAAACCTATACTTGGACCAAGAGGCAGTAATCAGAACACAGCAGGGTAACACTGCATGGTTCAAAATAGGGAAGGGTGTACGCCAGGGATGCATCCTGTCTCCATACCTTTTCAACATGTATGCAGAGCAGATTATCCGAGAGGCTGGGCTCTATGAGGAGAATTGTGGCATCAGGATTGGTGGAAGATCTATTAACAATCTCCGTTATGCAGATGACACAACCTTGCTTGCTGAAACTGAGGAGGACCTCATGCACTTGCTGCGAAGGGTCAAGGACTGCAGCCTTCAGTATGGACTAAGGCTCAACGTCAAGAAGACAAAGATTCTCGCCACTGGACCAATTGGCAGCGTCAGGATGGATGATGAAGAGATTGAGAGTGTTCACAGCTTCACTTTGCTCGGCTCCACAGTTAACACTCTTGGTACCAGCAGTCAGGAAATCAAAAAGCGTATCGCGATGGGAAAGTCTGCCGTTAAGGACCTCTCAAACGTACTCAGGAGCAACAGTGTCTCTCTGGAAACTAAGGTGCGCCTGATATAGGTCATGGTATTTGCAATCGCTTGTTATGCATCAGAGAGTTGGACAATGACTAGGGAGGACAGAAGGAGAGTGGATGCTTTTGAGCTGTGGTGCTGGAGAAGGGTACTGAATGTACCCTGGACTGCCAGGAAAACAAACAGATCCATCTTTGAGAGGATTAAACCAAGCTGCTCCTTGGAGGCAAGGATTCTGGGGCTTCGTCTGACATACTTTGGACATGTTGCCAGGAGGGACGGGTCCTTGGAGAGGGACATCATGCTTGGGAGGGTGGAGGGACAGCGCAGGAGGGGAAGACCCTCTATGAGATGGATTGATTCGGTGACTGGGGTAATCGAGATGGGTGTGTCAGAGGCGGTGCGGTTGGCGCAGGATAGAGCAGGATTTAGAGCTGTTGTGCATAGGGTCGCTATGAGTCGGAAACGACTCGATGGCACATAACCACAACAACAGCAACACTACTTCTTTGGTTTCCCAACAGTCTTATATGTTAAAGTTAGTGATTTTTTTTTTTGTCCTACTCTGTATGGAGGAGAAAACAGAAGGTATTTTATTATTCCTCCTATTCTTTGATATATTGCTTTTTTACTAAATAGTCAATGATCAATTTAACAAAGTATGAGTTTTCTTATTATGAAAGTTGTTCTTCCACCTTCCCTGTGCATGAAATTTAAGTTTATAGCTCTATTATACTATTCAAAAGGAAATCCTGAACATATCAAACTCTATTACTACTCACCCCCACCCCCAATAAGCTTTATTTCCTCCTGAGGGGTTTACTGCCTCTGAAAATATGGTGGACTGTCAGCTATGAGTCGGTTTCAACTTGATGACACATAACAACAATAATGGACAAAATTGTAACATGCAAGCTTCAGTATTGCACAGTTGACATTTTGAAGTACATATTTTGATGTTCCTATTTTGAAATATCATTTCTCCCTCTTTGTTTCCAAATTTTACATCCCAGTTGCCAATTATTATTCATGCATCTTTGCTGGATGTTTCATCCATTTCAGACCGCAAAAATTGTTGGTACATATATTTGAATAATTTTATCAGTATGACTTTTTTATATGTTTACAGTCATCCTATCACTGACTACATTGTATTTCATGAAAGCATTAGAAATAGTCTTTCTAATGATAATTATATCACCAATCTTGCTCAATTTTCCATTCATGTGTCAAATAAGTTAATGGCTGGTTACCCAATGCGGACAGAGAGTAGAGTGGAGCTCCCCGATTAAAACAAGCTTGGAAGGAGGAGTGGCATCCACTTCCATAATAGCTTGCCTTGGGAAATCCTATGAACCTGAGAGAGGATGAGAGACACCCAAGCGTCGAGGACTCTCCTTCATAGGGTCGCTATGAGTTGCCTGTGACTCGACTGCACTTAACAACAACAACAACAACATAATAAATCATGTAATTATCTGATTCAAAAAGGTCAATACCTATTCATTTCAACTCATTAGTGCCTTGACTAAGGAAGCTCTGGTTGCAGAGTCCACAGGGACTTGTACTGCTAGTCTATGAAGCCATTTCCACTCTGGCAATTCAGATATTGCAGTGGCTCCCTAGAAAAAGATGGGCCGTGGCTTCCTGTGCAATTTATAGCCTTAGAAGTCCAAAGGAGGGTCAGCTATGACTTGGGTCGAACGCCACAACAATGAGTGTGGGAGTGCCTATGATACTGATCTTTACATGTTCCAATAATTTTTTTACAATGTCCAATTTTCCTGTATCAATATATTAATATTTTGTACATTCTGTGTTCCAATTATTAATTGATCCTTGCAGCTATTTTATCTTATTTTTAGGGGTGCTTTAACTTGGAGAACAATGATTGTTTATAGAAAGACATTAGATACTTTGTTCACAGAGTTGCTATAAGTTGTGCTCAACTTGAACACAATCAACAACAACATCACAAACTATAGTGAATATTGAGAAGAATGGGATTCCCAGAACACTTAGTTGTGCATATGAGAAATCTATACTTAGATCAAGAAGCTGTTGTCTGAATGGGGTAAAGGAACACTGCATGGTATAAAACTAGGAATGGTGTGCGCCACGGTTGTATCCTTGCATCATTCCTATTCAATCTATTTGCTGAGCAAATAATTCATGAAGCCAGACAACTATGAAGAGGAATGTGGCATCAGAATCATAGAAGACTTGTCAAAAACCTTGCTTGCTGAAAGTGAGTAGGAATTGAAGCACTTGCTTCAGAAAATCAAGGACTGTAGCTTTCATTATTACAAATTTGTCTTCTTGATGTTGGTTTACATGTTAACATCAAGAAGACAAAAGTTCTTACCTCTGAGTCAATAGGCAACATCATGATAGCGGGAGAAATGATCAAAACTGTCAATGACTTCATCTTACTTGGATCCACAATCAACAATGTTTGTACTTGCAGCCAGGAGATCAGGACTTTGGGCAAGTCCACTGTCAGGGACCTCTCCAAAATACATTAAAAACAATAATGTCAATCTGAAGAGTAAGGTGCACCCAATGTAGGTCATGGCCAATCCCTTGCTATGCATCTGAGAGCTGGAAAATGAATAAGGATGACACGAAAAGAATTGATGCTTTTGAGTCGTGATGTTAGGGGAAAGTGATGAATATCCCAGAGAATGCCAAAACAAGATAATTTTTGGAAAAAAGTCAGCCAGAGTGGTCCTTGAAGGCAAAGATGGCAAAACTTTATATCTCATGGTTTGGACATGTTGCTTGTTGTTTTTAGGTGTCCTTGAGTAGAGCATGAATCATAAACACCCTATGAACGACAGGTAGGAACCCTGTCCTATCCTGTATCATGCTCGCAATTTCTGACTCACTCAAATCCATTGCTGAAGTGACTGCGTCAACACACCTAGTTTGGTTGAGGGTCTTGCTTTGCTTCACCATACCTTCACCTTCCCAAGTATGAGTCCATCTCCAAGAAGAGTGCAGAAAGTGGGCTTCTTGGATGCAAGGATCACAAAGCTTCGTCTCTCATTCATTAGACATGTTTCTAGAAGAAGCTATTCCTTGGAAAGTAATATAATGCTTAGAAAATGGAGAGTCAACTAAGGAAAGGAAGATCCCAAATGAGATAGATTGGCATAGTGACAGCGTCAATGGACTAAAGTGTACCAGAGGTAACGAAGATGGTACAGTCTATGACAGGATTCATATGGCTTGTTATTCCTAGAGTCATTATGCATCACACTTGACTCAATAACAGCTAACAACAACTTACAAGCAAATGAAGGTCCTTGATTGAATAAAATCTTTACTTCTAGTACATCATTATGATAAATTCTACTTTGAGGAGGTGCCTCTTTCACAGACATATTTCAAAGACAAAAACTCTCTCTACATATTTAGAGTATGTTGTCAGGAGGAGTCCACCCTAGGAGAAGGTCATCATTCTTAGCAATGTAGAAGGTCAGTTCATGAGAGATCCCTTGTAGAGGTGGATCGAAACAGTGACCGTGGCAATGAAGCCAAGTATGTCAGAGATGATAAGCTTGGCTCAGGTAGGTCATGATTCAGAGCTGTTGTTCACAGGGTTGCTGTAAGTAATTGTGGTTGTTGTTATATGCTATTGAGTCACCTGCCACTCATAGGGACCCTATACCCAAGAGCCCTAAACCTTGCTCTATACTGTGCCAATCATATTGTCTCCAACACACCTACCCCCATTACCCCAGACACTGAATCAATCCATCTCATTGAGAGTCTTCCTCTCCTGCACTGTCCCTCCACCCTCTCAAGCATGACGTCCTTCTCCAAGGACCAGTTTCTCCTTGCAACACGTCCAAAGCATGTCAGACAAAGCTTTAGAATCCTTGCCTCCAAGGTGCAGCCTGGCTTCACTCTCTCCAGGATGAACTTGTTTGTTCTCCAGTAGTTCATGATATATTCAATATTCTTCTCCAGCACCACAGATCAAAACCATCAATTCTCTTTCATTTCTAGTCATTGTCCAACTTTCTGATGCATAGCAAGTACTTGTAAAGACCATGGCCCTAGTCTCCAGACTAAGATCATTGCTCTTCAGGACTAAGTCATAGTTGACTTAATAGTATGTAACAACTACATTGCATGCTATTCTGTCTGAAGTAAATTGAATGCTAATTAACAATCTTTGGGGTACATTTAGATGCTTCAAAAACAAACTTTTGTTTTAAAGAAAGCTGAGATGCTTTAACAATTTACTTAGCTCTTAGGTTGTAGATTAAAATTGACTGACAACTGACTAATTAATAAACTGAATATTAATGTTAATTGAAATCCTGGATTAGATTGGGGAAGAAGAACAGCACATTTGCATTGACAGTTTAGAACACCAGAATCTGGATAACTCTGAATAACTGTCTCTGGTTTTATTTTATCAATGCACTTTAAAAAGCCTTCAAATATTTGATGAGTGTTTGCTTGTAGAATCTTGGATCAGAATCCTTATTTTCTAAAGCAGCCACTTTTTAATGCACAACTCTCATCACAAATCCTGATGTAATCTTATCTTGGATAATTGGAGTGTAATATTTAAAATTTTTATTGGGGTACCTGGGGCTGACCCTACTATGATCTCCCGACCCCCCCCCCAGATAGAGAGTGAAGCTATCAGAGGGAAAACAGTCTCTAATTATACTGCAGGACACCAGGGATATTTACAGACTTTAGGAGAGAAAGGTCATACTCAGGTGAGATTCCCACCAGGCTACCCAAGACCTGAGAAGGTTTAAGCATAGAGATATGAAAAGTTACCCTTCTCCCACAGAAAGTGCACTAATCAATGGGACCTGACTACCTGTCACTCCACAGACAACCTAGGAAAAAAAACAGATTCTATGGCAGGAGTGCTACCCTCAGATGAGATTCCTGCAGAGCTTCATTATGAACCAGAAAAAAGCTGACAAACTTTAGGAACGACATGTGTTCTGCCACATCACAGCAGCAAAGACTCCAGGTCAAATGGCTTTCCCTCTCGCATGAAGAGCGTAAGTTAAGTCTGCTATCAATCAATTACAACATAAAGATAAAGAACTGTCAACAACCTGTACAGACACAAACAAAGAAAAGGACAAACACATATCCAGAAAAACATCAATGGGAAGGTTCAGATACTGTAAAGAAAAGTAACAACAAAACACCACCCAGAAGGCCAGCCAAGCAAAAACAAGCCTTTCCCAAAAAAAACAGATAATCCTGCAGATTCAGTGAATACAACAGAGGGAAGTAGGCCAAAGAAACATGTCAATGTGAAATTATATGAACAGCTAATGAAGAAATCATGAGGAAGAATGTGGCATCAGAATTGGACAGTCATCAACAACCTGCATTATGCAGATGACACAACTTTACTTGCTGACACTGAGGAGAGACTGGAGCATTTGCTGCAAATAGTCATGGACTGTACTTTGCAGTATGGATTGAAGCTCAACAGCAAGAGAACACAGATCTCACTACGGGGCCCACTGGTAGCATCATGATACACAGAAAAGAGATTGAGATTTTTACCAATTTCAGCTAGCTTGGTTCCACAATCAATGCTCTCAGCATCAGCAGTCAGGAAATAAAAGATGAATTGCATTAGGGGAATTTATTGTCAGAGATCTCTTCAGAATATTGAAGAGCAAGGATATAACTGTAGAGACTAAGGTGTACCTAAACCAGGCCATGGTCTTCGCAATTATTTGCTATGTATCAGAGGGCTGGACAAGAATGATAGAAGAAGAAAGACGTGATAGTTTGAGTTGTAGTGTTGGAAGAGTTTTGAACATACAATGAACTGCCAAGGAAACTGAAATAGCTGTCCTGGAGAGGGTGAAACCAAGCTGATCTTCGAGACAAGCATTTTGAAACTCTGTCTCACATACTTTGGGCATGTTTCCAGGAGGGACCAGTCTTTTGAGAAGGATATCATGCTTGGGAGGGTGGAGGAACAGCACAGGAGAGGAAGACCCTGATGAGATGGATTAACACAATAACAGTAGGTTTGTCAGAGATAGTAGGATTGGCTCAGGATAGGGCAGGATTCAGTGCCATTGTGCATAGAGTCACTATGAGTCAAAATTGTCTTGACATCACATAACAACAACAACATGTAAACCAATATAAAAAATTAAAAACAACAAAACTTAAAATTCACTAATATCCAGTCTCTTCTAGAATAAACTTTTATTATAATCTGATGTTTATTTATGTCTTTTCAATCTATACATTTCTCCATCAGGAGCTTGCTAGACTATACTGTGGAAGTGGAGACCTCCGCCCCTTCCCAAGCCTTTGGCCAGGCTACCACAGCTCAAGCCTCACATCAAGCAACTGATGGACCTCAGACCTCGGCTTGGTGCAATAAATTGCTCTCTGTTGCTCAGTATGAAACTAGGCACTCAGCACGGATGGAAGTACAATCCTGGGGCACTTCCAGGAGAAGCTTCACATACGTAAATAAATAAGCCTTACATGCTAAATGAACATGAAACCAACAGACTGCAGGCATCTGTGCAGGGGTGCGATGGACATTGGGCAAAGACGCAGGGCACTCACAGTCGAAGAAAGTAACAGATAAGACTCCCGGCATTCCTTTTGTCTGTGCACATCCCTGAATGAAGACAAAGTCTCTTCTTCTTTTTTTTTTCTTTTTCTTTTTCACAAGAGATTACTTATCCTTCTCCTTTGGAGCTATTGGCTTTTCTGTTTGTCAATTGTTAAATGTTCTTGTTAACTTGATAAGGACTGAGCTATCAAAGTCCTCTCAAATTATGTAAATATGACCAAGAAATTAAAAAAAAACAACATTAAAGCAGTATAGAAGTAATTTTGCCACTGCAAAGTTGCTTAAATATAGTTGCTTGGTTTTAAAGAGAGAATAAGACAATATGAAAATTTTAGAATGATAATTAATCAGGAACTTGTGAGTGGTAGTAGAGAATCTTTGGAGAAGAAAATATGTAAGTCAGAATACATAACTGTTGGCCATCTCCCTCCCCCGACCCCCAAAAATACACAAGTACCACTATGAGTAGACCAAGCTGGAGGGTTGGCCTTGAGAAGAAAAACATGTGTTCTCGTACCTGAAAAGGTCTGGGTGTAAGCAATAATACGTATTATTTCAGAAACAGTTTCAGATGTGGGCTTGAGAAATTGAGCGCTTCCTGCTCCATAGTTTCTATTTGCTCTAAGGTGTCATCATTGAGATTATAGGGCACCGTGATAGAGATACAGTATCTTTTAAAAAATGTTAACATTTAGAGTAACTATTGGAGAAGTATTAAATTGTGATGACTCTGGATAAATACAACATTTTGTATTGGCTTCAGTCTTAGCTTAAGATTTAAAACAATCATTAAATGCATAATGGATTTGAGCTAAAAAAATGTTATGTAGCATTTCTTAGTACCACTCAGTGAGAAAGTGACATCTTCAATTTTTTTTATAGGAAGTGTACAGATTAGGTGAGAAATATATGTAAATTTTCTAATTGCGAAATATTATTTCGTGAAAGGCAGAAATTGACTCGTTTTGCTAATGAGAAAAAAATGTTCTACCGTCATCTGGCGCTAATGTAGCCAGCAGAGTCACTTACTGGTCATGAAATGCACAAGAGGAATGAGAAGTTACAGTTTTAGTGCCTGACAGATTGTTACAGCAACACAAACCAGTGAATTATGTTCATAGTAGCACCTGGGAATTAGGTGTTAAAATTCTACCACTTGGTATTTGTATTTTGGCACATTTGTTAATCCCCCTGGATAAAATTAGCAATACTAGCAAGTGGCATACAACAGTGTTGTTTAAAGTTTTGCTACATGGCAAATTGTTGGTGATACTACTTGCAGGATATAAATGGAAGTAAATTAGTATATAGAATTAAATTCTGAATTAAATAAATGGGGCTAACTAAAAGCTGCGTAATAAGGATATTTAACTTCTAGCAGGAAACAAATTAAATTTGTGTTTTGGAGTTTTATTGAGAAATAAACTATTTACATTTAAGGTTCATTAAACAACGGAACAATTCATTTCCAGATAGAATGACTTCCTTTAAAAATGTTTTGACAATTGACTCATAAGGATTCCTCTATCAGCTTATTGGATTTTGATGACTTACATGTTGCTGAAGTGTTGGACATGATGCCTGTGGGGCTTTTTTTAACACCAGCAAGGTCATCCAGAGGGAGATAGATTTCAGTCAGGATTCTGTAAGAATTATTACATCAGAGGAAGTTGAACTGGCTGTTCACGTCTGAAATTGTTGTTATTGTTGTTATGTGCTGTCTAGTTGCTTGCAACTCACAGCAACTGTAAGTACAGTAGATCTGTACCCCGCTCTATCCTGAGCCAACGTTATTGTCTGACACCCCTACCCCATTAGCCCAGTAATTGAGTCAATCCGTCTCATCGAGAGTCTTCCCCTCGTGTGCTGTTCCTCCACCCTGCCAAGTGTGCTTTCCTTCTCCAAGCACTGGTCCCTCCTTGCAACAAGCACAAAATAAGTCAGATGGAGCTTTAGAATCCTTGCCTCCAAGGAGCAGTGTGGTTTCACCCTCTCCAGAACTAATCTGTTTGTTGGGCTGATTTGCAGCATCATTACAGATGTTGAAGAGATTACAATTGTTGACAGATTCCGTTTGCTTGGCTCCACAATGATACTAGCAGCCAGGAAATCAAAAGACAAATTGCATTACAAAAGCCTGCTGTCAGGGACCTTTTCACAGAACTGAAGAGCAACGATGTCAGAATGGAGACTAAGGTGTGCCTGGTCTAAGTCAGGGTCTTTGCAATTACATGCTATGCATTAGAAAGCTGGACAATGAGTAGGAATGCTAGAAGGAGAACTGATACCTTGACGCTGTGAAGCTGGAGAGGAGTATCGAACTTCTCAAATAGGCCACTGAAATCTTCATGAATTACAAGATACCTTTGCCTGATAATAGTGTCAGAAAATGAGGCACTCAGATTAAAAAAAAAAAGCCTCAAAATATGACTGAGGAGGGGCTACCTCCATTAAACAGAATTATCTTAATGACATAGAGAATGTAAATACTTCAACAAATAAAGTACCTGCATTTGCTGATTTGACATGACATAAATTGAGGAAAAACTCTAAAAATATTCATTACTAATTCTCTGTGCCCCAAGTATGAGTCGGCAGAGCGGACATGGCAGAAGAACTGAGGGGGGTGGAGGTTGTCTCTGGGCCAGAATTGGCCAGAGTTGGGCATGCCAGATAATTGTAAAATCCTGCAAGGTCGGACCACGTCTTGTGTCTTGGGAGACTTGGCTGACTAGTGTCAGCCTCACACAGCCTCTGGCTTCTTGGGGAGAGGCAGGTATGGTAGGCTCCGGGAGCTTGTTTTTCATTGTTTTTGTTCAAACATTGTTCTAGGTCGTACAGCCCTGGTGTGTCCACTTGCTGTACAGGAGCAACTTGTGGTCGCTGTGAAGCTGAACTGTGACAATAATGTGTCAAATGCGTTAATGGTTACCCGTGGTGGACAGTGTTTGGTGGAGCTCCCTGGTTAAAATAAGCTTGGAAGCAGGAGTGGCATCCACTTTGTATACAGCTTGCCTCCGGAAACCCTATGAACCTGGAGAAAGGATTAAAGTCACGCACTCAAGTGTTGAGGACTTTCGTTCATAGGGTCACTCTGAGTCACCTAAAACTCGACGGCACTTGCCACCACTACCACCACCAACAACAAATGGAAAGGTCTGTCTTTGAGAGGGTGAAACCAAATCTCTCCTTGGAGGCTAGGATTTTAAAGCTCCATCTCATAGGCAAATAGGCAGGGGAGATCAGTCCTTGGAGAAGAACATCATGCTCAGAAGTGTGGACGGACAGTGCAGGAAAGTGACAGATGAGATGGATTGATACACTAACTAGGGCAATGGGTATTTTTGTATCAGAGTTAGTGAGACTGGCTCAGGACAGGGCAGGGTTCAGAGCTGCTGTACATAGGGTCACTATGCATCGCAGGCGACTCAATCAATAACATTTTATGACAGGTTTGGAAGCAGGAGTGGCATCTACTTCCTAAACAACATGCCTCCTGAAACTTTATGAACTTTGATAAATGTCTATGGTCGTAGAGGGGCTTCAGGCCTTTTGCTCATAGGGTCGCTATGAGTCGTGTTTTACTTGAAGGCATTAAACAACAACAATAATAGAAAGCTGAGATGTACAATGGTGAATTAAAGAAAATGAATTAAAAAAAAAAAACAAACACCTGCTTTTTTCCGGTTGCCATTTGCTTGGTATATTTTTCCCCACCCTTTTACTTTTAGCCTGTCTTTATCTTCATTTTTCAGGTGTGTCTCTTGTAGACAACAT
>NW_006399848.1:11650475-11663952 GCF_000299155.1 Elephantulus edwardii | reverse complement strand
CAAAATCTCTGTAAATGTTTATGAAAATTAATAAAATATAATTATAGGGAAAAAAAAACAAAAAACAAACAAACTAGAACACATAAAAATTGTTATCCTAGACATTTTTAACATTACCATCAGCTCAGGACTGACTCCAGACTAACCCTCAGTGGTGTTTTGAGGCTGTAAATTGTACAGAAGGAGATCGTTCAGTTGTTTATTCTTCTTCTGTGGTGCCACTGATGGATTCAAATGCTCTGATAGGCATGAACTAGGACTTAGCAATGGGAACTAAACCACCAGACTTCCAGTGCCAGGCACTGTTGTTGTTGTGTATCATTGGGTTAGAATCAACCCGGAAATCACCCTCCAGAAGGTTTTCACACATAGTTTAGTAGCACAATAGGAGAGCGCTCATGTCTCTCCTAAGAGAAGCTGGTGGATTTGACATTGCACCCCTGTCAAATGATAGTGCAGCTCCTTACCACCAGGCCAGCAGAGTTCTCTTATAGTCGGCGTTGTTGTTCTTTTATACTATCGAGTAGGAACTGACCCATAACTGACTCTCCAGTGGGTGTTCACAGGCATTTGATTCAACCTGTATGCAGAACAGATTATCTGGGATGCTGGACTGTATGAGGAGGAATGTAGAATCAAGATTGCTGAAAGAGTCATCAACAGATGACACAACTCTGCTTGCTGAAACTGAGGAAGACCTGAAGCGCTTGCTGCAGAAGGTCTAGGACAGTAGCTTTCAAAATGGATTGAAGCTCAACATCAAGAAGACAAAGATTCTCACCACTGGGCCAATTGGCAGCATCAGTATAGATAGTGAGAGATTGAGATAACAGTTTTAGTTTGCTTGGCTCCACAGTTTTCTTGGTACCAGCAGCCAGGAAATCAAGAGATGATTTGATTTAGGAAAGTCAACTGATAGTGACTGCTCCAGAGTACTGAAGAGCAATGATGTCAGGCTGGAGACTAAGGTGAGCCTGATCTGGGCTATAGTCTTTGCAATAGCGTGCTATTCATCAGAGAGCTGGAAAAATAATTGATTCCTTTGAGCTATGGTGCTGGAGAAGAGTGTTGAATATACCATGGATTGCTACAAGAACAAACAGGTTTGTCCTGGCGAGGGTGAAGCCAGGCTACTCCTTGGAGGCAAGGATTCTGAAACTTTGTCTGACATACTTTTGGCATGTTGCAAAGAGGGACCAGTCCTTGGAGAGGAACGTCATGTTTGGAAGAGTGGAGGGACAGCACAGGAGAGGAAGACCCTCAATGAGATGGGTCGAATCAATGATTGGAGTAGTGGGTGTAGGTGTGTCAGAGACACAGAGGTTGGCATAGGACAGAGCAGGGTTTAGGGCTCTTGTACATAGGGTCGCTATGAGTCATAAGCGATTGCACGACACATAACAACAAAAAACAGTTTGGCAAAGAGATTGTTACTATCTCTATATGCGATATACAGGTGCTATGATAGTAGGTACAGAATAACACAAGGACTCAAGAACATCAATGAAACAAATGAAAGCAAAATAAGATTCTATTTGGAAGCAGGAGTGGCATCCACTTCCTAAACAACATGCCTCGGAAACCCTATGTCGATAAATGCCAACAGTTGTCCAGAGTCTTCAGGCCTTTTGTTCCTAGGGTCGTTATGAGTCATGCTTGACTCGAAGGCAATGAACAATCAACAGTGGACCATTTTAGTAGTGGGGCAGTATACAATATCAATATGAAAAAGTCAGTGGAATTCTCTTACGTTGAGAGAGAGAGAGAGGACAGAACGCACTGAGAAGGAAACGGAGAAAGCAATACTATTTAAAATAGGGCACCCATGGTGAACAGTGTTGGCTGGAGCTTCCCGACTAAATCAAGCCTGGAAGCAGGAGCGGCATTCATTTCCAAAATGGCTTGTCTCCGGAAACTCTATGTACAAACAGTGCTCAGGCTGTTCGTTCATAGGGTCGCTATGAGTCGTCTACGACTCGACGGCATTAAACAGCAACAACAACAACCACAAATTGAGATACTTGGTAGTGAACCTAACTAGAAAAAGAGAAGATATGTACAAAGATAATAACAGAACATTTCTACAAGACACACTAATAGAACAAAATAATTGGGAAGATATTACCTGTTCATGGATAGGAAGACTCAATATTGTGAAAACAAAATCCTACTAAAAGCAATCTATATGTTATACAAAATCTCAATACAGATACCAAAATCACTTTGCAATGAGAGCAAAAGGGAAATTGTCAAGTTTATTTGAAAAGAAAAGAGAACCAGAATAAAGAAAGTACTTCTGAAAACCAAAAATTAATAAATTCCTGATCTCAAAACCTACTACACAGTGGTATTAACTGAAAGAGAATGGTACTGGTACAATGACAGACACCTAGACCAGTAGAACAGAATCAAGAACTGAAAAATGGATCTCTCTATCTATAGTCAACTGATATATGACCAGGAACTAAAACTATAAAAACTATCAAATGAGAAAATTGCAACCTCTTCAACAGATGATGTTGGCAAACCTGGACTGCTAATTGCAGAAAGCTGAAACAGGATCCACATCTCATACCAAACGTAAAAACCAACTTAAGGTGGATCAGAAACCTCAGAGTAAAGTCCAAATCCATAAAGTTCATAAGAAACAAACTGGAACCAGGCTTAGACAGTCTAGTCTATGGTATAAAGAGACTGCAAAATACAAGCAGAAATGCACAATCTGGAGAGGATAAAATTGATGAATGAGACTTTCTAAAGATTAAATCTCTATGCTCATCAAAACCATTTTTCCAACAAGGTGGAAAACCCCCCTACTAACTGGGGAAAAAAACATTTGGCAATGCCATCTCAGATAAAGGTCTCATAACAAAAACTTGTATAATACTAGGGGCCTTCAAGATGAAAAAGAGACTGATAATCCAATACAAAATGGATAAAAGACATGGAACGACTTTTCACACAGGAAGACATTCAGATGGCCAATGGACACATGTGAAATGCTCAAAATCACTGGCAATAAGAGTGATGCAAGTCAAAACCACAATGAGTTACCATCTCATCTCAGTAGTGGTGAGAAATTTTAGCAGGGCAGCAATTAATAAATGTTTAAAGGATGTAGAGATGTGGGAGTTTTCACACACCTTTGGTAAGATTGTAAAATGATGCAACCAATATGGAAGGCAGTTTGGCATTTCTTCAAAATGTTTAACATGGAAATTCTGTATGACCCAACTATTCCACTATTAGGAATATACCTCAAGAAAATTAGCACTGAGTCACAAATGGAGATTTGTATGCCAATAGTCATAGCAGCATTATTCACCATCTTATGAACATGGAAACAGCCCAAATGTCCAACTACAACTCAATGTGGAACATTCACACAATGGAATACTATGCAGCACTCAAGAGCAATGATTTTGAAAACTAACACATACCTTGGGAGAGACTGGAGATCATTACGCTGAGTGAACTACCTTAGTCTCATAAGGAAAAATACTGCCCAAGACCATTGTTGTACAAATAGAAGAACTAGTAATATTTATTGTTACCTAAGAGAGGAAGGTGTGGGAGCAGAAGAATAAGGATGGGTAGCGTGAAACCACAGGGCTGCACAATTTGGCAAGTGGAGGGAGGGGGTAAAGGAAATGGAAAAGATCCTGTGGGGACATGAAAAGACAGAATAATAATGGGAATATTCCAATTTTGATTAATTTTATAAAGCATAGTGTATGAGAATAATTATATAAACCAGAATGTGAGTTAAGAATAGTGTGAAACACAATGTGTACCAACTTTGTAAGCAAATAAAAAAATGTAAAAAAAACCCATAAATATAGTGTAATGAGAATGAAAATACAGGTCTCAGACTAAGTAAATATATATATGCAAAATAATTATCTGATTAATTATTTCTAAAATATACAAAGATGTTTTAAACATGAATAAAATAACCATTTTTTAAAAATAACAATACACCACATAGAAAAGCTTTCAAGAGAAATCCGACTGAAAAAGTTAGGAATATAATATACTAACGGTGCTCATTGTCATTTTATATTAAAAAAAAAAATGAAAAAGCCATAATACACCCATCCCAATGAATAATAATACACTAAAATCCTGACAAAATCAATTGTTGCCAAGAAAACAAAAATGTGTGAACTCTTATTCAGTACAGATTAGAATGCACTGTGAAACATTCTGACAGTTTAGAGAAGTTGTGCTTTAATCCTGAAGGCGTAGAGTTCAAATCCACCAGTTCCTCTGTGGGAGAAATAAGGGCAATTGCCTCCACTGTGATTAACTGCCTTTGCAAATCTGCCAGTGGTTCAGCTATGGGTCCATTTCGACTCGATGACACATAATAACAACAAACTGTGATTAGTCAAGTCATGCAGGAATTTCATTCTTATTCTCACAGTGATTTGAAAATTATATTTCCACAAAAATTCTCACTCTGATAATTGTGACAGCTTTGTCCTTAATCTCCATACACTGAAAACCAAGTAGGTGGTCTGCAATAAGTGAGTGAATAAACAAACTGTAGCACATCTGTGTACTAGAATACTCTTTGGGATACAAATTAGTATGTTGTCAGGCTATACTATGTTGTAAATGGTTCTTAAATGCAAATAATCTGGTGCCTTAGTGGTAAGGACTAATTACTGGTAATGACTGATTAACAAATCATTAACAAATTTCTTGGGATTTCTGGAAGGGAAAGTAGAAAAGGTGAACTAGCATGGCTTTTTGTGGGACTCTGCAATTATCCCAGAGGATACTGTATTTGTAGATACCTGACTATATGCATTTGTCAACACTCACAGAACTTTTACAGAATAAAGATTACAACTTCATATAACCTGCTATCAGTGGTATTAGGATTCAATTACAGACTCTAATGAGATACTTGTTATATAAAAAATGTATAAAGCAACATCAATGGAAGAGTTGGGGGAAATTAGTATTGACACCTGAACTATCAAAAGGAATAGGAATAATAAGATAATGCCAAAACGAACTGTTCTAAATCATTGTATTCTACCTAAAAATGTTTTATAGAAATAAATGAAATAGAAAAACAATTGAAACTATCCACAAAACTAGGAGATGGTTCTTCAAACATAGGTCAATAAAATCGACAAACCACTAGCAAAACTGACAAAGGAAAAGAAAGAAAAGACACGAATAAACCAATTAAGAGATGAAACGGGCAATGTCACAACAGAACCAACTAAAATAAAAAGGCTAACAATAGAATATTATGAAAAACTATACTCAAACAAATATGAAAACCTAGAGGAAATGGACAAATATTTAGAAACTCACAACCTACCTAAATTGATACAGACCAAAACTGAACACCTTGACCTATTACAAAAGAAGTAATAAAACAACTTCCAGCCAAAAAAAGCCCCAGACAAGATGGTTTTACAAGTGAATTTTATCAAAGATTCAGAAAAGAACTATCACCAATTCTACATAAACTATTTCAGAAAATAGAAAAAGATGGAATTCTTCCAGACTCTCTCAATGAAGTAAATATATCCTGATACCAAAGCCAGGTAAATACGCAAACAAAATAGAAAACTACAGGCCAATATCTCTCATGAATGTATATGCAAAGATCCTGAACAAAAACTTGGCCAATAGAATCCAATGACATATTAAAAAAATAATTCACCATGGCCAAGTGGGATTCATAACAGGTATGCAAGGTTGGTTAAAAAACAAAACTAAACAAAACCAAAAAACTGACAAAAAATGAGTGTAATTCATCACCTTAACAAAGCAAAGTACAAGAACCACATGACCCAATCAGTAGATGCAGAAAAGGCCTTTGATAAAATCCAACACCCTTTCCTGATATCCTCAATATAGTAACAAGTATATACACAAACCCAAGAGTCAGTATTGTTCTCAATGGAGAGAGATTAAAGACAGTCCTTTTGAGAACAGGAACTAGGCAAGGATGCCCTCTATCACCTCTCCTATTCAATATTGTACTGGGAGTTTTAGCAACAAGAAGAAGACAATAGAAGGAAATAAGAGGTACCCAAATTGGCAAAGAGGAGTAAAATTATCTCTCTATGCAAATGTTATGATAGTATACTTAGATAGTATACCTAAAGACTCAGCAAGTAGACTACTGGGCATAGTTGGCCAATTCAGCAAAGTGGCAGGATACAAGATCAACATACAAAAATTAGTTCGATTTCTCTACAGTGACAAAGAGAATGCAGAACTGGAGCTAAGAAAAACAATACCCATCACAGTAGCTAATCACAAGATTAAATACTTGGGAGTAAATCTAACTAGAAACACAAAGGACCTATTCAAAGAAAATTCTAAAACATCACTACAAGAAACAAAAATAAATCTGGAGAAATGGGAGGATATACCTTGATCTTGAATAGGAAGACTCAAATTGTGAAAATGACAATTCTTCCAATCTACACGTTCAATGCAATCCCAATTCAAATACCAATTCCATTCTTCAACGAGATGGAAAAGGCAATTTCCAATTTCATCTGGAATGGAAAGAGACCCCAAATAAGCAAAGCCCTCCTTAAAAAGAGAAATACGATAGGAAACATCTTACTACTCCTGATTTTAAATCCTAACACACTACCATTGTTGTCAAGACAGTGTGGTACTGATATAATAACAGACACATAGATCAGTGGAATAGAATTTAAAACCAAGAAATCAGCCTATCTACATACGATCAACGTGTATTTAACAAGGAGATGAAATCAGTTAAGTAGGGAAACAAAAGCCTTTTTAACAAATGGTATTGGCAAAATTGAAAAACTATCTGCAGAAAATTGAAGCAAGACCCATACCTCTCACCATGCACAAAAACCCCACTCAATATGGACTAAGGACTTAGGACTAAAACCAAGGACTATACACTTCATTCAAATAAAACCTTGGAAGAACTCTAGAAGCCTTAATCCACAACATGAACACTTTTGCAAGTTTCCTAAAAAACCTACAACCAAGAGAGGATAAAATAGATGAATGGGACCTTCTAAGAATCAAAACCCTATGTGTATTAAAAAACTTCTTCCACTGGATAAAAAAGAAATCCACAGATTGGGAAAAAACATTTGGTAATGACATGTCTGATAGGGACTTCAATCTAGAATTTATAGAATACTTGAGCACCACAACAAAATAAAGGTAAATAACCCAGTTGCAAAATGGACATAGGGTATGAACAGACACTTGACCAAGAAGACATTCAGATGGCGAACAAACACATGAAGAAATGTTCAAAATCCCTAGCTCTGAGAGAGATGCATCTCACTCTAATAACAATAGAGAAATTCATCAGAGTAGCAAACAACAAATTCTGGTAAGGTTGTGGAGAGACAGGAACCCTTGGTGGGACTGTAAAATAGTGTTAACCACTACGGAAGGCAGTATGGCACTTTCTAAAAAAATTCGCAAATAGAAATACCATTTGACCCTGCAGTTCTACTACTGGGAATATACCCTAAAGAAACCAGAACTGACACCCAAGCAGATATATGCACACCCATGTTTATTGTTGCATTGTTCACAATAACAAAGACATGGAAAAAACCCAAATGCCCATCAACAAATGACTGGATAGTGAAGCTGTGGTATATTCTCACAATGGAATACTATGCTGCATTGAAAAACAAGGAACTCATGAATTATACAAAATGGGTGACTCTGGAGGGCATTACCCTGAGTGAAATATCTCGGTCATAAAAGGACAAGCACTGCATAATGGCACTGTTATAAAGCAGGACTGATTTAGGGATTGTAGGGAAACTAAGAAAAAGGGGGTTAAATAATGTACGCTACATGGAAACAGTTGAGGGAGAGAACTGCTTAAACGGAATATATGATTAGGTATTATCTGCACGACAACAGTCCAGAATAAGAGCTGCATAGTAAAGTAGACCTGGGGGGCAGGGGGATTGTGTTACAATGAAAGATTTTTGTTTTAAGAAAAAAGTGAACTGGGGGAGCAGGGAGCTAAAAGTGCAACAATGAATGAATGAATGGAAATCCATGTTCTCTATAAACCTTCATTAAAATCTAAATTAATAAACAAAAGGAAACAGAAAAAAAAGATGTTTTGCTGTGATAATACGAGTTTACATGCACTGAAAGTTAAAAGAAAAAGTACATGAATGGTGGATGGTCAGATAAGGCTTCTCACTAATGTAACAGGAAGGTAAGAGTACATAGAGAACAACAAGAATGAGCCATGTTACTCACAATTAGATTTGCACGTGTATTTCTTTTTTCTGTCAACGGAAGAGGCTTACACTTCAGGAACAATGAGAGCTTGTACTAGTCAGATCTTGATTTCTAGCACCATTACCTACTAGAGGTGTCAGAATATTGGGACAAATGGCCAATCTAGGCCTGCAACACTCATACAAACATAAATGTGAAACATCTTTTAGTTAGAAGAATTGATGCACACACAGACACAGGCACCTGCGAGCACACACACGTGCTGTTTCAGAAACACAGGTGCCAATAGTTACAGGTAATGCATTTGGGCAAGTGAAAAAAAAATACTAGCTTTTGTAACTCAACATAAAAAAGATATCAACATGCGTTTACATTGTTAGTAATAAATTCTTGAATATTTTTTAAATGAGAGGGAATAGAAAAATCTCTCATGCAGAAAACTTCAAATATGTATGTACCTCTGCCCTAAGGAAATGGAGTGAAACTCCTCTGTTTTTAAATATAGATGTGCATATTAACTTCTTTCCAAAGAGCACAGAAAGGAGAAAAGTGTAACTTTTCAATTACTTCAGTGAAGAAACCTGGAAACTGTACCGCAGGCAAAATACGATGAACAGCTGATGTGATTTCTGAGGCCAAATGGGGGCTATGGATTGAAGAGGCCGAAAGACATCCAAGTATCAGCTACATCCACATAATCAGTTGTAGAAATGAGGAGTATAATTCAATTATTTTTCTTATTTTGTTATGAATGTTTGCAAACATTCTACATGCATATAGATCTTTCTTCCCTTTTTTAAAACCTCCTGCCTATTAAATAGTGTCAGATTAAATTCCTTTACATCATAATGGTTAAGATATGTAAGTTACAGAATACCAAAAAGAAGAGTGAACATCTTTCAAGGATATTGTATCCTTGTCTCAGGAAGAAGTGAGTATGACTGCATTTTCAATTCTATGCAAGAGAGGTGTGTAATGTTAATTAGAAGCATGGCTTGTTCTCATCGTATCTGTAGAACAAGTATGATTTGTGGGTGTGTATTGTGGGGGTGTGTATCAGTGCCAAGTTGAGAAGCAGTGATTTGTAGTAGTTAAATTGATCTACCATTTTGTCTAGACTACGGGGCCTAGTTCAATCAGATATACACTGATCTAAATGTTTCTTTGAAGGTGTTTACATGTGAATAAATTTATTTATTGACTGACTTTTACAGAAATTGTTTACTTGCCTTGATATGGATAGACCTTGAATAATCATTTGAGAGCTTTAGGAAAACAATTCTCAATTTCTCCCAAAAAAGAAATATCTGTGCCACCAGACTACGACACAAGTCTTGCCAGTTTCCTAATCTCTTGATCTTCTCTTCAATCTTAGTGTCAAAACGGCAACTTTGACTTTCAATTAAACTCATAACACACAAACAGTTATTATTTACTCTTTGTTTGCTTGCTAATTTTTTCTCAGACCGTTAAGAAGCTAACATCATGATTTACTTATATTCTGTTACAGTTCAATATTCATGTCACAAAATATGGAAACCAGTTTAAAAACGAAAGCTCAGAAAACAGAGAGGTGGAGTTGGAGTATTAATCAAAATGAGAATCAGAGTGGAAGGAGGAAAGAGGGAAGTTATGATGTAAGTATTGTCGTTTATGTCACAAAACAAAATGCACATGAGCAGTTGAATGGACAGCCAACTTTCCCTTACATTAAAAAGAAACATAATATACAGGAGCAGGCACCTACAGGAGCTTGGTGGCCAAGATTGGTGAGCATTAGGGTGGAAAGTTGATTTGCTTAAGAGAGAGAGAGGAGGGGATACAGCCTCCTAGTTAAAAATCCCTTAGTGCCTTCTATTTCTTTTATTAAATTTATCTCACCTTAAATTTTGGAAGCAGCAGTTGCATCTACTTCTGTAAATAGCTTACCTCCGGAAACCCTATGAACCTGGAGAAAGGATGAAAGTCATGCAAGTGTCAAGGAAATCTCATTCATAGGGGCCCTAGGAGTCGCCTACAACTGGACAGCAGTTAACACCATAGAGAGAGAGCAGTTGGCCTAGTGGACTGAAAGCGATGCTGTTGTTGTTATGTGCCATCGAGTCGTTTCTGACTCATATAGAGACCCTATGCACAACAGCTCTAAACCCTGCTCTATCCTGCGCCAACCGCACCGCCTCTGACACACCCATCCCAATTACCCCAGTCACCGAATCAATCCATCTCATAGAGGGTCTTCCCCTCCTGCGCTGTCCCTCCACCCTCCCAAGCATGATGTCCCTCTCCAAGGACCCGTCCCTCCTGGCAACATGTCCAAAGTATGTCAGATGAAGCCCCAGAATCCTTGCCTCCAAGGAGCAGCTTGGTTTAATCCTCTCCAAGACGGATCTGTTTGTTTTCCTGGCAGTCCAGGGTACATTCAGTACCCTTCTCCAGCACCACAGCTCAAAAGCATCCACTCTCCTTCTGTCCTCCCTAGTCATTGTCCAACTCTCTGATGCATAACAAGCGATTGCAAATACCATGACCTGTATCAGGCGCACCTTAGTCTCCAGAGAGACACTGTTGCTCCTGAGTACCTTTGAGAGGTCCCTAAGGGCAGACTTTCCCATCACGATAACCTTTTTGATTTCCTGACTGCCGGTACCAAGAGTGTTGACTGTGGAGCCGAGCAAAGTGAAGCTGTGAACACTCTCAATCTCTTCGTCATCCATCCTGATGCTGCCAATTGGTCCAGTGGCGAGAATCTTTGTCTTCTTGACATTGAGCCTTAGTCCATACTGAAGGCTGCAGTCCTTGACCCTTCGCAGCAAGTGCATGAGGTCCTCCTCAGTTTCAGCAAGTAGGGTTGTGTCATCTGCATAACGGAGATTGTTAATAGATCTTCCACCAATTCTGATGCTACCAAGCCAAATATGGGTGACTCTAATCTGCGGCCCTCAGGCTTGTCTTTAATTGTTTTTGGTCAACAACATTCTTCTAGGTCGTATAGCCCTGGTGTGTCCACTTGCTATATAGAGGTAACTTGTGGTTGCTGTGAAGCTGAACACTGTGACACTGATGTGTCAAATGCAATAATGGCTATCCATGGTGGACAGTGTTTGGTGGACCCTCAAGAAGATGTTGTTGTTGTTGTTATGTGTCGTCGAGTCGCTTGCGACTCATAGCGACCCTATGTACAACAGCCCTAAACTATGCTCTATCCTGTGCCAATCACACTGTCTCACACTCCCACCCTGATTATCCCAGTCACTGAATCAACCCACCTCACAGAAGGCCTTCCCCTCCTGTGCAGTCCCTCCACCCTCCCAAGCATGATGTCCCTCTCCAAGGATGAGTCTCTCCTCACAACATGTCCAAAGTATGTTAGACGGAGCCTCAGAATCCTTGCCTCCAAGGAACCACCCGGTTTAATCCTTTCCAGGTTGAATCTGTTTATTTTCCTAGCAGTCCATGGTACTCTCAATACTCTTCTCCAGCGCCACAGCTCAAAGGCATCAATTCTCTTTCTATCCTCCTTGGCCACTGTCCAACTCTCTGATGCCTAACAAGTGGTAGCAAAGACCATGGATACATAAGCCAAAAGGTGTGGACCAACACCAAATTATTAGTTGTTATTACGGAAGGGCCTTTCATAGGCTTTGGTGGGTAAAATACTTGTCAGTCAGATATTGTAGTAAACCTGTGTATCCAAATTAAGACAGGCTAAGAAGGATCAGCCATCCACTTCCAAACTAATAGGTCTTCAAAAACCCCAGGGACAATAGAGCACACTTAGATTAGGTAAGCTGATAGACACCAGAAGCTGAACCTTCATATCGGGGAAACACAGAGGAGGAAGGAGAGTTGTAAGCAGACACTAATGATTGGAATGTGGAATATGAAAAGTGTAAATGTTGACAAATTGGATATTGTTAAGGAAGACATGGAACACATAAATACGCAGCATTGGTGAGATGAGACGTATTGGCATGAGACATTTCAAACCAGACAATGACAAGATCTACTATGCCGGAAAGAAAAAGGGGAGGAAAAATGGGCTCTCATTCATGGTCAAAATATAATATCTAAGTCCATCTTGGAAGACAATGTTGTTAGTGACAGAATAATACCTATACACATACAAGGAATTCCTGTGAATACAACTATCATTCAAATACATGCACTAACAGCTGGAGCTAAAAAGGAGGAAATAGATTTCTATTAACTTTAGAAGTCCAAAATGGATCAAATACGCATCTAACATTCATTAATAAATAATTGGTGACTGGAATGCAAAAGTTGGGAACAAGGAAGAAAAATCAGTAGTTGAAAAATATGAACTTGTTGATAGAAATGTCCCCGGAAATAGAATGATAGAATTTGTGCAATCGATGATATATTCATTGCAAATACCTTTTGTAAAATGTATTTATAAATACCTTTAAATGCGGATCTCACTTTTAATCACAGGAATCAAATTGAATCACAGAGTCAGATTGATTACATCAGTGAAAGAAAGTTGGAGAAGCTCCGTATCACTGTGAAACCTAGACTATGGACAGATTGTGGAACTACTCATGTAAAAGCTCAAACTAAAACTAAAGAAAATGAAAAACATCTTCAAGAACAAACTCCACTTGTCCAGCACTAGATATCAACTACTACCAACTATCTCATCACAAACAACAGCATTGTACAGACTACAGATTTATAATTCCACAGACTACAGATTTATAATTCCACAGATTGAATGTTGCAGATGTGTCAGAAAAGAGGAGTTTAAAAAATAAGGATCTACAAAAACACTATCTTCTATCACAGTGTTCTGGAAGGAACAAAATAACAACAAACCCCACAAATAAAACATAAACAATATATCAACCCCTAAAAAAATGATCAAAATAAAATGCAGCCAGATCTATTGGAGGAGGAAACATAAATGGAAGTTTCTGACAAGAAATTCAAAAGAATTATGACCTCAAGTGTTCATGGGTGAGAAGAAAAATTAACAGAAGTCACCAGATAAATTTATTGATAAATGCTTAAAAAATATATAACAGTGAAATCAAAGACAAAATTGTCACCACTGATCTGCTAGAGCAAAAAGCAGACTCAAAAAAGAAGGAAAAAGAAGAAAAACTAAGAATAATGTGGGACAACATCAAGAAAAATAACATGCGCATCATTGGAATCCCAGAAAAGGAAGAAGCAAGTAAAGGCACTGAAAAAGTTGTGGAAGAATTACTAG
>NW_006399848.1:11644761-11646406 GCF_000299155.1 Elephantulus edwardii | reverse complement strand
TAATAAAAAAATTATATAAGACAACTAGATAAAAACCAATCAAGATTAGAAACCATAGAAACAAGAAACATTAATCCATAATAATAAGACCAACATTACAGAAACTATTTAAATTGTTGGAGAGGCAGAAGAGCAGACTTGAAGAGAAGGACACAGAATCAATGAAACAGAAAATACAGCCTTTAGCACTTATCTGCTAGACCAAAAATGGCAGAAAAAAAAGAAAAGAAATAAAGGTTAACATCACAAAATAAGTAAAATCCTACTGAAGATTATCCAAAAACAACTGGAACAATCTACATGCAGAACAGATCTTTCAGGAGGCTGGGCTTTATGAGGAGGAATGTGGCATCAAGATTGGAGAAAGACTCATCAGTAACCTTTGTTATGCTGATGACACAACCCTGCTTGCTAAAACTGAGAAGGAGCTAAAGTGCTTACTGCAGAAAGTCAAACACTGTAGTCTTCATCATGGATTGAAGTGTATGAAGATCTCTCCAAAAGTGAAGAAGGAAGCCCCTGCTCCTGAAGCAAAGCAAAGGCATAAAGGTCAAGACTGCAGCCCTGAAGGGCATCCCCAGCCAAACAAAAAAGAAGTTCCACACGTCACCCACCTTCCAGTGGCCTAAGACGCTGAGACTCCAAAGGCAGCCCAAAAACCCCCAAAGAAACAAGCTTGACCACTATGCCATCATCAAGTTTCCCCTGACCACTGAGTCAGCCATGAAGATAGAAGATAACCACACATTTGTGTTTATTGTGAATGTCAAGGTCAACAAGCACCAAATCAAACAAGCTGTAAAGAAGCTCTACGACACTGACGTGACCAAGGTCAACACTTTGATTAAGCCTGATGGAAAGAAGGCCTATGTTCAACCTGCTCCTGACTATGATGCTTTGGATGTTGCCAACAAAATTGGGATCATCTAAACTGAATCTAGCTGGTTAGTTCCAAATACAAATTTTTCACACACACACACACGTACACACACAGAGAAAATATGGATTGAAGCTCAACATCAAAAAGACAAAGATTTTCATCTCTGGGCCACTTGGAATCACCATGATAGATGTAGATTGAGTTTGGTAACAATTTCTGTTTGCTTGGATCCACAATCAACACTCTTGACATCAGCAGTTAATAAATTGATGGGAGAAAAGATGAATTGCATTAGGGAAATCTGCTGTCAGGAACTTCTTCAAAATGCAAAAGAGCAATAATGCCTAGAGACTATGAAGCCCCGACCCTGGTCATGGACTTCACAGTTCTTTACTATGCATCAGAGAGCTGGACAATGACCAAAAATTACAGAAGAAAAGTTAATTCCTTTAGTCTGTGGTGCTTGAGAAGAGTATTGAACATTTCTTGAAATGCCAAGAGAATTAACAAATATGTTTTGGAGAAGATGAAACCAAGATAGTACTTTGAGGCAAGGATTATTTTTTTAATTTTTCTACTAGTTTATTTACAAAATTCAAATATAAATGTGAACAATTTATTTTCAATTTCCCTCACCCCTCCACTCATCAAATTGTACAACCCAATGATTAATCTCCCCCTCCCCCTACACATCCACATCCCACTGCTTCCAGCCTCTCCTACCCCTCCTGGATCCTTATACTCATTCTACAATAACGGTCTTAT
>NW_006399848.1:11632850-11638006 GCF_000299155.1 Elephantulus edwardii | reverse complement strand
ATAGGGCAGGGTTTAGAGCTGTTGTGCATAGGGTCGCTATGAGTCGGAAACGACTCGATGGCACATAACAACAACAACAACATCTTAAATGCTAGTAATATAGTATAGTTCGGGGAATATTCCCCCCCTAATCCCAATGCCATTCCACTTAGGCATTGCTTTTGGCTGTTGTGATTCTCTAATGGAATTCGCTAACACTGACACACTTGCAATGCTATTTCAGGTGATATGTAGCTAGCGAGTAAGACAACTCTACAAGCCTGTTGTAAACATCTACGTCCAAGGAACACAACCAGTATCAAGATTTCTTGATCAAAGTCTCCTAGTGCACATTCTGAAATGATTTATTAGGAAAACTTATCAGAGTAATATGTAGGAAATGAAAGGGTGTTGTATAAGGTTAACCATCAAACAAAGCCCAAAAGAATAATTTTGGCCCAGTTCCACAGCTGAACATTATGTTGTTGTTTGTTGTTTAATGCCGTTGAGTTATAGACGACTCATAGCGACCCTATGAACGAACAGCCTGAGCACTGTTGGTACATAGAGTTTCCAGAGGCAAGCCATTTCGGAAGTGGATGCCGCTCCTGCTTCCAGGCTTGATTTAGGTGGGAAGCTCCAGTCAACACTGTCCCCCATGGGTGCCCATTACCACGATTGGCACATCACTGTCACAGTCTTCAGCATCACAGCAACCACGAGTTACCTCTGTACAGCAACGCCCAGACCAGTGCTATACCACCTCGAAGAATGTTTGACAGGAAGACAATTTGAACCTGGCCCAAGGGTTATAGTGCAGATAATATCTTAGAGTTTCCCTGATAAAGGACAAAGAGTTTAACGTGTTTATATCCCTCTTCCTCCCAGTCATCATGTGTGTTAAGAGCTGTACTCAAGAGAACATAAAGTCTCAAACACTATCTCTCTGAACAAATAGGTCAAGAAAACTGAAGATATCTCTCAAAAAAGTGTTATGGGAGGGAGAGCAACTACATGAAGATATTAAAATTATTTAATGTGCAATATGAGGTTTTTAAACTAATTTTAGTAGCTTTTTGTATACTGTATAAAGGAAAATTAGAATACAAATTACAGGAGGGAGTGCTGGTGGCCTAGTGGCAAAAAGCTGTACCACAATCCCAAAGGCACATGGTTCAAATCCACCAAATGCTCTCTGGGAGAAAGATGACCATTCTTTTTCCATGTGATTAACTGCCTCTGAAAACCTGTAAGAGGGTCAGCTATGGGCCTGTTCCAGCTCAATAGCCCACCACAACAAATAGGGGTAATAGTCAGTATAAGTATATACTTTAATAAATTTATTAAATATACATGTTGAGTTTTGAATAGTAATTTTATATGCAGATCATCTACAGTAGTGTCCTATAACTAGGTTAATGACTACAATAACTCAAATGTTTAAATTAGTGATCTTTATGTCAATATCATCTTGAGTTAAAGCGGTTGAGGAGACTAAATACTTAAGAAATTAATATTTCATTGACTCTAAAATTTTCTTTTAATACACACAAATAGACACACAAACACACACAGAGAGTAATAAAGAAAGAAGGAGGGAAGCAGTGCAGAGAGGGAGAGAGAAAGAATATTAGGAAAAGTCTTCCCTAGATTTTTACTTGAGATTCTTCCCAAGATTATTGCAAAGAAAGACTAAACTCTTCTTTTTAAACTTTCTTCACATAATTTGACTTTTCTTCTAATTTTTGGAACAAAACATATTGAACAATATGACATAACTGAATTTTGACCACATGACAATAGAGTATAAACTGAAATAAAATTAGCTATATAAAACTAGTTTGGGTTGAGATTTTAAGAAAAATGGAGGGAAATATGGAATTCTTTTCTCCCTAATGCTTTCTAATCCACAGCATTATTTATTGAAAAAAGACACTATAGTGAAGACTGATTAATCTAGGATTTAGTATTTTTCTAACTTGACATTTCTTGGTTTGAGTCAAAAGGGTGGAATAGAGAAGTGCTTTGATTTAGAATGTTTCCTCCTTGTATAGCGTGATAGGTTTCAGGTTATTAGGCTACCAGAGATCCTTAAAGAAAATATCAATTTTAAACTTTATATTTATCTTCCATTTTCTATGAATACTCAATACATCCATAAAGGTATTTGACAAAACAATAAAACTGGTGTTCTCCACAACTCCAAAGTATAGCCAGTGTGTCCCTGTGAGCACTACACAGAACCATATTCACAAAAAGAAATTTATTATGGAAGTCAAGACTTTAAAATTTGGGATTGCAGTAGAATACACTTAATAAGGGCAGCTTCCAAAATGTGCTCACAGGCACCTCGGCCTTCAGCCTCTTGACTGTAGGCGAGTGTTACAAAGCTCTTGTGGTTGTTATGTGTCCTAGAGTTGCTTGTGACTCACTGCTATCCTATATAAAACAACTCTGAACCTGTTCTATCCAGTGCCGAATTCATTATCTCAGACACACCACCATTACTCCAGTCACTGCCTCAGTGCATCTCATTCAGGTCGTCGCTTTTTTTTCCCCTTTTTTTTTTAAAAAGGAATTTTAATGATAGTTTAGAGAGACTTTGGATTTCCACTCATTCCTTGTTGCACTATTCTACCTACGTTCTCCCACCCCCCAGTTCGCTCTTCTCTTTGAAAAGTAAAAGAAAAATTCTTTCATTGTTATACAATCCCTCCCCCCAAGTCTACTCCACTATGCAGCCTTTGTTCTGGACTTCTGTCATTACAACTATAACTAATCATATATCCCTTTGAAACAGTTCTCTCCCTCCTCTGTTTCAATGCAGCTTACATAATTTAGCCCATCTTTCTCAGTCTTCCCTCAACTCCCAATATCAGTCCCGTTTTATAACAGTGGCACTATGCAGTATTTGTCCTTTTGTGATTGAGATATTTTACGTAGCATAATGTCCTCCAGAATCACCCATTTTGTATAATATTTCACTGGTTCCTTATATTTCAATGCAGTGTAGTATTCCATTGTGTGAATGTACTACAGCTTCTCTATTAATTCGTTTGTTGATGGGCATTTAGCTTGTTTCCAATTATTTGCTATTGTGAACAAATCCACGATAGATATAGGTGTGTATCTATCGGCTTGGGTGGCAGTTATGTTTTCTTTGGGGTATATTCCCGATAGTGGAATTGCTGGGTCAAATGGTATTTCTATTTGCAACTTTTTGAGAAAGTGCCATACAGCCTTCCACAGTGGTTGCACTATTTTACACTCCCACCAACAGTGAAGAAGGGTTCCAGTTTCTGAACAACCTTGCTCACTTTTGTTGCTTGCTGTTCTGTTAAATTTTGCTATTCTGTCTGGGATGAGATGATATCTCAGAGTTTCTCTAATTTGCATCTCTCTTAGAGCTAGGGATTTTGACCATTTCTTCATGTGTTTGTTGGCCATCTGAATGTCTTCTTTGGTGAAGTGTCTGTTCATAGCCTGTGCCCATTTTTCAGTTGGGTTGTTTACCTTTGTCTTGTGGTGGTGCTCAAATATTTTATAAATTCTGCATATAAGTCCCTTATCTGATATGTCATTACCAAATACTTTTTCCCAGTCTGTGGCTTCCCTTTTTACCCTGTTGGAGAAGTTTTTGGATGAGCATAGGGATTTGATTCTTAGAAGATCCCATTCATCTGTTTTATCCTCTCCTGATTGTAGATTTTTCAGGATTATTGGAAGACTGTTGATGTTGTGGATTAGGATATCTAAAGTTCTTCCAGGCTTTTCTTTAATGAAGTTTATAATCCTTTGTTTTAGTCCTAGGTCCATGATCCACTTTGAGTTGGTTTTTGTGTATGAAGTGAGGTCTGGATCTTGCTTGAGTTTTCTGCAGTTAATTTTCCAATTTTGAAAACACCATTTGTTAAAAAGGCTGTCATTTCCCCACTTAGCTGATTTCATCTCCTTGTGAAAAATCAGTTGACCATAGCTAGATGTGCTGATTTCCAGGTTCTCAATTCTATTCCATTAATATGTGTCTGTCATTGTACCAGTACCATGCTGTCTTGACTAATATGACAGTGTAGTAGGATTTGAAGTCAGGTGTAAGATGCCTCCTACCTTGTTTCTCCTTTTAAGAAGTGCTTTGCTTATTCGGGGCCTCTTTCTATTCCAGTTGAAACTGGAGATTGCTTTTTCCATCTTGTTGAAGAATGGGATTGGTATTTGTATTGGGATTGCATTGAGCGTGTAAATTGCCTTTGGTAGTATTCTCATTTTAACAATATTGAGTCTTCCTATCCATGAGCAAGGAATATTCTTCCTTTTTCCAGGTCTCTTTTTGTTTCTTGTAGTAACGTTTTGTAATTGTCTTTGAATAGATCCTCTGTGCTTCTGGCTAGATTTACTCCCAAATATTTAATCTTGTGATTTGGTAATATGAAGGGTATTATTTCCTTAGCTCCAGCTCTGTATTCTGTTTGTCACTGTAGAGAAATTCAACTGACTTTTGTATGTTGATCTTGTATCCTGCCACTTTGCTGAATTGGTCAACTATGTCCAGTAATTTTCTTGCTGAATCTTTAGGGATTTCTAAGAATATTATCATATAATCTCCATGTAGAGATAATTTTACTTCCTCTTTGCCAATTTGGATACCTCTTATTTCCTTCTCTTTTCTTACTGCTATTGCTAAGACTTCCAATACAATATCGAATAAGAGAAGAGATAATGGGCATTCTTGCCTAGTTCCTGTTCTTAAAGGGAATGCCTTTAATCTCTCTCCATTGAGAACAGTGTTGGCTCTCAGGTTTGCATATATACTTTTTAGTATGTTTCAGAAATTCCCTTCTATTTCTCTTTTATAGAGTGTTTTAATCAGGAAAGTGTGTTGGAAAGGCCTTTTCTGCATCAATTGATAGAATCATGGTGTTCTTGTTCTTTGCTTTGTTTATATGATGAATTACATTAATTGTTTTTCTTATGTTGAGCCATCCTTGCATACCTGTTATAAATCTCACTTGGTCATAGTGAATTTTTTTAAATTTTATTATTTTTGTGTGTATACAGTCAAATGCCTTTTCAACATGTATGCAGAGCAGATTATCCAAGAGGCTGGGCTCTATGAGGAGAATTGTGGCATCAGGATTGGTGGAAGGTCTATTAGCAATCTCCATTATGCAGATGACACA
>NW_006399848.1:11627995-11632750 GCF_000299155.1 Elephantulus edwardii | reverse complement strand
CTGCTTCCAGCCTCTCCTACCCCTCCTGGATCCTTATACTCATTCTACAATAACGGTCTTATACAACATTTATCCTTGTGGGACTTAGTTCATTCAGCAAAATGCTCTCCAGTCCCTCCCAAGATAGGTAATAATTTACAAGGATTTTAAGGATCTGTCTTATTACATTGGGCATCTTGCCAGTCCTTGGAGAAGGCTTTCACATTTGGAAGAGAGGCGAAACAGTATAGGAGAGAAAGACCCCAGATGAGATGGATTAACACAGTAACCAGTACAATGAGAGTAGGTGTATCAGAAGCAGATTTTTTTCAGGAGAGAACAGGTTTCACAGCTATTGTGCAAAGGGCCGCTATTAGTCATAATTGATTCAATGGCACATAACAACAACAATCCAAGCCATGGTCTTTTCAATTACTCGTTATGCATTTGAGAGTTGTGCCATGAATAAACAACAATCAATGCTTTTGATTTGTGGTGCTAGAGAAGAGTATAAATGTCCCATGGAGAGGCAGGAGAATAAAAAAGTATGTCTTATGGAGGGTGTAGCCAGAGTACTCTTTGGAGGGAAGGGTGGTAAAATTTCTTTGATATGCTTTGGGCATGTTAGGCGGGTCTTGGTTTTGGGAAAGCACATATATCATGCTGAAAAAATGGGAAGTTCAGCAAAGAATGGAAGACTCTTTGATAAATTGGCACAATAGGCTGTAGTTTGGCAGAGATGATGAGAATGATATAGGACAGGACAGGGCTTAGATCTGTCATTCAGAGGGTCACTATGAGTTGCAATCAACCACACACAACAACAACAAAAGAAATGATCTATATGTCATGAAATATGATATTTTTCTATGGTATACTTCCTTAATGTACACCTTATTATAGATATTATTATATTATTCTTTCTGGAACAAAATGACTTTTAATAAGTATCATGGCCTTTTCATCTCCTAAATTTGAAATAATAGCTTTCTTGTGACAGTGCATTAAATTTCCAGAATTCAGACGCATTATATTACAGAACTACATTGGTTGAAAAAAAATGAAAGCTCTATACATATATTAGCAATATAAAAAAGCAAAGTATGAGATTGAACCGATGATAATTTATTTCATATGTTAATTTTCTAAGGTCATATTCCTTAGTGCTTTTCATATAAATATATTTATTTTATGTGTTTGAGATAAAAATATTTCTAAATATTTATTTAATATTAAGAAAGAGCGATCAAAGCAATATTTGATAATGACTAAATTTAGCCATCTGTTGTTATTTTTAAGAATTAACAAATGTTGTTGTTGTTGTTGTTGTTATGTATGGTTGAGTCACCTGTGACTCATAGTGACCCTATATACAACAGCCCTATATTGTGCTCTATACTGTGTCAATCTTATTGCCTCTGACACATCTACCCCCATTATTCTAGTCACTGAATCAATCCATCCCATTCAGGCTCTTCCTCTCTTGCTCTGTCCCTCCACCCTCCCAAGCATGACATTCCTCTCCAAGGACTGGTCTTTTCTTGCAACATATCCAAAGCGTATCAGGCGAAGCTTCGGAATCCTTGCCTGCAAGGAGCAACCTGGTTTCACCCTCTCCAGGACAAACCGATTTGTTCTTTTAGCAGTCCAAGCTCTTAAGATCAAACAGTTTTGAGTGGAGGTAGGAGGTAAAGGAAATTGGAAAGATCCAGTGGAGATCTGAAAAGGCAGAGCAATGCTGGGCATAGTCCAATGTATGGGAATGATTGTATAAAGCACAATGTCAATGAAGAAAAATGTGAAACACACACACATACACAAAAATCCCACTATGTATGTGAATGAAACACAATGTATATGATAGTTGTCATTGTTGTTAAGTGTTGCCAAGTACGCATATCAATTTAAAAAATAGATTTATACAGAGGTGGGAGAGGGAGAGGGGGAGAGAGAGAGTGCGAGCAGAGAGGAGAAAGGGAGAATCACATTAACATTATTACCAGGGAGGGGAAAGGAAGAGTAGAAAAAAAATTAAAATTATCAATATTTTTAAAAACATTTAGATAAGATATGTAACATTCATATTTGCTTCCAGCACCCAGGTAGTTATTTAACTTGAGACCTTGAGAAATATTTTGCCATTTTTATTTCTTCGGATTTTTTAACTCCAGTTTCTCTCATCTGATGCTTCCTCAGAATACTGAAATAAATGCCACGTGGGAATCAAGAACAGTTTGGGGTGCCTCACATGAATAAGAACATAATTCTAGCTGTCAAAGGTGCTTTGATTAATGTACTGAAGAAAATCAGTTAGGCTTCACACTCTGGAGTTTTCCACTACTTTAAGCTGATGTGCAGGAGTAATAACTCATGCAGTCCTAAACCCGGAGTACAAGTGATACTTATCCCTTGACAATTCTGTGCAAAGTCAAGTGACAACACAATTGGAGTTCTATGTATTGCTTCAATCTTCATTTCAGATTAAAAAAAAAATGACAAACAGAAAGATATTATGATTACATGGGTCCACGAAAATTTAGTTTACAAACAATCGTTAACTACACAGGTCTTCTATGACCAATGATTATAAAGTGAAGAAAATTTAAATATAAAATGAATATTGGTAGAAAATTCTTTTAGGCATTTTCAATTATATATAATTTACATAAAGATAAATCTTTTTCTGCATATTTTAAAATAGCACTGAATTTATGTTGATATTTATGGCTGGGGAACACAAAACAATATATATATTTTTTAAGATATTTCCAGTTTTTAGCATAGGCAATACAATAGATGTATACATAATTCTTTCAGGCAATCACTTTGACGAATAAAGCTAATTGTCCGCATTTCCTTCTGAGTATTGGTGACAAAATAAAAAAACAAAATAGCAGAAACCAAAATAAAACAAAGTATGAAGTATGAGCATGTAAAATGTTCTTTAAACACACTGTCTTATAGAAGAAAGGCTGAAAGTGTTGAGACTTCTTATAAGGAAAAGCCAGTAAATTATTAGTGTTTTGCATTCTTTTTTAAATTGACTACTAAGTAACAATTGTCTATAGAAAATTATACAAGTGTCCACAACATTCAAGTATATTTAAAAAATTTATCTCAAATAATTAAATTTGTGAGATTTATAAAATATTTAGAGTCTGTAGGTATAGAAATAGAAAAATATTTTAAAAGATACCTTAATATCTTATGTGAAATTAAAAACAAAGGAAAGCATGGTAAATGGCAGGGTCAAGAATTTTTAATTTATTAGACTGAATTTGCCTTAGTATTTGCCTCTGACGTAGTGTTAGTTACTTACACTCACTGAGGGTGATGATTAAGGTGATGTGTCAATTTAGCTGCCCTGAGTCTTTAACAGTTGTTATGTGACCATTTCTACTAAAAGCTTTGATGTACTGTAATCGTTGCTTCAAGTCGTAAGACTCAAGGCATTTGACTGTGTGGATCACACAGTTGTGTCTAATATTGAGAAGAAAGGGAATCCCAGAGCACTTAATTGTGCTCATGTGAAACCTATACCTAGACTAGGAGGTTGTTGTGTGAACAGACCAAGGGAACACTGTTGTTGTTGTTATGTGCCGTCGAGTCATTTGTGACTCATAGCGACCTTATGTACAACAGCCCTCAACTCTGCTCTGTCCTGTGCCAATCGCATGGTCTCTGACACACCCATCCCGATTGCCCCAGTCACTGAATAAAGCCACCTCATAGAAGGTCTTCCCCTCCTGCGTTGTCCCTTCACCCTCCCAAGCATGATGTCCCTCTCCAAGGACCAGTCCCTCCTTACAACTTGTCCAAAGAATCCTTGCCTCCAAGGATCAGCCTGGTTTAACTCTCTCCAGGTTGAACCTGTTCGCTTTCTTAGCAGTCGATGCTATATTCAATAGTCTTCTCTAGCACCACAGCTCAAATGTTGCCAATTGGTCCAGTGGTGAGAATCTTTTTCTTCTTGATATTGAGCCTCAGTCCATATTGGAGGCTGCAGTCCTTGACCTTCTGTAGCAGGTGCTTCAGGTCCTCCTTAGTTTCAGCAAGCAGGGTTGTGTCATCTGCATAACGCAGGTTGTTGATAGATCTTCCACCAATCCTGATGCCACACTTCTCCTCATAGAGCCCAGCCTCTCAGATAATGTATTCTGCACACAGGTTGAAAAGGTATGGAGATAGGACACATCACGGGAGCACGCCCTTTCCAATTTTGAACCATGCAGTGGTTCCTTGCTTTGTTCTGATGACTGCCTCCTGGTCCAAGTATAGGTTTCTCATTAGTACGATCAAGTGTTCTGAGATTCCCATTCTTCTCAGAGTCAGCCACAGTTTGTTGTGATCCACAGAATCAAACGCCTTTGCATAATCAATGAACACAAATAGACATTCCTCTGGTATTCCCTGCTTTCAGCTAAGATCCATCTAATATTAGCTACAATATCCCTAGTACCACGACCCCTTCTAAACCCAGCCTAGACTTCTGGTGGTTCTCTGCTTATGTGCTGTTCCAGTCATTTTTGGATAATCTTCAGTAGAATCTTGCTTGCATGTGAAATTAATGATATTGTTCAAATTGGTAGTTAGTTAAAATGCCCTTATTATTTGCTCTCTTTAATGCCAATGTTATGATAGCAATCAATAACAAATTATGCATATTTATTTTTTATACCTATCTTAAATGACTTCGATTTCATACCACCTGAATTTAAGAATCATCTCAGGAACAGGTTTGAGGCCTTGAACACTAACGAGCGAAGACCAGATGAG
>NW_006399848.1:11626239-11627257 GCF_000299155.1 Elephantulus edwardii | reverse complement strand
AGGGGAAGACCCTCTATGAGGTGGATTGATTCGGTGACTGGGGTAATCGGGATGGGTGTGTCAGAGGCAATGCAATTGGCACAGGATAGAGCAGGCTTTAGGGCTGTTGTACATAGGGTCGCTATGAGTCCCAAACAACTCAACGGCACATAACAACAACAATTAATTTGAGATAGCCTATCTGATCTCTATCAATTTTCACAATCCTAATTATAAGGGAAAATAGAACAAGGCCACTGAGGTATGTGATATTAAAAGTTTATTGTACAAAATGGTTTTTCTAGCCATTGATTTTGATTTTGCCATTTGGATGGGTAGAAATATGTGAATAGAATATATTCGTTCAGCCAAAAAGGGGATTGGCGAGTGTCAATTGAGCAGATTCATCAGGACATTTGGGGAATCTCACCAGGAGCAAAGGAGAATCCAAAAATGAAGAGTATGCATTCTTTGGGCCAAAGATAACTGCACTGCTCAAATTGGGACCTACAGAAGCAGCAGCAGCTGCAGCAGACAATCAGAGACCAAACAAACATAGAGCTGTCTTTGGGACAATTTTACATAAACTATTTCAGAAAATAGAAAAAGATGGAATTCTCCCAGACTCATTCTATGATCAAACATATCCTTGATACCAAAGCCGGGAGAAGACACCACGAAAATGGAAAACTATAGGCCAATATCTCTTATGAGCATAGATGCAAAACTCCTGAATAAAATCCTGGCCAATAGACTACAACGATACATCAAAAAAATAATTCACCAGGGCGCTCTGGTGGCCTAGTGGCAAGAAGCTGCATTGCAATCGAAGTGGTGCACAGATCAAATCCACCAGATGCTCTGCTGGAGAAGGAGGGGCAATCTCCTCCTGTACCCGTCAGATCTGATTTGAAGATATGTTGTTGTTTTGTTGTTATGAGCCTTCGAGTCCTTTGCGACTCATAGTGACCCTATGCACAACAGCCCTAAACCCTGCTCTATCCTGCGCCAACCGCACTGCCTCTGACACACCCATCCC
>NW_006399848.1:11619356-11625444 GCF_000299155.1 Elephantulus edwardii | reverse complement strand
GTTCTGATGACTGCCTCTTGGTCCAAGTATAGGTTTCGCATTAGCACGATTAAATGTTCTGGGATTCCCATTCTTCTCAGAGTCAGCCACAATTTGTTATGATCCGCGCAGTCAAATGCCTTTGCATAATCAATGAAACACAGATAGACATTCTTCTGGTATTCTCTGCTTTCAAATTAATTATGGGTTTAAAAATAAGTATAACATGGAAATTCAACTGACTTAGGAAAGCGTTGAGACTAAAATCAGACTGTCCTTATATTCATTAAGATTAGTTTTAATCAAAGTCATGAAATACAGCCCCATTTAGAAGTTAAAATGTAAGTATATTAAAATTCATTTCCTCAAAGTGTAATTTTCTATGCTAGTCCATTAAAGGACTTTATGTTCACTTTATTTAGGATTTCTGCTGTCTTCATTATAATTTTCAGTCTCTCTGAGGTGAAACACATGGGAAGAATAACTGCAAGAGACTGGATGTAGGGGAAGAAAGATTTATTTAGGAAACTGCCTTTAGTCTTGGGATTCAGAAAACATGTATACTCAATATTTCATTTAAATATATTGTATATATTATATATGTTGGGAGCTCTGGGAGCTTAGTGGTAAGAAATTATGCTGCCAATCCAAGGCACTTGATTCAAACCAACCAGTTAATCCACTGTAGACAGACGGACAATTTTCTGTGTTATTTATTATCTCTGAAAGTCTGCTAGAGGGTCAGCTATGAATCAGTTCCAATCAGATATCACAACATTATACATTTTGCTAGATATACATTTGGATGATATTTGATGACATATAAGTTTACACAAAAGCTTACACAAAATTTTGCAAGCCTTTTGTTTGTTTATTTTCCCTATAGCTTTGGTTTTCTAGTGCTTTGGGTTAGTAGGGTTAACCCAAACACAGAGGGTGTATACATACCAGTTGCTTTAATAAAACCTGCGAGGGTTCCAACTATGACTTGGTTCACTCACTGGCAGTTAAAAGGTTTCATACGCAGCAGAGGTCATATATTCCTCCACTCTCCAATGTTTTTCTAGTTCTGATACCTTCAACCGTGCTTCTTTACTTGGCTCAGCAATTCATTGCATTTGCCACACACACACAGAACTCAGAGACCATACTCAGAAATCTGTAACTGACTGTGATCAATTAGTTGTGGCCTCCACTGCACTCGGACCAGCCGGAGACCATACTCAGAATGAAAGGGTTTTTTGGGGGGGAAGCAACATTTCACAGTTCAGGATCAGCATCAACTAGTAACAGGAACAATTCTGAATACATTTTCGAATCCAGTCATCTTCTTGGTGGTACCCATTGCTCTTTGCCTCCTGCTATCAAATTCTACGTGGCTTCTGTCCTGCATAGCCAAGTGCTATGGCTGTTTAACTCGACCAATGAGGATCCAGTAGCACCTCTCTCTGCCAGCATGCACGCTGACCAAAAGTACTCCTGTCTTGCTCTGTGGATTGGAAAGTGACAGTAGACATCTGACAGCAGACTTCTACCAGTCTCAAAACACTTGTTCATGGTGTTGTTCATGGTGTTATCTGCTTTCTAGTGTTAGGGACTTCTTTTGGCTTAGCAGTAAGGAATTACGCTGCCCACCCAAAGGTACACAGTTTGAATCCACCAGCTGGTTTGTTGGATAAGGATGAATACTCTCCTGTCTTGTGTTTTGCTGCCTCTGAAAACCTGCTGGAGGGTCAACTATGAGTTCATTACACTCAATGGTACAAACCAACAACAAGTTTTACATTGCCTCTTAACTTTTATTCATTATAGTGGTATGATCCTTCCTCAATTTATAGGGTTGATTTTATTGGGATAATCTAATTGGCTTATCCTTTCAGTGAGCCAGAGGCATCTAATTTGCATAGTCCATTACAGTTCCGGCAAGAGATTTTTGTACTTTATTTGCATAGTGAGATGGATTGTTCTTATATTATACGTACTTCTCATATTAATAGAAGGCCTTTTATCTCTGAAAATATAATAAAGAGTAATCAAATTGCTATGCTACATTTCCCAGCTTCATTTTTAGTGATCACAAAATTTCTCCAACACCGTGTGGCTATATTACATCTAGGTTTAATCATGGAGACATCTTGGAAAATCAAACTTACTTACTTACTACCTCTTGTCCCCTTAATAGCCAGAGAAATTTTGAGTACCTCTGAGCAGTACTGAAATTACAATATAAAAGAATCTTAGGTGTTTAAATGTGAAGAGCTTTTTAGCATACCTGAGTTGGGCCATGACTCTAGGAAGAAGAACATTTCTGTACTGCTTTCCGCTACTGATATTTTGAAGTTATTGAATTATGTGTCTTGTTCAAATAAGTATAGTTTGTGAATTTGAGTAACTTAGTAAGTAGTAAGTAACAAATACTGAAAAATGTTATTGAAACATAGTGGGAGATTTGAAATATGAATATTTAACATCTAACTGACTGTTGAGTGTGAAGTGGAATTGAGAAGTAAAATCGAAAGCAGTAAATTTTCACATGTGATTGTTGAACTAGGGCAGCTGAGAAATGATGTTTCATGACATAGTGTGATAGTAGTTGTGGTTGTTGTTGATTGCCTTTAAGTCGAGTATGACTCATAGTGACCCTATGAACAAAAGGCCTAAAACCTCTCTATAACTATTGACATATATCAAAGTTCATAGGGCTTCCAGAGGCATGTTGTTTAGGAAGTGGATGCCACTCCTGCTTCCAAACCTGTCATAGAATGTTATTGGTTGAGTCGCCTGTGATGCATAGTGACCCCTAAGTACAGCAGCTCTGAACCATTCTCTGTCCTGAGCCAGTCTTACTAATTCTGACACAACAATCTCCATTGCCCCCAGTCACTATATCAATCCATCTCATCCGGGGTCTTCCTCTCCTGTGCTGTCTGTCCACCCATCCGAGCACTCTCCTGGCTATGTGCCCAAAGTAAATGAGGCAGAGCTTCAAAATCCTAGCCTTCAAAGAGAGACATGGTTTCACCCTCTCCAAGACAGACCAATTTGTTTTCTTGGCAGTCTGTGGTGTGTTCAAGACTCTTCTCCAGCCCACAACTTGTAGGCATCTATTCTTCTTCTGTCATCCTTAGTCATTGTCTAACTCATTGAAGCATAGCAAGTAATTGCAAAGACCATGACCTGGATTAGGCGCACCTTTGTACCTAGACTAACATCATTGCTCTTCAGCACTCTGGAGAGATCCATGACAGTAGATTTTCCCAATGCAATTCGTCTTTTGATATACTGACTGCTGGTGTTGATTGTGGATATTATTGCTAACAACCTCAGTAGGTTATTAACTCTGCATCTAGTTCATTCAGTCACAATTCCCATCATTCCCTTTGTTTTCATTTCACGTGTCTTTAGAATTCTTGAAATGTGGCTACACATAGCAAACACATCAAAAGACAGGAAAAACAGACTATTGACTCTCTAACCCAATATCTCCAGCAAATTGAAAAAGAACAGCAAGAAAACCCGACACCCTTTAAGAAAACTGAAATTATAAAAACAAGAGCAGAAATAAATGAAATAGAAAACAGAAAAACAATTGAAACTATCAACAAAACTAGGAGTTGGTTCTTTGAAAAGGTCAACAAAATCGATACTCCACTAGAAATGTGGCTACACATAATGTATAAGTGTAGACACTGGATTGCAAAGGTTTAGTATAAGAAATATTAAATGTTGAAGTATTACACTGATCAGTTTTCATTTTCATGGGTGAAAACTAATAGTAAAATTAATTTTTACCATTGGTTTTCACTATGATTACTAGAAATTTAAAAATAATACTTGCTGTTTCAATTGTTTTCATGTAACATCATCTACTGGGTAGAACCATTCTAGATTTTAATGCCTCAACTTGAATCTTTTCACACCACTTACTCTTGATAAACTAATGAATGATCTTGTAGGTCTGTTTATAAGAGTCAATGAATACATACACTAGGTGTCTGTAACAGGTCTTGGCATGATGGAAAGTGATATTATTGTGATTATTGTTGTTATTTTCTGAAGATGGGTGAGCATGATGAAACTTGACTCTAAATTTGATGTGATATGTGACAATAAAAGGAATTTAGAATGTGTCTAGTTATTTTTATCATGTTCTGAATTTCAATTTTTCATATATGCAGAAGTTATTAAATAATCAAAATTTCAAATGATAAGAATAATAGATTTTTTAAAGTACTTCATAGATTATACTCAACACCTATTATGTTTCCTTCTTTACTGAAAATGGTAATAATACATGTGGCAAAATTTACTATAACAATGAATTCTGCTTATTTATTTTTCATAGAATTCTTATTCTAGTTTTGTGCTGAAATGTGTCAATGTGTCATTTACAATTTGATGCTAATTGAGGTCAATAAATTATACTAGTGTAACAACTTTGTATATATATAAGTGCTTCAAATAATTTTATTTATTTATTAGACTCCTCTATTAAGGTCCTTTTTGGACACAGTGTGCTATGTTATGCTGCTAACTGAATGGTTGATAGTGTCAATCAATTTCCTCTCATTAATTTGCAAATGAGAAAAAAACAGTTGAGGGTTATCATAGGTTACAATCATCTGAACTTGGCCTTGAGTTGGTTTATTCCTTTATTCATCCATTCAAGACCATCCTGAACATTTTTTATTGAGACTGTTTGTGAGAAAGGAAGAAAAAATTGAAAATGATGGAATGGAGTGAACCACACATCAAAGATAGAGATAGAAGAGAACACTAATACTTACAACTTCAGATTTCTTGACACTTTAGCCGCTTAATGGAAGTTAAAAGAACAATTGCATTGGGCAAGTCTGCTGTTAGAGACCTCTCCAAAGTACTGAAGAGTAACAATGCCATTCTGGAGACTACGGTGTGCCTGAATCAGGCCAACGTCTTTGCAATTACTTGCTATACATTGGAGAGCTGGACAATGACTAGGCGTGATTGAAGGAAAATTGATGTCTCTGATCAGTGGTGCTGAATAAGAGAATTGAATATACCATGGACAGTTAAGAGAACAAACAGGTGCATCCTAGAGAGTATGAAATCCTTGGAGGCAAGAATTACGATGCTTCATCTGACATTCTTTGTGCATGTTGTAAAGAGGGACTAGTTCTTGAAGAGGGATGTCATGCTTGGGGAGGTGGGGAGGGACAGTGAAAGAGAGAAAGATGAGATGAAATGATTCAGTGACTGGGGTAATGGGATAGGTGTGTCAGAGACAATAAGATTGGCACAGGCTAGAGCAGGGTTTAGGGTTGCTGTATATAGGATCACTGTGAGTCATAAGTGACTCTACAGCACATAGCAACAGCAACAAGAACAATGTGAAGTAAGAGAAATTTCTGAAGCAAGTAGTGAGTCTACTATTAAGCTAAGCAAGCATTATGTTTGGCACTTCATAATACTTGTAAGGCACATATTAACATGATGGACTGTGTGCCCTCAAAATAATGAACTTTGGATAAGTGCAAGATTTTCTTTTCTCAGATAGTCCTACAAAAATCTGCGATTTTTAAATTTCTTTTGGGAGTCAAGGCTTTTCTCCTTCTCTTTAGATTCAAAACAGTACTTTTTCATTAAGTGAACAGAACATTAAGTTTTTGTTTATTGTGTATATATAGTTCTGAAAACTATCTCTTTAATTATAATTTTAATTGTGTAAGGAAATATATCTAAGTACCATTTCTAATAACCTAAAGCAAACTCACTGTTACCAAGTTGATTTGGGTTCATGATAATCCTCCAGCAATTTTTAAGGCTACAAAATCTTTATAAGAATAGATTACTCATCCATTATTACTCATCTATCATCTATCATTACACATTACTCCTCAGCTCATTGGCTGATGAACTCAAATTGCTGACTTTTGGTTGTAGCCCATTGGATAACAAACTGTGCTATTAGGCTTTATTAAAAAGTAATTGATGTTGCATTTGTTAGGTATCATTGAGGCGATTACAACTCATAGAGACTGCCGTAGTGGTAAAGACAGCATGGTACTGGTACAATGACAGACACATAGATCAATGGAATCGAATTGAGAATCCAGAGATCAACCCATCT
>NW_006399848.1:11602204-11617836 GCF_000299155.1 Elephantulus edwardii | reverse complement strand
GAGTGATAGGGAATGGCAAAGGATACACTGACAAAGAAGATTAATCAGAACTGGCTTTGACAAGCACTGTGGCATTTGGACAAGAACAAACTGGGAGGAGAGTAGAGAGAATAGTGCAACAATGAATGAGTGGAAGCCCAAAATCTCTGTAAATGCTCATGAAAATTAATAAAATATAATTATAGAAAAAAAAACCAACTCATAGAGACAACATGAACAGCTGAAAACCTTGGCCAATCCAATGTAATCCTCACAGACTCTGCCATGCACAAGTTCATTGCACAAATCTACGTATTTCAATCCATTTATTGAAAGTTTTAATATCTTTTACTGACTCTCTACTTTTCCCCATTAAGATGACTTTTTACAAGAACTAGTGCCTTCTGGCAACAAGCTCAAGGCATATTAGACTTTTTGTTATGCCCTTTGCCCCTAAGAAGTTTCCTGGATGCACTTTGTTCAAGATAGATTTGTTTATCCTCTTGGCAGTCCAAAAGCTAATACTCATCAAAAACACTACATTTCAAAGATAACAATTCTTCTTTGTGCTTCTTTATTCATATTCACTAGTCAGGAATATAGTTGTTGTTATGTGCTGTCAAGCCAAATCTGACTCATAGTCACCCTGTGAACAGCAAATCGAACACTGTCCTATTCTCTTCATCTCAGCTTATTTGAGTCCAGAGCTGCATTCACTATGTCAGTGTATTTTATTGAGGGCCTTCCTCTATTTTATGTCTCCTCTCTTTCCACTTTACAGGTGTGATGTCGCCTTCCAAAGAATAGCCCCTCTTGTCAACGTAGCCCAAAGAACATGAGATGAAGTTTTGTCAAACTTCCTTCCCTCCACGATTACCTCTGCCCCAGTCCACTTTGTTATCCACTTTTACAAATAATGCATAATCATATATTCTTTAAAATTTTTTTTCTTTTTTATTAATTTGCATACTAATTGTGTATACCTGTGACATTGATGTGTCAAATACGTTAATGGTTGGCTACCCAATGTGGACAGAGAGTGGGGTGAAGCTCCGCGATTAAAACAAGCTTGAAAGGAGGAGTGGCATCCACTTCTTTAATAGCTTGCCTCCAGAAACCCTATGAACCTGGAGAGAGGATGAAAGGCACCCAAGCGTTGACGACTCTCCTTCATAGGGTCTCTATGAGTCGCCTGTGACTTGACAGCACTTAACAACAACAACAATTGTGTATACGTTGTGTTTCTTTCATATACACTGTGTTTCACACATTCCTTCATTCACGTTGTGCTTCTCGCATATGATCATTCCCATCCATTGTATTTTTTTTGGTTTTTCCCCTACTAGTTTATTTACAAAATTCAAATACAAATTTGAACAAATTCTTTCAATTACCCCCCCATCAAATTGCACAATGCAATGATTAATCCCCCATCCCCCTGCACATCCACATCTCTCTGCTTCCAGCCTCTCCCACCCCTCCTGGATCCTTATACTCATTCTACAATAATGGTTTTATGCAATATTTATCCTTGTGGAATTGAATTAGTTCACTCAGCATAATGCTCTCTGTCTCTCCCAAGTTAGGTAATGATTTACAAAGTTATCGTATATATTCCTTTTAAACAGTTTTCTCCTTCATGTGTTCCAATGCAGTGTTCATTGTGTATCCCTTCTTTTCTTAATTTCCCCCAACTCCTATGTCAGTTCTGTTTTATAACAGTGGTGTTATGTAGTATTTGTTCTTTGGTGCCTGAGCTCTTTCACACAGCCTAATGTGTCCAGAGTCACCCAGTCATGAGATTCTTGATTTTCAGTGCTGTATAGCATTCCATTTTGTGAATATACCATAGTTGTTTTTTAAAAAAATATTCAGTATTGTGAATAATACAGCAATAAACATGGATGTGCATATATCTGTTTGAGTGGCAGCTCTGGATTCTTTAGAGTATATTCCCAGTAGTATAATTGCTGTGTCAAATGGTATTTCTTTTCCAAATTTTTGAGAAAGTGTCATACTGCCTTCCATAGTGGTTGTACCATTTTATACTCCCACCAACAGGGAATAAGGGTTCCAATCTTTCCGCAACGTCACCAGCATTTGTTGTTTCCTCCTCTGTTGAACTTTCCTATTGTTACTTGGGTGAGATGATACCTCATAGTTGGTTTTATTTACATCTTTCTGAGAGCTTGGGATTTTGAAGATTTCTTCATGTGTTTGTTCACCATTTGAATATCTTCTTTGGTGAAGAGTCTATTCATATTCTATGGCTATATTAAGATTGGATTGTTGATTTCTTGACTACTGATGCCAAGGTTGTTGATTGTGGATGTCAGTAAGACAAAAATGTTGATAAATTTGATCCTTTGTTCCTCTGTCACATTGTTGTTTACTGACCTGGTAGTAAGTATTTTGTCTTCTCAATGTTGACATATAATCTACATTGAAAATTGTTGTCATTAATCTTCTGCAGCAAGTGTTCAAGTCCTCCTAATTTTTTATAAGAAGAAAATCTGTTCTCTTCATAATAAAGTTTGTTAATGAAGCTTTCTCAGATCCTGATACCTCATTCTTCATAGAGTTCAGCTTCTTCAATGATTTGTTCAGTATACAGACAACAAACTGAATAAGTATAGAGAAAGGATACATCCCTGAGATAATACTTTCTTGAGCTTAATCCATGCAGTGTTCTTTTGTGCTATTCAGACAACAGATTATTTTTTTCTATAATTATATTTTATTAATTTTCATAAACATTTACAGAGATTTTGGGTTTCCATTCATTCATTGTTGCACTATTCTCTCTACCCTCCTCCCAGTTTGTTCTTGTCCAAATGCCACAGTGCTTGTCAAAGCCAAGACAACAGATTATTTATCCAGAACAATTAAATGTTCTGGAATTCTCATTCTTCTCAATGCTACTGAAGTTTATTAATTTTAACACAGTCAAATGTATTTGCACAATGAATAAAACACAAATAGGCATTCTTCTAGTATTCTCATCTTTCAGCCAAAATTCATCTGATATCAGCAATGGTATCACTAGTGCCACGGCCTCTTTTATATTCAGTTTGAACTTTTGACAATTCCCTCTTAATATATTATTGAAGTTGTTTTAAGATAATATTCAGGACAGCTCTTCAAGATTTTCTCAGTTGTTTTAAGATAATGCTTACATTTTACATTAATGGTATTATTAGGTAATTCCCACTTTCTTTGAATATCTTCCAGTCAGTTGGTCAGGTATCACAGACTGGTAAGTATGTCAAAGACTAGGTCTAAATAGTAAGCAGTGATGTTGTTGTTAGATGATGTTGAGTCAAGTATGATTTAAGATGATCCTATGAAAACAGTTCTGAAACCCATACTCTTCTGTGTCATTCGCATAATTTCTAACATACTCTGACCCATTGCAATAGTCATGGTGTCCATCTGGTTGAAAGTCATCTTCTTTGCTGAACTTCCACCTTCCCAAGCATGCTGTCCCTCTTCAAAGAAGCCTCTTAACAATGTTCTCCAAGTATGACATACTCTGTGACAGATTGAGACAGACTCTGTTGTCTTTGCTCCCAGAAGTACTGTGGCTGCACTTTATCTAGGATATGTCTATCAATTTGTTCTTTTAGCAGTCTGCGAGATATTAAATATTCTTCTTCAACACCACAGTCAAAGGCATCAATTCTTCTCTTGATATCCTTATTAACTCTCCATCTCTGAGATAGTTTTCCATTGTCCATCTCTTTTTTTTTACTTCCTTACACTTTTATTCTACATCATCTTTAGTACACAAGATAGAAAGCAAAACTGGAACTCTGTCTCAGTAGAAGGAATTAACTATAATTGGCCACAGTTAGAATGGACCTGAATACCTAGGATAACAAGTATATGTGCACATATGTTAAATCCACAAATAAAACAATTTTAAGCCTCATTCTAGATCCTGGTTATTCAAAAAGGATCAAGCACCAACTTCAGGGTGCTTCTGAAAATGAAGACATAGGAGCTGACAAGTCCAGAAGCTAAGCTAGTTTGTTCTTGAACAAATTACTTACGTTCTCTGTGTCCATCTCTTAATTGCATTATGAGCAATTGAGAAGAACACAGACTGCATGAGGTCTATCTTATTCTCTAGACTGGCATTGTTACTTTTTAACAATATTTTCTCCATCGAGGTCACCAGTCCCTCCATGGGAGAAGGATGGGCAATCTCCTCTTCTGCAATTAACTGGCTCTGAAAACCCACTGGAGTGTCAGCTATGGGTCGGTTCTGACTCACCAGTATACTACAACAACAACAACAATAATTGTGATGCCATCTATTGGCATTATGGTGAGGATTTTTGATTGGGTTTTTGGTTTTATTTTATGCTGAGATGCAATTCATATTGACGGCTGCAGTCTTTGTTCTTCTGCAGCAAGTGCTTCAAGTACACCTCAGATCTAGTGAGAAAGGTGTGTCATCTCCACCACACAGGCTGTTGATGAGTCTTCCTCCATTCCTGTTACCATATTCTGCTTCATAAAGTCCAGCCGTCCCAATGATCTGTTCAGCATATAGATTGAAAACGTATGGAGAAGGGTTATATCTCGGACGTCTTTCTTGATTTTGAACCATGCAGTTTTCTCTTGCTTTGTTAGGACAACACCTTCCTGGTCTAGGTGCAGGTTTTACATGAGCAAACTTAAGTGTTCTGGGATCCCCAATATTCTTAATTTTAGTCATGATTTGTTGTGACCCACACAGTCAAATGCCAATAGAATCTACTTAGTAAGACAAAGAAAAAATAGGTAACTACAAACCCATGGATAAAAATTACTTTCTTTATAAATCAACCAATAATTGCATAGTTTTGATATGTTATTCCTTGTCCTACATAAAAGATATAACAGTGCATTTAGACCTTAAAAGAAGTACCATTTCTTGTCTCTATATATCAGGAACTTTTAAAAAGTCTGTTGCTATTATTGTTCTTATGTCCCATAAAGTTGTGTACAACTCATGTCGTTTTTGCTGTTGTTATGTGCCAGTGAGTCAACTACAACTCATCATGACCCTATGAACAATGATTCTGTATCTTGCCCTTTTTTGAGGCAAATTCATCATCTCTGATCCACCTGGCCCACAGGCTCTATGAGAATCCATCTCATCCAGGGTCTTTCTCTTCTGTGCTGACCTTCTAGTCTTTCAATCATAATGTCCTTCTCCAAGAACTGGTTCTTCTTGGTGACATATCCAAAGTATGTAAGATGGAGCTTCAGAATCCTTGTTTCCAAAGGAAAAATAACTGTTTTCACTCATTTCCAGGACAGACATGTTTGGTCTGTTTGAAATCCACTGTATGTTCGGAATTCTTCTTCAACACCACAATTCAAAAGCATTTATTCTTCTTTTGTTATCTTTATTCCTTTTCCAGCTCTCCAATGCATAGCAACCAAAAACCACAGCCTCGACCAGACACACTTTAGTCTCTAAACTGACATAATTTTCTTTAACACTCTAGAGAAATCTGTGACAGCATATTTTCTCAGTGCAACTTATCTTTTGACTTCCTGACTGCAAGTGCCAAGAGTGTTGATTATGGGTCCAAGGAAGATGAAATCATCAACAACCTCAATCCCTTCTACATCTGTCAGGATACTGTCTTCTGGTCTGGTGGTATGGTCTTTGTTTTCTTGATGTTGAGATGCAAATCGTATCGATGACTGCAGTCCTTGGCTTTCTACAGCAAACACTTCAAGGACATCTCAGTTTCCACAAACAGGACTCATGAACTGCTGGTGTCATCTGCATGTTTCGCATTGTTGAGGAGTCTTCTTCCAATTCTGATACCACATTCTTCTTCATAAAATCCAGCCTCTTCAATTATCTGTTAAGCGTATAGATTGAAAAAGTGTTGAGGAATGGTGCATCCCTGACACACTCCTTAATTAATTCTGAACCATACAGTATCCCTTCACTTTGTTAGGAGAGAAGTGAGGTATAGACTTTGCATAAGCAAAATTAAGTGGTTTGGGATCCCCATTGCTCAACATTGGCCACAAATTGTTTTATCTATACTGTCAAATCCTTGCACAGTTAAACACATATATACATCCTTCTGGTACTCTCTCAGTCATAATCTGTCTGACATCAGTAGTAATATCTCTAGTGTAGATTCCCTCTTTTACTACTCGTCGCTACCCTGTATACAATAGATCTGCACCTTATCCTATCCTCCATCATCCTTATGAACTCCCAATACCATCAGGAAAAGATGGAAGTTCTCCAGAATTTCTTTTAACTTTAATTGACAAACAATATCCATGACAGCATCAGGCAAGAAATGAAAAGATGCATGACACTGGGAAAACCTGCTGTCAAGGATCTCTCCAAAGTGTTAAAATGCTACAGAGTAATGATAACAATTTAAAGAGTAAGGTGTACCTAATTCAGGGCATGGTATTTTCAATTGCTTCCTATGTATCTGAAGTTTAGAAGCTGAATAAGAATGATCTAAGAAAAATATCTTTTATTGTGGTGCTACTCAAGAGTATTGAATATCTCATAGACTGTCAAAAGGAGGGATAAATCCTTGGAAAAAGACATCATGTTGGAAATTGTGAAGGGTCAGAGAAAGAGAAGAAGATTCTAAAGAAGCTAGTTGTTGCTGATATGTGCTATAGAGTCCAAACCAACTCAGAAGTGAGGTGACTTTTTAGTGGATTCTCAGAGGCCCCGTTCTCATGTTGCCTGTCTTTCTCACACAGAGCACCTGGTGGCTTCAAATCATGTGCTTTTCAAATGACAGAGCTGATTCTTTCCACTAGGCCACCTAGAATGGAATACAATTGTGTCTCAGCGTCAGTAAAGAATAAAAATTCTTTTTAAGAGATATCCAGCCTAGAATGGTAGACCAAAAAAAATAAATATCATTTTATTACAAAACAAAGCAGGAAATAATTTGCTAGTGGTGAGAAATGAGTTCTGAAGGAAAACACAGTTGGAGACAAAGGAACAGAGGAAATCACAACCTGAGAAGATTAAAGATCATTTCCTAGAAATATTTAGACATAAGATAAAACAGCAAGACAAGACTCTATACTGTAATTATGCCTCTTTGAAATAATCAAGGCTTGAGTAAAGGATGATCAGAAAGTTAAGCATTATTTCAAAATTTAAGGAAATAAAAAAAAAGTTTTATACTCTCACTTTCTAGTAACTGGTAGAGTTTATTATATTTATTGTTTTAGTTTATTATATTTTATTTATTATATTTACTTTATTGTATTTTACTACATTTAGGTGCTGTGCCACGTAGGCACTCCATATTCTTGTTATTCATATTATTTCTTTTGTTATGTTATTTCTTTTCTCCTCTAGAAAGTATTTTTTTCAGATAATTTTTCTAGCCTCATTCATAATGTGTTTTGTAAGTTAAAAGTAGTAATTTTGGTCCCAGGACTCATGCAAGCCCTGAATGCAATATTATTCTCCTAGTGAATTTTTAATTTTTCTCATTTACACAAGAAAAAGCACTGTATCTATCGAAATTTATTTAAATAATTAAAAGAACATCTTTAAGCAATGGTGTCTCTTTGGAGACTAAGGTGCGTCTGATACAGACCATGGTCTTCGCAATCACCTGTTATGCATCAGAGAGTTGGACAATGACCAAGGAGGATAGAAGGAGAATTGATGCCTTTGAGCTGTGGTGCTGGAGAAGAGTATTGAGAATACCATGGACTGCTAGGAAAACAAACAGATTTGTCCTGGAAAGGGTTAAACCCGGTGGCTCCCTGGAGGCTAGGATTCTGAGGCTCCGTCTAACATACTTTGGACATGTTGTGAGGAGAGACCGGTCCTTGGAGAGGGACATCATGCTTGGGAGGGTGGAGGGACAGCGCAGGAGAGGAAGGCCCTCTATGAGGTGGATTGATTCAGTGATTGGGATAATTGGGATGGGAGTGTCAGAGACAGTGCGATTGGCACAGGACAGAGCAGAGTTTAGGGCTGTTGTACATAGGGTCGCTATGAGTCGCAGGCGACTCGACGGCACATAACAACAAACAACAAATTAAAAGAACATTATGTTGTTGGGATTTTTTTTTTTTATGTTCCTTTGTGTCAACTTCTAGTTATAGTGACCTTATCACAATACCTCTGGACTCTGCCCTATTCCAAGCCTGTCTCCCTTGCTGAAACTGAGGACGTCCTGAAGCATTTTTGTAAAGGGTCAAGGACTATAGTCTACAATATGGTTTGAAGCTCAACATCAAGGAAACAAAGATTCTCACCTTTGTGCCCATTTGCAGCATCATGATAGATGGAGAAGAGATTGAGATGGTTAACAATTTGAGCTTCCTCTGTTCCACAATCAACACAAGAATCAGAAATCAAACGGAAAATTGCAGTGGGAAAATCTGCTGTCAGGGACCCCTTCAGAGTGCTAAAGAGCAACATTGTCAGTCTAGAAACTAAGGTGCACCTGAACCAGGCCATGATCTTTGCAATTGCATGCTATGCATTAGAGAGCTGGACAATGACCAAAGATGATAGAAGAAGACTTGCTGCCTGTGAGTTGTGGTACTGGAGAAGAGTATTGAACATACTATGAACTGCCAAGAGAACAAACAGGTTTGTCCTACAGAGGGTGAAACTAAGCTGCTCCTTGGAGACAATAATTTTGAGACTCTGTCTCAGATACTTAGCGCATGTAGCCAGGAGGGATCAGTCTTTGGAGGATATTATACTTGGAAATGTCAATGGACAGCACAGGAGAGGAAGACTCAAGATGAGATTGACTGATACAAAAACTGGGTTCCTGTGGTTATCGGTGTGTCAGAGAGCATGAGATTGACTCAAGATAGACTAAGATCCAGAACTACTGCGCATAAGATTGCTATGAGTTGTAGTCAACTCAGTGACACAAAGCAAAACCAAGTGTTTCCTTGTTCTGTTCTGATGACTGTTTCCTGGTCCCAGCATTGGTTTCACATGAACATTATAGTAGTATAATAAGTTAATACACAGAATACACAACAAATATACAGATTTAAAATGAACAATAAAGCACAATGTGGAAGTTACATTAAAAAGCACCTGTGAGTATTTGAAATGCTCCTTTTCCTGACTTGCAGAAGGGGTTTGTTTCTAGGTGTCATTGAGCTGAGGATGACTCACAGAGCCCTGTGAACAACAGATCTGGTTCTATTCCTAATCCTGTGCCATGCTCATATTTTCTGACACTCTAGAGACCACTGTGGCAGTCACTGTGCCATTGTACCAGGTTGAGGCTCTTCCTCCAATTTACCGACTCTTCACTATTCAAAGCAGGATGTCACTCTCCAAGGAATAGCCTTTCCTAGCAGCATACCCAATGTATGTGAGACAAAGCTTTATAATATTTGCCTCCAAAGAATATTCTGGGTGTACTCTCTCAAAGACATATCTGTCTGTTGGTTTGATAGTGCTTTGAACACCACAGTTCAAAGGCATTAAGTCTTCTGTAATTCTTAGTCATTGTCCAGTTCTCAAATGTATAACACAAGAAAGAACTCGCTGAGACGTCCAAGTCCCCAGCGAGGGTCCCCATCGACCCCCTCCGCTCCTCTGTTTGGCGTCCGCAGCCCGAGTTTGCAAGGGCGGAGGGAAGAGATTGGAAAGACCATGGCCTTAATCAGATAAACTGACATCATTGCGGTTCCTGACTGAAGCAGCGTTTCCTTGTTTTGTTCTGATGACTGTCTCCTGGTCCAAGCATAGGTTTCGCATTAGCACAATCAAGTGTTCTGAGATTCCCCTTCTCAGAGTCAGCCACAGTTTGTTGTGATCCACACAAACACCTTTGCATAATTAATGAAACACAGGTAGACATTCCTCTGGTATTCACTGCTTTCAGCCAAGATCCATCTAACATTAGCTACAATATCCCTAGTACCACTACGACCCCTTCTAAAGCCAGCCTGGACTTCTGGCAGCTCTCTGTTGATGTGTTGTTCCAGTTGTTTTTTCACACACACACACACACACACACACACACACACACACACATATATATGCATATATGTGTGTATATATTTATTAAATTTTATTTCATTTAATATCATCTCATCCCTGTAAGAATAGCAAAATTGAACAGAACAGCAAGCAACAAATGCTGGCAAGGTTGTGGAAAAACCGGAACCTTTATTCTCTGTTGGTGGGAGTGTAAAATGGTGTGGAAGGTGGTGTGGCACTTTCGCAAAAGGTTGCAAATAGAGATACCACTTGACCCAGAAGTTCCACTACTGAGAATATTTCGAAGAGCCCATAACTTGCATCCAAGCAGGTATATGCACACCCATGTTTATGGTGGCTTTGTCCACAATAGCAAGGAGTTGGAAACAACCTAAGGGCCCATCAACAAACGAATGGATAGAGAAGCTGTGGTATATTCACACAATGGAATACTATGCCACATTGAAACACAAGGAACTCATGCAATATTATTCAAAATCGGTGAGCCTGGAGGACACTATGCTGAGTGAAATATCTCAGTCACAAAAAGACAAGTACTTCATAGTACCACTGTTGTAGAATGGGACTAATATCAGGGTTGGGGTAAGACTGAGAAAAACTGGATAAATTACATATTATGTATGAGGGAGAGAACAGTTTAAAAGTGATATATGATAGGGTATTATGGTTTACATAACAGCCCAGAATGAAGGTTGCATAGTGGAGTGTACTTGGGGCGGGGGGGTGTGGTCTTGCAAATCATTAATAGGTATGAGACTAGGATAAGAGAAAGAGTGTGTCTACACACATGGGGAAACAAGACTTGAGGAAAGCAAAAGAAGTGGCACTAAGCCTTGAGGGAGACTGGAGCAAGGCTTTGTAAAAGCAGTGTTAGAAAGAATGTGGCATTGCTGTGAAGAAACTGTGGCAAGGTGCAAACAGAAGAACTTTGAGACAAAGGGCACAGTTAAAGATGTTTGCTGTTCTTGCTAGAGGCTTGAAGGAGAAGCTGATTTATAACTTGAGGGATGCTTGTTTATTTGCAGCCAAAACTTGCTGGATGATTGAGAAAACCAGAGATGTGTTTATGCTGTTGAACTGAATCTGAACTTAAACTTGTTACCTGAGAAATTGGCCTGAGGTAACTGAGGAATTGTGTTTTATTGTTAATCTGATTTGGGACTGCTGGACTAAAGCTGGACTTGTTTTGTGACATAGTCTTTACCTCCCCCATTCTTCACTCTCCTTCTGCAATACTCCCCATTGTTGGTACCGTAACTGTGAATCTGCAAGTCAGCTATGAGTAAAACAACCTCTTGCTGTTGTTAGGACGCTATAGACACAACGGGGTTGGATTATATGGGCTCTTCATGTGCTTTCTGCTGTCGTGCGGAGAGGAGTCGTTGTGCTGTTCTTACTCCCTCTGATCCCTTCAGAAAGACGCTCATGGTCTTATGTCTCCATGTCTCCTTTTCCCCTTTTTAGGCACCTTCTGACCGAAATATGCTCCTGTGTTCCAGGAAGTAGTAAATAATCTGGTTAATATTTACCTTTAGACACAGTTTTATGACCCACTATAGGATATAAGATAAGGAGTGCTGAAATAATGGAAAATGTCTCAGGTCTTTAAAACTGCTATGACTACTCTCCAACTGATCAACATAGAATGGACAAATACTCTCCTCTGTTCAGAGGTGATGCCAACTGAAGTTCACTCTGCTTTCACTAAAGTGTGCATATCTTTAATTCTTTTTTTTGACATTTTTTATATTCCTCTGACTTATTTAAACTGACTAGTTTGAATACATTATTTTCCACAAAAGATCCTTCCAATTTCCTTCAACACTCCCTTCCATAAAATTGTACAACTTATGATTAACATCCTCCCCCTGCCCCTCTATTTTCAAAGCATATTTGCTATACAATTAGCTAGTACTGCTTCTGGACTTCGTAGTGAGTTTGGAGCTCTCAGTATTCTATCGCTCAATTTTCCCCTAGAATCTTAGAAGGGTTGGTGACATTGGTGCACAGAGATTGTATACCTATCTTTAACAGGGACAGACAGATATATTCCAACAAAACCCTAGCCAAGAGGAGGCTGAATACCCAAAGGGAAAACATATAGAGATTAAAATTTATCTGGAGATATGTAACAGCATGGAAGAAAAGTTCTAAATAAGTATCATGGACTGAACTGGTATAGCTTCAGTTCCACAGGACAGGAGTATAAAAATCCTTTCAGAGCACCTAGGAGGACAAAATGTTTTCTCGCTGCCCACTCAAAGATAAATATCAGGCAGGTGAGACATTGCAAAGACTTGTCTAGAAAGAGCAGGGGGAGAAATCAAAACAAACAAACAAGCAAACAAAACTTTCTAACTGCGCACAGATGCAGCAGGTTGTCTGGTGCTATCATGAGATGGGTGGAAACATGCCAAGATGATAACAGAGACATCATTTCTAATAGTACATGAAGTTTTCAAACATCATACTCACTGAATGATAGAGAAATGAGAAAGAAACCTCAAAAGGAAGCAGATCTAAATTTCAGTCAACTTGAACTCCTTGACCTACTCAGTATATGCTACCCAAGAAAACTCAATTTGCATTCTTCTCAAGCACACATGATACATTCTCCTTAAATGACCATATGTTAGGACATAAAGCAAGCCTCAATAAAGTCAAAAGCATCCAAATAATAACAATTATCTTAGACTCCAATATCATAAAACTAGAAATTAACCACAAGAAGATGATGTATAAAAACTAACCTACGTGGAAACTCAATTATGCCTTGCTTGATCACTACTGGGTTATAGGAGAAATAAAAAAGGAAATGAAAAAAAAAAACCCAACATTTAAACAAATGAGATTAAAGCTACAATGTATCAAAACCTCTGATGCTATAGAGGTAGATACATAGCATGAGCAAACACATGAAAAACAAAAAAGAAGGAAAAACAACTATTTGATGCAACATATGAAGCAAGTAGAAAAATGACAAGATAACCTCAAAGCCTTTAGGAGAAGGAAACTGTAAAGACTAAAATAAACCTAGTGGAAGATAAGAACAATTGGAATCATCAACAAAATCAGAAACTAATTCTTTCATTGGATCAGTGAAATTGATAAAGCATTTGAAAACTTGACAAGAGATAAAGAAAAGACACAAAAACCTTGATGAAAAAATTAAATAGGTAGTATCATGAAAAGAATGAGCTGAGATTAAAACTATAATAATGAATTCCTATAAAAAAATCATACCACAACAAATTTGAAAAGCTAAAGGAAATGAGTAAATTTTTAGAAAGCCACATTCTTCTGATATTTACATAGACAAATGGAACTTTGTATGACTCATCACAAAAGAAAAACTTGAGCAGATCATAAGAAAACTCCCAACAAACAATTTCCTGGCCCAAATGGCTTTACCAGTAAATTCTGAAAAACATTTAGAGAACAATTATAACAAATCACACTTAAATTATTTAGAAAATAGGAAAAGAAGGAGCACTGTAATGATATTCATTCTATGATGCAAGTATAACCCTGATACTAAGTAAAGACATTATCAAAAAAGAAAATCACAAACATATATATTTTGTTTCATGCCTTTGAGTTCCCTGCAGCTCATAGTGACCCTATATACAACAGCCCTAAATCCTGCTCTATCCGTTGCCTATCTTATTGTCTCTGATACACCTACCCCCATTAACCCAGTAACTGAATCAATCCATCTCATCAAGGGTCTTCCTCTCCAGTGCTGTCCCTCCACCCTCCCAAGCCTAATGTCTCTCTCCGAGGACTGATCCATCCTTGCAACATGTCCAAAGAATGTCAGATGAAGCTTCAGAATCCTTGCCTCCAAGGAGTAGCCTGGCTTCACCCACTCCAGGACGAATGTGTTTGTTCTCTTATTAGTCCATGGTATATTCAATACTCTTCTCCAGCACCACTGATCAAAGGCATCAACTTTTCTTCTATCATTTCTAGTCATTGTTCAGCTCTCTGATGCATAGCAATTAATGACAAAGACTATGATTTGTATCAGGCACACCTTAGTCTCCAGACTGACATTGTTGCTCTTCAGTACTTCGGAAAAGTGTCTGACAGCTGGCTTTCCCAGTGCAATGCATCTTTTAATTTCCTGGCTGCTGGTACCAAGAGTGTTGATTGCAGAGCCAATCAAACTGAAGCTGTCAACAATCCCAATCTCTTCACCATTTATCATGATGCTGCCAATCAGCCCAGTGATAAAAATAGCATATTAATATCATTAATTCATAGCCATTGGTATTGAGTTGAATATGACTCACAGTAACCATATAGAATAAAGGAGAATGGTCTTCCAGGTTTTCGAAGGTTATAGATTTTTACGGAAGCAATATGCTACATCTTTCTACCAAAGAGCGGTTGATGGACTCAAACCACTAACAATTTTATTAACAGTCAAGTGCTGTAGCACCCTATTGTCAAAGCCCTTTTGTTAATTCACACTTCTTAATCTATAACTTCTTCCTAAAAACTTATTTATAAAGTTTGGTTGAGTATCTTAATTGAAGAAACTAAAATTTTACATTGTAATTTAGATAGTTACTACTTTTTAACTAATAGTGACAGTATTTTATTATTTACATTTTAATTGTGATTTTAGTGAAAGTTTAAACAAATGTTGGGTTTTCTCTCATTTCTTGTTGTACATTTTCCTCTGTGCATTCCCTTTCTCTTTCTCTACAGTAACAAAGAGAAGATAGAAAAGCAAATGAAGAAAAAACCACAAAAACTACCAATTACAGTAGGTGATCACCAGGAAAAATACTTAAGAACAAATCTAACTAGATACACAAAAGCACTATATAAAGAAAATGTTGCTGAGAGAAATAAAAATAGACCTAGATAAACAGAAGAAAATACCATGTCCATGAATAAGAAGATTTAGAATTATGAAAATGCCATCAAAACCAATCTACAAGTTCAATGTCGTTTTAATACAGATACTGATGCCATTCTCCAATGAGATGGAAAAAAAGCTTGCCAATTTAGTCTGGAATGGAAAAAGACTTTGAATCAGCAAAGCCATACAGAAAAAAGGGGTTTGGGTAGGTAGGAGGCATCACAGTCCCTGATCTCAAATCCAGCTGCACAGTGGTAATCAAGACAGCATGGTACCAGTACAGTGACAGACACAGGGACTGATGGAATAAAATCAAGAACCTAGAAGTCAATTCATCTACACATGGTCAGCTGATCTTAGACAAGTAAATGAAATCAATTAAGTGGGGAAACAACAGTCTCTTCAGGAAATAGTGCAGACAAAATAGTAAAATCTTCTGCAGAAAACTGAAGCAAGACCCACACTATCATACACAAAAACCAGTTCAAGGTGCATCAGGGACCCAAGAGTGTTAATTGTGCAAATATATTTGCATAATAATGCTGAGTTAGGATGGCTCAATACCCAGAATGACTCAGGGGAACAGGATAATAGTATATTAGTCAAACATTGTTGTTGTTGTTGTTGTTGTTGTTATGTGCCGTCGAGTCACCTGTGACTCATAGCGACCCTATGTACAACAGCCCTAAACTCCGCTCTGCCCTGTGCCAATTACACTGTCTCTGACACTCCCATCCCGATTATCCCAGTCACTGAATCAATCCACCTCATAGAGGGCCTTCT
>NW_006399848.1:11588357-11596049 GCF_000299155.1 Elephantulus edwardii | reverse complement strand
ATGCTTGGGAGGGTGGAGGGATGGCGCAGGAGGGGAAGACCCTCTATGAGATGGATTGATTCGGTGACTGGGGTAATTGGGATGGGTGTGTCAGAGGCCGTGTGGTTGGTGCAGGATAGAGCATGGTTTAGGGCTGTTGTGCCTAGGGTTGCTATGAGTCGGAAATGGAAATGACTCTAGGGCACATAACAACAACAACAACAACATCTCTCTCTCTCTCTATCTCTATATATATCTCTATCTCTATCTATCTCTATATCTATCTATATAATCTATATCTATCTATCTATCTATCTATCTATCTATCTATCTATCTATATTTATATAACCTTCACTATAGATTGTATCTCAGTGTCAAAAAAACGGAATTTCTTACCACTGGGCCTATAAGCAGCATTGAAATAGATGGAGAAAAGACCAAAACTATCAACAGGTTCATCTTGTTGGATCTGCATCAACACCCTTGATACTTGCAATCAGGAAATGAGGAGACGTACTACACTGAGAAAGTCTTCAGTAAAAGACATCTCCAAATTATTCAGGAGTAATGAGGTCAGTTTGAGGACTAATGTGTCTGTTTCAGGTCATGGACTTTCTGATCACTTGCTGTGCATCTGAGAGCTGGACAATGAAAAAGGATGACGGAAGAATTGATGCATTTGAGCTGTTGTGTTAGAGAAGTATATTGAATGACTGCCAAAAGAACAAATGAATATGTCTTGGAAAAAATGCAGCGAGAGTGCTCTTTGGTGGCAAGGATGGTAAAGCTTCTCCCCACTTACTTCCAGCATATTGCTAGATGGGGGTATTCCTTGGAGAGGAACGCAATTCTTTGAAAGATAAAGGGTTGGGGAGAAAGAGAAAGACTCTCAAGCAGGTGGATTTACACAATGACTTTTACAATGGGCTCTAGTGTGGCAGGAAGTATGAGGATGGCACAGGATAAGACAGGCTTCAGATTTGCTATTCATAGGGTCCCTATGGATCAGACTGGGCTTTTTGGCATGTCCAAAGTGTGTGATATGAAGTTTCCTTATCTATGCCTCCAAAGATCACTCTAATTACACTTTTCCTAAGACATATGTTTGTTCTTTTGACATTCTGTACTCTTCTGCAACAACACAATTGAAAAACGTCAGTTCTTCAGTCATTTTTATTCTTTTTCAAGTTCTTATAGCAAATGACTGAAAAGACCATGGCCGATGTCTGACACACTTTAGTCTTAAAACTGACATCATTTTTTTTTCTCAAAAAATATGAAAAGGTCCTTAACAATGGATTTGTCCAAAGCCATAAGTTTCCTGATATCCCGACTTCTGGTACCAAGGTAGTTGCTTGTGGATCTCCATAGGATAAAATTATTCACCAATTTCAGTCTTGACTTCATCTGTCATGATGTTATTCATCGGTCCAGTGATGAGGGGTTTTTTTTGCCTTGTTGATGTTGTAATACAATCCATATTGAAGGCTGTAGTGTTTGATCTTCTGCATCAAGTGTTTAAAGTTCCCCTCACTTTCAGTAACATTGAGTCATTCGCCAAACACAGGTTGGTCTTCTTCTTCTCACAGTGTGGCTTCTTGAATTATTTGCTCAGCATAGAGATTGAATGGGTATGGAGAAAGGATACAACCCTGACATATACCTTTCCTGATTTTAAACCAGGCCGTGTTCACTTGTTCTGTTTGGACAACAGGTCCTTGGTCTAAGTAAAGATTTCCTGTGAAATTAATTAAGTATTCTGGGATACACATTTTTTTTTTTCTCAACGCCAGCCATAGTTAGGATTTACAGAGTCAAATGCCTTTGCTTAGTTATTGTGTCTGCAATAAATTTAGTCTGTGACAATTTTTTAGGCTTTCGAGATAATCCTTGACACTGAGATATAAATTACTTAAAATGTCACTAATCTCGGATTATCTTATTTTCCCCCATTATGATTAAACTGTAATATATGTCCTTAGAAAATGTTTTATGGAAATTAATTACTACTTACATAACCAGGATTACACTATATTGACAAAATCATTGGGAATCTTGGATCCTGTCACTTGCTTTGGGATGAAGGATTGGGCTCTGGGTGGCTCCTAAGGTTGCATCCTTTCTCAACTTTCTCAGCTTGAATCCATCCATGACCTCATCCAGCTTCTCCACCACTGAACTAAGCCAATGGTCAGAAGCCAAGCAGAGCCCCATTAAAACCACAAGCCTCAGTCAGGGCCAAGGAGAGTTGTCCTGTGCTGTGACATCCTCATGCCTGACTATGTCTATGATGTTAGGGTCACCTATTAGTAATTTTATTGTTTTAGAAAAAAGGATTTGCATGTTCCTACTTATGACCTTCCAGTTTGCTGCACTGGGATAACATGGGGGTTTCTGTGATGCTGAAAACTATGCCACTTTTGTGTCAAATGCCAGCAGAGTCACTGTGAAAAGAATGCGCACAGCATGGAGACTGCAGAGCCTGACCTCTTTTAACTCCACAGAGGAGAACAACCCTTGTTAACAGCATCCAAAGCACAAAACCAATTCCCATGAGATCAGACGTGTTTCCCAAGCTCCTTCACCTACTTCTCATTTTAACACCAATTTTATTGCTCTGCTGTGTCTGATATCCATTACAAAAGCAACATACTACACAAAACCATACTCACAATTGTAGGGTTTATTATTTGCCCCTCAAACTTTGGGCATCTTGCTAGGAGGAGCTATTCCTTGGAGAGGTACATGATGCTGGGAAGGGTGGAGGGCTGGCAAAGGAGAGAAACTTGAAGTACTTGCTGCAAAAGATGAAATACTATAGCCTTTGGTAGGGATTTACTTTTATTGTTGTTCTGTCATTGAATCACTTGGGACTCATAGCGACCCAATGCACAACAGCTCTGAAGCTGCCCTATACTAAGCTAGTCTCACTGATGCCAACACACCTACCCCCATTGCCCAGTTAATGTATCAATCTATCGCATCAGGGGTCTTCCTCTCCTGTGCTGTCCCTCTACCCTTCCAAGCAGGATGTCTTTATCCAAGGACCAGTCCCTCCTGGACATGGGCCCAAACTTAGTGAGATGGAGCTTCAAAAAGCCTATCAATAAGACAGAAATCCTTCCCAGTGGGCCAATAGGCAATGTGTAGTAAATATTGAGTTAATGCAGAAAAGATTGAAATTGTCAATAATTCCATCATGTTTGGACCCAAAGTCAACATCTTTGGAACAAACAGTCAAGATATTAAAAGGCATTGTCTTGAGAAAGAATGCTCTCATGGGCCGCACCAAAATACTAAGGATCGATTATGTCAATTAAAGACTATGGAGTTCTTCTGTGAAGATTTGTTTTGTTTGTTTTTGGTATAATCTCACAGACCTGTATTTTATATTTTGGCTAATAATACAATCTTATGATGTTTATTTGGTTCCTCAACTTTGTCTCTGGTCACTTGTTACTTGATCTTTCAGGTGGATAAGATTTCACTTTAACATGGCACATTTTTTTAAAAGTCCATAATAACTTTCTAAAAACAAATTCGGATTTAAAAACTACTTGTTTAATAAATTAAGAGTTAACATCTAGCTTACTTTGGGTATCTACTGTTAGTCATCTCTTACATTAAAATTATATCCTAATATGGTATATTTTTATCATTAATAAACTGTTGTTGCTGATGTTGTTAGATACTGTGTAGTTGAACAAAACTATTGAACTAAAACTAGTTGAACTAAAAACCCTCAGACTTCCTGACATAAAAGAGGAAGAAGTCACTGTGTCAAACCACCTAACTGAGCATCGCCTTCTCCTTCACAAACCCTCCACCCTTCCCAGGGTCACGTTCTTCTCCAAGGAATAGTCACACCTAGCAACATGCCAAAAATATGTGAGGCAAAGCCTCATCATTCTTGCCTCCAAAGAGCACTTTGGCTGCACCCTCTCCAAACATATTTGTTTGTTCTCTTGGTAATCAATAGATTTTTCAGTGTTCTCTAACACTATAGCTCAAAGGCATCAATTCTTTTTTTGTGTGTTTTCTGGTTTGGGGTTGAGACTAGGGTGTAGTTATTTTTCTCAATATTAGTGTGAGCTGATTGGATTTGGCCTCGTATTTAAAAAGGCTTTTGGCCACCAGTCTGAGGCTATTTCCAGGACAGGAAGAAGAGCTTAACAGCGGGATTCTGTTACGGTGCGTTTTCTGATGTGGTTGAGACTAGAGGGTCGCTGTTTTTCTCAATAGGGCATGACCTGATGGAATTTGGCCTCATCCTTAAAAGATTTTTGCCAGCCAGCCTGGGCTAATTTGGCTTTTTGTGGATCTCCTGAATAAAACAGGCTTGGAAGCAAGAGTGGCACCCACTTCCAAAAAAAAAAAAAAAAAAAATGTTTGCCTCCGGAAACTCTATGAACTTGGAGAAAAGATGAAAGTTTTGTGTTCAAGACTTTCATCCATAGGACCCTATGGGTTCTCTGGAAGCTCTATGAACTTAGAGAAATGACAATAGTTACAGAGCAAGGTTCAAGTGTTTTGTTCATAGGGATGCTATGAGTAATGCTCAACTCAGTGGCACCTAACAGCAACAACAACAACAACGATAACTTGAAGGAATTTAAAAATGTTTGCAATTTTTAAATCCATATCAACATGCACTAGTTTAATAATTATAAATCAATATTCTCATGAGAAAAGGTTTTAAAATTCACACATATCACGGTGAGTCAGAGCCCAGCAGCTTTGGAGTTTTGGGTGTTACACCTAATCTTAATGTCCTCAGTAACTTTCAATATTAGGTCACTACTTTTTCGTAATCTTTTCAGTGAAGTAATTTCATACATTGTTAAAAAAGGGTATTGTATCACAGTCTGCCATCCTTAATTATGCCTTTGTTGCTATTTGTATTTTTAGTTTATGTTTTAAAATTTGCTTTTATGCTATAAATCCATATGAATTTTGGCACATAGAAAGCCTTGTGAATATACAATCAGTGTATCGTTGTTACTGTTTTGTACTGTACTGACTTACAGCTGACCTCTCTGGTGGGTATAATATTAATAAAAAATTTGGTTTAAACATTAATAGGAGATTAAGCTGAGGTATTTCAACAAATAGATGCAGCCTGGACATGCTCAGAAGCCTCAGGCAAGAAATTTGAAAGACAGCTCTATTGACTGGAAGCCACCATGTTTGTTGCCATTACACAAAAAAAGTTATCAAACAGAATGTGGAAACAATCCACCAATATCACTAATATCACATGCAAGAGAGTCTCGTTGAATTGTATTTAAAAAATGACTCGAATAGTATGTCAACAGAGAGCATCTAGAAATTCAATTCAGAAGAGACCACGAAATAAAGAATATTCTTTCCAATGTCACATGAATCTTGACTGAAAGTGGAGATGTAAGCAGTAAGATGTTTAGTTGAGTTTTATTGACTTTGAGATAATTAGAGAATCATGATAACAGAACATTTAGTTGTGCTCATGCTAAGTCAATACCTAGATAAGAAGCTTTTATCCAAACAGGGTTGTTGAGTGTCATTGAGGGGGAACTGACCTAGAGCTGACTCTCCAGTGGGTTTTCAGAGGCAATTAATCACAAGGAAGGAGACTGGCCATCCTTCTCCTGTGGGGTAGCTGGTAGATTCCAACTGTGTACCTTTTGGATTGCAGTGCAGCTTCTTACTACTAGGCCAACAGATTTAAAATCAAGAAAGGTATGTACAAGGGTTGCATACTTTCTCTACACTTTTCACACTGTTTGCTGAGTAAATAAGGAAAAAAAGCTGTATGAAGAAGAAGGCAGTATCAGGATTGGAAGAAGATTCATTAACAACCAACATTATGTAGATGACACAACTTTTCATGAAGAAAGTTAATAAGATGATTCATTTATTGGAGATCAAAGATTACATACAGCCTTCAGCATGTATTATATCTCAACATCAAGAGAAAAAAAATCTTCACAACTCGACCAATAGGCAAGACCATGATCTAGTGAAAAGAATGAAATTGCCAATTATTTCAATTTACTTGCAGCTCCAATTAAGACTCATGGTAGCAAGGCATGTTGCATTAGGAAAATAAAATATCAAGGACTTTTCAAGGTAGTAAAGAATAATCATCAGTTTTAAGACTAAGGTGTACATCATACAAGCAATGGAATTTTTTTTTTTAAAAGTGAAAATTTGATAATGAAAACTGTTGGTAAAGAAAATCGAGTATCTCAGAGACTGTCAAAAGTACAAACAAACTTTTCTTTGAAGAAGTGAAATGAGGTAATCCTTACAAGCAAGTATGGTAAAACTTTGTCTCATGTACTTGGGCATTTTGTCAAAAAGGTCCAGTCCTTTGAGAAATATGTCAAGGTTAAGAAAGGAGAGAAAGATTCGCAATAAGTTGACTTGACAGAGATTTTAACAATAGGCTTAATTAAGCTTGGCAGAGCATGAGAATGGTGAGGATAGGAAAAGATTGTGATTTGTTGTATGAGATCTTTACAAATTGTAGTCTACTCAATGGTGTCTAAAAATACACGAGGAGAGTTGATGGCATACTATGAAGGAAGATGAGCTTCTAATCCACAGGCCAAAATTTTCATGGGAGAAAAATAGGTAATCTTTCTTATGTAATTTATAGTCTCTGAAATATAATGGAGAATTAATCCTTTTATTACAAAGACAGAGGAGGAAGAAAAGACCAAAATAGATGTCAGATGACATTCTGAATATTGTACTAGAGTGCCAAGAAGCCAAAGCAAAGGAAAGAAATCAAGAAACTAAGGACCTGAACAGAAGATTTCAAAGGGCAGTGCTGGAAGACAAAGCAAAGTATAATGAAAAGTGCAAAGAACTGGAGTCTGGAAATTGAAAGGGCTGAACTCACTCAACATTTCTTAAGGTGACGGAACTGAAGGCTAAATTCAAGCCTCGAGTTGCAATACTTAAGGTTGCTTTGGGCAGATTATTAAACGATCCAGAAAGCAATAAAAGATGATGGGAGGAGTATGTAGTCACTTTACCAAAAAGAATTGAATGACAGAAGAATTTCAAGAAACAACAAGAGCTTGTGGTGATGAAGGAATAAGTTCAAGGTGCTCTGAAGGAATTGGCAAAAAACAAGTCCCCAGGCATTGCCAGCATACCAACTGACATATTCCAACAAACATAAGCTGCCCTGGGTGTACTTACCAGGTTGTGCCAAGAAATCTGGAAGGCAACCACCTGGCCAATTGACTGGAAGAGATCTACATTTATTCCCACTCCAAAGAAAGATGGCTCGACAGAGTGCTGAAATTAATGATCAATATTATTAATATCGCATGCAAGCAAGATTCTGCTGAAGATTATCCAAAAATTACTGAAACAGCCCATCAACAGAGAACTGACAGATGTGCAGACTGGATTTAGAGGAGTCCTTCTTACTAAGGATATTATATCTAATCTTAGATGGATCTTGGCTAAAATCAGAATACCAGGGAAATGTTTATCTGTGTTTCATTGACTATGTAAAGGCATTCAACCATGTGGATCATAACAGACTTTGGCTAAATCAGAAGCATGGGAAGCCCAGAACACTTGATTGTGCTTATGTGAAACTTATACCTGGAACTAGAGACATTCATCAGAATTGTTGTTGTTGTTGTTATGTGCCATCGAGTCGTTTCCGACTCATAGCGACCCTATGCACAACAGCCCTAAACCCTGCTCTA
>NW_006399848.1:11585358-11588257 GCF_000299155.1 Elephantulus edwardii | reverse complement strand
TAACAAGTGATTGCGAAGACCATAGCCTGTATCAGATGCACCTTAGTCTCCAGAGAGACACCATTGCTCTTCAGTACTTTGGAGAGGTCCCTAACATCGTCAAACATAATATATATTATTTCTATCATTCACTAATAATGTATTGACATATTTCTTTATTTAACTTTCTCTGAGAGGAATTACATGCATGAAAATATTAGGTAATTTATAGAAGAATAAAAGCCTATTTGGACATGAATGTATAAAATGAATGTTTCTTTTATTTACTTATTTCTTTTTACCTTTGAACTAAATATTCTCAAATACTTTTTCCGTTTTAGGCACAGCATTAAAACTTTTGAAGGACATGGAATAATAAAACTAAAATCTAGAAGCTTACTTTACATTTTTATTTTTTTTTTAGTAAGGAGTTCCTAATTAAGGATTATGAATACATTTCCATGCATTCAGTATTCTTGTCCCTCAGACGTGTCTTGTGTGTGTGGATAGACTCATAGCATAAGACTAATGTGATATCATATCGGTGAAGGAAATATGCAGTCTTTAGACTCCTCAGATTTTCTGTGGATTCTTCTCAACAGTGTATTTTGAAATGGGCTTGGATAACGTCCATCTTGGTACATTCAACTAGTTACATTTGATGTTTGTGGTTTGATTAGCTTAGGTTTCATGTCTTCAGCTTTGATCTGGGCCCATTGTCCATGTCTCCGATGCTTTTTGATGCCTCAGGAGACTATAACCATTATATCTGAGTGTCTGCCACAGTTTCCATTTGTATTTTTATTTCACTGGCTGTCCTTACTCCTTTATTTCAAGGCTGTTTTATTCCTTTCTAGCTATAGCACATGTGTAGAGGTCTTCATGGCTCTCAATCTGTTGACTATTTTTAACCATAAAAAGAAAGTAGAAATTTCTGAGTATTGCCACACTAAATAAAGGCTGAGGGTTGTTCAAGAGGTTTTGTAGCCGAGTAACAAAGTGACTCTATTGTCTTTTTCCTTCTGGAGTCCACTTACCCTGGAGAAGAGTGTGCTGAGTATCTCCTTGTTAAATTTCAGATATAAACTGTCGAACCCTCTCTAAAATGTATTTACTTCCATGTATTAAATTTGTACATGTCACATCAATATACTTGTCTAACAGAGTTTCTTTTATAGCATTTTCTCCTGCCCCATACAGACCTCTGGGACTAGACCTTTTCATTTCCTCTATCTTCTTGGGAATTCCTTGAAGCTAAACTCTATGATCTTGTCCTTCAGGCTTGGCTCTTGATGTGATAATTGAAAAGATTAAGGAACAGAGAAAATATTTTTCTTTTAAAATAAAAGTTTTTATACTCTAAAGATGTATACCAATTTTATGTTTCTCCAACTCCCTGCAAAACAAATATTCTTGCTTAGTCCAAGATGAATGCAGCTGTGCTGCAAACTAGAAGGCACACAGCTGGAACCCACCCTCTGCTACCGTGGGAGTTCAAATAATACAGCTAAACAGGAGATTTCAAAGGGCAGTTAGAAAGGACAAAACAGATTATGGAATAGTCAGAGAGCTGGAATTAGAGAATACAAAAGGAAGCACTCACTCTACATTTCTCAAGCTGAGAGAATGGGGGTGAAAATAAGCCTCAAGTCACAGTATTGAAAGAGTTAACCAAGTTTCTCCTTGGAGGCTAGGATTTTGAAGCTTTGTCTCATATGTTTTGGGCATGTGTCTAGGAGGGACCAGTCCTTGGAGAAGGACGTTATGCTTGGACGAGTGGTAGTACAATGCAGGAGAGGAAGACCCAGGCTGAGATGGATTGATGCTGTATTGTGGCAATGGGGGTAGGTATGTCAGGGTCAGTGAGACTGGCTCAGGATAGGTCAAGCTTCAGAGTTGTTGTACATAGGATCACTGTAAGTCTCACGTGACTCAATGGCGCATAACAACAACAACAACAACAACAACAGCACATGGAAGATATTAAATGACCCAGGAAGCATCAAAAGAAGATGGAGAGAATACACAAAATCCCTTTAACAAAATGAATTAAATGACATTGGAAAATGTCAAGAAGTACCGTATAAGCAGAAGCCAATGAAAATGAAGGAGAAAGTTGAAACTGCACAGAAGGCATTGACAAATAATAAGTTTCCAGGAATTGATGGGATATCAATTGATTTATTTTAGTTAGGAAATGCAGCCTGGATGCACTCACCAGTCTATTCCAGGAAAGTTGGTGGACAATGGTCTGGCCAATCATTAACCCTACATACAAGTAAAATACTGTTGAAGCTCATTACAAAACAGCTAGAAAACTACATAGACAGGGTATATCCAGAAGTTCAAGCAGGATTTAGAAGAGGCTGTGCCACCAGGGATATGATGTCCATTGGATCCTGGCTGAAAGTAAAGAATACGAGAAAAATGTCTATTTGTGCTTAATTGACTGTTCAAAGACATTTGACTGTGTGGATCATAAGTTATGGCTAAGACTGAGACACATGAGAATTCCAGAGCATTTAATCATGCTCGTGTGAAGCCTTACATAGAGCAAGAGGCTGTTGTGAGAACAGAGCAAGGAAATAGTGAATGGTTTAAAATTAAGGAGACAGTGTGTCAGGGCTGTATTTTCTCTCTATTCAGTCTTTATGGTAAGAAAATTGTTCAGAAAGCTGGACTCTATGAAGAATGTGGCATCAAGATTGGAGGGAGACTCATCAATAATCTGCACTATGCAGATGACATGACCTAGATTTCTGAAAGTGAAGTACTTGTTGCAGAAGGTTAAAAAAATATATCTATCTCTATCTCTTCCAGTTAGTTGGCCAAGTGGTTGTTCTCCAGATTTCTTGGCACAACTTGGTGAGCACATCCAGGGCAACATCTGTTATCTGAAATACTTCAATTGGTATGCCAT
>NW_006399848.1:11579604-11581589 GCF_000299155.1 Elephantulus edwardii | reverse complement strand
CAAAATTCAATCATTCTATCTCCAGCCTCATTCCTGTCACCAAGCCCATGTTTTCCGACTACTGATTCTTCTTCACTATTTCCAACTTTTGCGTTTTAGTCACCCATTACTGCATGATTCAAAATTGAGAAGGGTGGACTCAGGGGATGTATCCTATCTCCATATCTTACAATCTATATGCAGAACAGATCATTTGGAAGTCTGGGCTCTGTGAGGATGAATGTGGCATCAGGATTGGAAAAAGATTCATCAATAACCTGTGCTATGCAGATGACACCACATTGTTTGCTGAAACTGAGGAGGGCCTGAGATATTTGCTGTAGAAAGTCAAGGACTGTAGCCTTTAAAATGAATTGAAACTCGACATCAAGAAAACAAAGATTCTCACCACTGGGCCACATGGCAGCATCATGATAGATGGTGAAGAGATTGAGATTGTTCACAGCTTCAGTTTGCTTGGCTCCTCAGTCAACACTCTTGATTCCAGCAGCCAGGAAATCAAAAGATGAATTTCATTGGGAAAGTTGGCTGTTAGGGACCTCTCCAGTGTACTGAAGAACAATAATATCAGTCTAGACAATAAAATGCACCTGATCTAGGCCATGATCTTCACTTGCTATGCATCAGAAAGCTGGTCAATGACTAGGAATGATAGAAGGAGAATTGATGCCTTTGAGCTGTGTTGCTGGAGAAGAATATTGAATATACCATTGACTGCTAGAACAAACAGGTTTACTCTAGAGAGGGTGCAACCAGGGTACTCCTTAAAGACAAGGATTCTTCAGCTCCATCTCATATATTTTGGGCATATTGCAAGGAGAGACCAGTCCTTGGAGAGGGACATTGTTCTTGAGAGGGTGGGGGGACAGAGCTGTTGTACATAAGATTACTATGAGTCACAAGCGACTCAATGGCATATACCAGCCAAACAATGAGTGAGGGGGGAAAAATTCTTCTCTCTGCTCATATATTCATCCTTTCTTTTTCCTGAAACCCCTAACAGCACTCATTCTTTTATCAAATGTATGATTATTTTTGTTAGCTATAACTGTAATAAAATGAGTGTGTAGCTTCCAAATATACTTAAAAAAAATAACAAGAAACAATTTAAATGTATTCATACTTTTACATGGACTGAAACTCTATAATGTTCCATAATAAAGATGTAGAATTTTTATTTATCAATTAAATGCAGGACAAGTTGATTCCTTTCAGTAGTTGATGTTTATAAAAAAATTGTTGTTGATATACAGATTTTTGTGTGGTTTTCAGAACACATACATAAATACTCAGAAGCATGATTGCTGAATTATATGGCAAGTCTATATTTAATTTTATAAGAAAACTGCCAAACTGTCTTCCTAAGGAAGTGTACCACTTTATATTCCTCTCAGAGGAGTGAATATTATTGCTTCTCTCTTTCCTTGCTGCTGATTGATGTTGAAGTGATTTGGATTTAGCTACTGTAACAGCTAAAGAGATTTATCATTGTCATTTTAATTTGAATTTCTCTAATGGGAAATGATATGAGCATCTTTTTACATATTTATTTTTCAAGTATTTATCTTCTTGGGTGAATGTCTTGGGACTTTTTCTGTTTGAAATCTAGTTGTTTATTTGTTGATTTAAGAATTTTAAAAAAAGTGTTCTGTTTACTTGTTTTCCAGACTCAAGTCTCTTATCCAATATATTATATACAAGTATTTTCAATCAGTTGTTGAATTTTATTTCTCTATTCTAAAAATGTCCGTCATTGATCAAAACTTATAATTTTAATGAAGTATGATTTAAGAGTTTATTTTCTTTATACACTGAAATTTTGAACTGAAACTAATTACCATACAAGTTTACATATATTTTATTTTAGGAAATTTCAGTTTGATACTTTACATTTAACTCTATGATACACTTTTACATGTAAGATGTAAAGTCTGTTTCTAATATGGATATTTGTATTCTTTTAGCTTTAAAAGAATTCTTTTTTA
>NW_006399848.1:11577821-11579147 GCF_000299155.1 Elephantulus edwardii | reverse complement strand
CATTGTGTGAATAGACCACAGCTTCTCAATCCATTCATTTGCTGATGGGCACCTGGGTTGTTTCCAACTCCTTGCTATTGTGAACAAAGCCACGGTAAACCTGGGTGTGCACATATCTGCTTGGATGTCGTTTATGGTCTCTTTAGGGTATATTCCCAGTAGTGGAATGGCTGGGTCGAACGGTATCTCTCTTTGCAACTTTTTGAGAAAGGCCCATACCGCCTTCCACAGTGGTTACACCATTTTACACTCCCACCAACAGTGAATAAGGTTACCAGTTTCTCCACAACCTCGCCAGCATTTGTTGCTTGCTGTTCTTTCAAATAATTCTTAAAACTAGATCCTGTTCATTTTTATTTAACATCAGAAAAGTGTGTATGTTGTGGTATCCTTTCATCATACCTGTCCAAACTATGTGTAGAATATTTCAAGATGCTTGACTACATTAAGAAAGAAGTAGCAGAATCAGAGGAAGATTCTTTAACAACCTACAATAAGTAAATAATACAAACTTGTTAACTGAAAGAGAAAAGCAAAGAAGCATACTCATAAAGATCAATAACTACTGCCAATCAATAACCAGCATTTTGATAGATGGGAAAAAATTGAACTGTCGAAGACCTTAGTTTGCATGAATCCACTATCAATATTCATGTACATAGCAGTTAATAAATATAATGATGTATTTTGTTGTCCAATGTACTGAAAATGACCTAACTGTTACAAAGTGGAGCTGCCACTTTGAAGATTATGGTACACCTGACTTGAATACATTCAATGATGTTATATGCAAATTCATGCATTTGAATTATTGACAAAAAATTTTGAAAAGGCCATAGAATGCCACTATTGTGGCAAAACAGTTTATCTTCCCAGAAGTATAAATGAAGCCTTTCTCATAAAGCAGGATGGAAAGACTTCCATGTACAACACTGCCCATCTTTCTTCCATGGAACAGCTGGTGGATTCAATATTCAAACTGTCTTCGGATTGGCAGTACAATTCCATGTCACTAAGCCACCAGAGCTGCATACATACATTGTTGTTGTTGTCATGTAACATCAAGTGGCTTGCGACTCATAGCGATCCTATATACTAGAGCTCTAAACACTGTTCTATCGTGTGCCAACCTAGCCATCCCAAATGCACTTATTCCCACCACTCCAGTCACAGAATTGATCCATCTCATTGAAGGTCTTCCTCTCCTTCGCCACCCCTCCACTCTGCCAAACATGATGGCCCTCTCCAAGGACCAGTCCCTCCTTGCAGCATGCCCAAAGTATGTCAGATGAAGCTTCAGAATCCTTGACTCCAAGGAGCAGCCGG
>NW_006399848.1:11547603-11576926 GCF_000299155.1 Elephantulus edwardii | reverse complement strand
AAAGTATGTCAGACGAAGCCCCAGAATCCTTGCCTCCAAGGAGCAGCTTGGTTTAATCCTCTCCAAGATGAATCTGTTTGTTTTCCTGGCAGTCCGTGGTACATTCAGTACCCTTCTCCAGCACCACAGCTCAAAAGCATCCACTCTCCTTCTGTCCTCCCTAGTCATTGTCCAAATATAACTATGATATTTCCACTATTTTTCACCGAAGGTATACTGAAGTTTCTTTTAGTGTTCTTCAACTTTAGAAAGTACTGTCAAATTTCCCTATTAAGAAATCAAAACAAACACACAAGAAGAAGACAGCGAATCCATTGTCATGGAGTCTAGGTTATTCTTCACAGGTGCACGTTGGCTCTTCCTCACGGTAACCCTGGGTAAGAGAATGAAACCTCTGCACAACCCTTTGCCATTCTCACACTCTTTGCTGTGACTTTTGTTAAATTCATTGTTCAAATACATCTCACTGAAAATCTTCTTCTAGTTAGGTTTTACTTTCGCAAGTGTGAGATACTCTTCTAGGGAGAGGTCTCTTTTGAATCATGCTGAAAGTGTATTAGGATGAAGTCTCATACATCAAACATTATTCTGGTTTCACTTTTTCCAAAATCGGTTTGTTGTTTTACCAGTCCGCAGTCTACTCAATATTATTTTTCTTTAAAAAATATATTGGTTTGCTTACAACGTTCATATACATTGTGTTTCATACTATCCTTCATTCACATTGTGTTTCACGTACTCATTCCCATGAACTATGTTTCATAAAATCAATCATCACTGGACCTTGCACGTTATTATCAATCATTTCAGGTCCCTACCAGATCCTTCCCATTTCCTTCACCCCTTCCCACCACCCACCAAACTGTGCCACCTTGTGACTTCACACCTACCCACCCTCAGGGCTCTGCTCCCCCCCTTCTCCCCTTGGGTCTCCATACATGTTTTTCTAGTTATGCTTCTATTTTTGCATTAATGGTCTTCTGTAATATTTGTTCTTACACTGAATTGGTTCAGTCAGCATGAGGCTCTACAGTTGTCCCAAGTTATGTATTCTTTTTCAAAATGATTGCTCCTGAAAGCTGTGTAATATTCCACTGTATGAATGTACCACAATTTCTCAATCCATTCGGTTATAGTTGGGCATTATTCTTAAGCAACAATTAAACTTCATTGACTCTTAGATCTATGTTATTTATTTCCCCACATTTTTACATGCATATGAAGCAAATTAAAATTATTATGGTTTATGATGTTGTTGTTGTTATGTGCCATTGAGTCACTTGCAACTCATAGCGACCCTATATACAAGAGCCCTAAACCCTGCTCTATCCTATACCAACCTCTGTCTCTGACACACCTATTCCTTTTACCCTAATTAATCAGTCCATTTCACTGAGAGGCTTCCTCTCCTGCGCTGTCCCTCCACCCTCCCAAACCTGATGTCCCTCTCCAAGGACTGGTCCCTCCTTGCAAAATTCCCAACATATGTCAGACGAAGCTTCAGAATCCTTGACTCCAAGGGCAGCCTGGTTCCACCCTCTCTAGGACAAACCTGTTTGTTCTCCAAGCAGTTCATGGCATAGTCAACACTCCTCTCCAGCACCACAGCTCAAAGGCATCAATTCTCTTTCTATCATCCCCAGTCACTATCCGGCTCTCTGACACATAGCATGCAATTACGAAGACTGTGGCCTGGATCAGGCACACCTTAGTCTCCAGCCTGATGCCATTGCTCTTCAGTACTTTGGAGAGGTTTATGATAGATGCACATTATTCTTTAATCTGAAGTTCTTGTTCTTGAGCACTTTAAAGTTGTCCTAGGAAGTAGACGTTCTCAATGCAAAGTGTTGTTTGATGTCTTGACTGCTATTTCCATGAGTGCCGTTTTTGGACTCAGTTAAAATAAAATCTTTGACAATTTCAGTCTTTTATCTACTTATTATGGCATTGCTTGCTAGTCTAATTATGGAAATTTTTGTTCTCTCTAAATTAAGGTGTAATCTGTATTGAACGTTATCAACTTGTAAACACAATGCTTCAATTCTCTTCTTAACTATAAGAACGTTTCCTTTTTTTAATGCATGTAGTATACTCTCAGGCAGGTCTGGTTACATAGTGTAGAGGGAATTGGGATGATAACACAAAGGCCCTATTTCTCTGGTGGTTTAAATTCACCTGGGTTTCTGTGGAAGAAAGATGACCAATCTTCTTCCATGTGATTAACAGCTTCAGAAATCAATGGCAAGCCAGCTACAAGCCAGTTGCAAATCAACAGCAATGGTTGAGATTTTGAATATACTATCATTATGTTTAAATGAATGCTTTTTCGTCTATGTATACAAAATTAAGTGTTCTAGAATTCCCATTCTTTGTCTCTTTACCTATTATTTATTATGAGCTACACACTTGGATGTCTCTGCATAATCAGTGAAATATAAATGAATATCTTTCTGGTGTTCTCTGGTTTAACCATGATTCATCAGACACCAGCATCAGCAAGTATGTCTCTCACTCCTTGAAATCTAGGATTTTGAAGTTCCATCTCGCATACTTTGGGCCTTGTGACCAGGAGAGACTGGTTCTTGGAGAAGGATATCATGCTTAGAAGTGTGAAGTAAAAGAGCAGAAGAAGATGATCTCAGATGAGATGGAATATGGGTAGGTGTGTCGGAGTAAAAGAGATTGGCTCAGGACAGGGCAGGCTTCAGAGCTGTGGTACATAAGGTTGTTATGAGTCATAGGTGACTTGATGGCTCTTGACAACAATTATACGTCAAGAGAGATTAGGATGAAGGAAAGAGGATAAAGAGAACAAGAGCAATCATATTAATATGCATGAGACATCCAAAGCTATAACTAAATCTGAATCACTGAATGGTGCAAATTGTAAACATTCAGTTACTAAGTGGAATAGTTTGAATTCTTGTTAAGCATCTCTGAAAACAGGCCTGGACATCTACATTTGAAAGTGATACTCATTAAAAACACAATTAAATACTGTGCAGCATTCAGGAGTAATGATTTTGAAAAATAGTTCATGACTAGAGAGCATTATGCTGAGTTAAATAACTTGGTGTCATAGGAACAAATACTGCATAACACCATTATTATAAAAATAGAAGGATTACTAATAAAACTTGTAAGGGATCCAAGGAAAGAAGTGGTGAGTGAAGAGAGGTGAGAATGGCTAGGATCAAAATTACAGAGTTGCGCAATTTGGTGGGTGGAGAGAGGGGAGTGAAAAAAACTCACATAAAACCTGGGAAAGATCTGTTGGGGACCTAAAAAGATTGAGTAATGGTTGGTTTATATCAGTACTCTGGAGAGGTCCCCGACAGCAGATTTTTCCCAGTGCAATTCGTCTTTTGATTTCCTAACTGTGGTACGAAGAGTGTTGATTGTTGATCCAATTAAGCTGCATTTGTTAACAACCTCAATCACCAATGTTTTATAAAACATAATGAATGTGAATGATTGAATGAAACACATTGTGAGTGAAGAATAGTGAGAAACATAATGTATACAAACTTGGTAAGAAAACCATTATTAATAATTAAAAAAACCAAAATATATGATAAACCAACCTTGTCAAAACAGGTCTACTTTGGGTGTGTCAGAATTGAATTACCAAAATCTTTTCACTTACTTTGTTTTTAAATTCTGTACTTGAATTAAGACATTCTAGTGGTAGAGAACATTTGTTGGCCTACTAACTGCCCAGGCAAAGCCACAGGCTGCTTTCTCTTCCTGTATTGACACCAGAAACCAGTTAGAAAGTCACTATGATTCAGAGTCAACTGGATGGATGGCAGTTGTAGCTACCATTTTACTAAAACTGGTTTGATATTACCAGGTATTACGACAAAACTAAATTGAAAAAAAAAAAGAATCAAAACTACAATCTGTTGAAAGAAATGCTACTTTTAAATATCTTAATCTTTGAAAATACAAGCAAGTTCTACAAGAGGTATTATTACCAATGCACTGGGTAAATGCTGAAAACATAAACAGTAATTGTCTTTCTTTTTCAGCATCTATTTTATGTGCTGACATTACTGGTCCCAGCTGTCTATGATTTTTATGATCCCTATAAGCTATCCTCCAGATATCAATTTCCAAACAATCTAATTATGCTTCTGTCACACCTGTTTTGTCTCAGAGTATAGAAGATAAGAATTTGACATTTATTCTAAACAATGGCAGGGCGCTTCAGTAGCTTAGAGGTAAGAAATTGTACTAACAACCCAAAGGCAAACAAATCAAATCCATCAGCTACTCTCTCAGCAGGAGACAGATGAACAACACCTTTCCACACAATGTACAGTCTCTTCAAATCCAAGTGGTAGTCGGCTATGGGTTGGCTAAGACTTGAAGGTATTTAACAATACAAACAAAACATTCTGTCTTACCATCTCTCTCTCTCTCCATCTAGATAGATAGATACTATGTTTTAGAATAAATGTGTGTGTGTGCCTGTGTGGTGTGTGACTGGATGTGATATTCATGACAACATTATGATTGTTGTTGTTGTTCAGTGCAGTTGAGTCTCAGGTGACTCATAGCAACCCTAAGAAGGAGAGTCCTCAATGCTTGGGTGTCTCACATCCTCTCTCCAGGTTCATAGGGTTTCCGGAGGCAAACTATTACGGAAGTGGATGCCACTCCTCATTCCAAGCTTGTTTTAATCGGGGAGCTCCACCCCACTCTCTGTCTGCATTGGGTAACCAGCCATTAACGCATTTGACACATCAGTGTCACAGTGTTCAGCCTCAGAGCAACCACAAGTGACCGCGGGACGGCAACTTGTACACCAGGGCTGTACGACCTAGAGGAATGTCTGAACAAAAACAATGAAAGACAGGACCGAGGGCTGTGGATTAAAAGTCACCCACCTTCGGCTTGGTAGCATCGCTTTGTGTCCACGGAGCCAGCTGATCTCTCTATGTTGATGTTATTGTTGTTCAGTGCTGTCAGGTCGCAGGATAAAACAGGGTTCAGAGCTTATGTTCACAGGGTCGCTATGAGTCATCCTAGACTTAACAGCACCTAACAGCAAAAACAACATAACTTTGCATTATACCTAATATTTTACACACATCATTACATGCCTCTGGAAACTCTATGAACTTTAATAAATGATGATAGTTATAAAAAGGCTTCAAATGTTTTGCTCACAGGGTTGCTATGAGTCAGGCTCGACTCAATGGCAATCAACAACATTATGAAAACTTTGGACCTTAGAATTATTATAATCAGTACATCCATATAAACTATAATCATGATTTATTTATTGATTAATTGCTTAACCAATAATTATAGAAGGCATATTTTTGTAAGATAATATATTGATAGGGGGGCTTCTGGTTCCTAAGCTCTACTTGTGTGGTCTGATTGTATGTGAAATTTAATTTCACATATACTGAATTTATTCCTTAAAAAGAGTTCAAGCCCTCATTTAAACTGTTCTGCTTCAATAAATGAGCAATAATTTTAGACATAACAAAATTAAATGATGAAAGACTCTAAACATCAGTAATCACACAGTATATGAAAATGCAATTACTTGTGAATTAACTTGAAGAATACTGAATTTCAAAATAACAAAAACACATAGATTTTTTTTCCACGTTAAACATCTTTATTGTAGACTGATATACATTATATCTAAACTTTTTATGCAAGAACCTGGAAGAAAGTTCTGGTGGTCTAGTGCTAAAAAGCTGCCAACACCTGGAGAGGTTCTCAGAGTTGATATTGATCTCCTCCAGTAAGTTTTTCCATAGATGCGATCAATCTGATCCCGCTGTAGTCCATCAGGTGAGGTCCATATGTATATTTGCCACTCGCGATTTTTTTGTTGAATGTATTTTGAATGAATAAGTCACTGAAGAACAAATTCAAGCTTTGAGCTCCAATGCTGAAAGATGCTGTGGGCAAAATTTTGAATGACTCAATAGGAACTTTGTCTTTCAGTATGACTTTTCTAGCAGAGATGACTGAACTATGAGGAGAGTGAACAGGGCGTGTTGGCCTATCCACAAAGAGATTTCTTTATCTACCATTCCACAGGTGGATTAGCCAACCTCAACAATCTAAAAGAACATTGACTGTTGTCATTGTCGTTGTTGTTGATGATTGTCTTCAAGTCGAGCACAACTCATAGCAACCCTATGAACAAAAGGCTTGAAGTTTTTCTATAACTATCAACATTTATCAAAGTTCATAGAGTTCGCAGAGGCATGTTGTTTAGGAAGTGGATGCTACTCCTGCTTTCACAAAAAGACTTTCTATCTACCATTCCACAAGGGGATTAGCCAGTCTCAACAATAGAACACTGACTAGTCTCACCAATAAATTGAACAGTTATTGCTGCAGAGAAGGAATTATACCCCCCTCCCCCCAGAAGGAGACCTTTTTCAGCCTGGTAATATGTAGGCCGTACTTTGAGACAGCAGCAGCCAATGGCCAAAATGAAGTCATAACCTGAGATGAGACCTTAGTGGTAACGGGAGAGTCAATGTTGGCAGGACTGAGAACTTTGTTGGACAATTGGAGAGAAAGCCAATATTGGCAAGACTGAGTATTTGGGAACACTTAGAGCCAAGATACTCAAGGCTGAGATGCCTGTGTGCACATTCTGAGAGCTGTTCTGACTGTGTTCTGTTGTTACAGCTGACGTAAAAATGTTTGAATCCCCCAGTACAGTTCAGCATGGTCTGTGAGCTATCATCATATAGGATTTGGACACAGCAAAGCAATAATATTGGTGTTGAGATGACTAGAAAGAGACATAGGAGTGTGGGGGACAAGTCTGACTTCATAAGAATTGGTTTTGTGTTATTGGTGCTATGGATGGGGACAGTGTCCATCTGTGAAGTTGATAAAGGTCAGACGTGGCACTCCCCACATGGTCCTTGTTCTTTTTACATTCAGGAGGCATAAGAAGAAGATGGAAGGAATATATGAGTCACTGCACCAGAAAGAATCGGCTAACCAGACCATTTCAGGAAGTGGCATATGATTAAGAAGCAATGGTAATAAAGGAAGTGTTCCAAGTGGTTTTGAAAATACTGGCAAAAAATAAGGCCCTATTGATGAAATACTAGTTGACTATATCAAGAAATATGTTTCATACTCACTAGGTTATGCCAAGAAATCTACAGGATAGCTACCTGGCACTGTCTGGGAAAAAAACTCATGCATATTCTCATATAAAAAAAAGTTACCAACAGAATATGGACATTATCAAACAATGTTATTTATATCGCATGCAAGAAAATCTTGCTGAAAATTATGTTAAAGAAAATGTCTAGAATAGCACACAGATAGAGAACTTCCAAAAAGAAATACAAACAAGATTTAAAAAATGTCATGACACTAAGGACATCATTGCTGATATCAAGTGTATCTTGGCTGAAAGCGGAGAGTACCTTAAGATTATCAGTTTGTATTTTATTGGCTATGCAAAGGCATTACACTATGTGGATCACAAAAAATTATGGCTAACTCTGGGAAAGATGGGAATCCCAGTACACTTGATTGTGCTCACGTGAAATTTATCCCCAGACCAAGAAGATGTCTGGACAAAGCATGAAAATATTGTATAATTCAAAATCAAGAAGAAGAATGAGGTATGTATCCTTTCTCAATAATTTTTTAATCTATTCTCTGAATAGCCCATTTGAGAAGCAGGGCTTTATGAAGAAAAATGTGGCACTAGGATCAGAGGAAGACTCATCAACAATCTTCATTGTACAGATGACACAACCTTTGCTTGCCTGAAGTCAAGAAAACATGAAGTGATTGCCACAGAAGAGCAAACCACGCAGGCTTCAATATGGATTACATCTCAGCTTCAATAGAAAAGATTCTTCACTTGAGCCAATAAGTGGCATCATAATAAAGAAAATATTGAAGTTTTAACAATTTCATTGTGTTTAGACCAGCCATCAACATTCTTGGAAACAGCATCCAGAAAATAAAAAACTGAGTCAAATTGGGAAAAAATCTGCTGCCAAAAAAATCTCCAGAGTGCTAAAGACCACCAATTATCAGTTTAAAGATGAAAATGCCATGGTCTTTTCAATTGCTTGCTATGCATCTAAAAGGTGTACAATGATAAACAATAAGAAATAAAAAAAAATCAATGCCTCTGTGTTGTGGTGTTGGAGAAGAGTGTTGAATATACCATGGACTGAAAAGAGAACAACCTGATCTCTCCTGGAGGAAGTAAAACTAGGGTGCTTCTCGGAAGCAAAGTTGATAAAATTCTGTCTAACACACTTTGAACATGTTGTCAAGAGGAATTAGTTCTTAGAGAAGGACATTATACTTTAAAGGGAGGAGGGTCAGCGCAAAAGAGGCCCTTGATGAGATGGATTGATATAGTACCTCTGGCAAAGAGGCCAAGTGTGTTGGAGGTGGTAATCTTAGCTAAGACGAGGACAGGATTCAGAGCTGTTATTCAAAAGGTCGCTGTAAGTCATGGTCCACTCAACAACACATAATAGTAACAAAAATATCTGTTGTTATTAGGTTCTTTCAAGTTGAGTACAACTCATAGCGACCCTGCGAACAAAAGATCTGAACCTTTCTCTATCCTGCGCCATCCTCAGGCTTCCTGACACACAAGAGCCCATTAGAGTAGTCACTGATCAATCCACCTGGTTGAGGGTCTTCTTTTCCTTCGCTGACCTTCCACCCTTCCCAGCATCATGTCCCTCGTCAAGGAATAAGCTTTCCTAGCAACATTCTTGTCTCCAAGGAGAACTCCAGCTGCATCTTCTCCAAGATGTAAATGTTCAAAGCTCTTCTCCAATATCAGAGCTCAAAGGCGTCAATTCTATCTCTGTCATCCTTATTCAGTTTCCAGCTTAAACAAAAAAATCTGTTAGAAAGCATTGAATATTCTCAAATAAGTGCAGCTGAACACAGTTACCCCTAATTCCTCAAGAGAAGAATTTTGTTGCTGGTATGAGCTGAGTCACCTATATAATCACGTGTACAATAGCTCTGAACTCTTCCCTTTCCTGCCCCACTCTTAACATCTCTGACACACCTACCCCCATTATCCCAACAACAGTGTCAACCCATCTCATCTAGGATCTTTCTCTCCTGTACTGTCCCTCCACTCTTTCAAGATGATGTCTTTCTCTAAGAACTAGTCCCTCCTGGCAATATGCTCAAAGAATGTCAGACAGAGCTTCAAAATTCTTGCCTCCAAGGAGCAACTTGGTTTCAACCTCTGCGGGATACGCTTGTTCGTTTTCTTGACAGTCCATGGTGTGTATAGTACTCCTCTCCAGTACCACAGCTCAAAGGCATCAATTTTGCTTCTACCATCCTTAGTCATTGTCCAGCTCTCTGATGCATAGCAAATAATTGAAGACACGATGTCCTGGTTCCGGTGTACGTTAGTCTCTAGATGGACAATGTTGTTCTTCAGCACTCTAGAGATGTCCCTGACAGCAGGTTTTCCCCAATGTAATTCCCCTCTTTTGATTTCTGATTGTTTGCTTAAGTGTATTATTGTTGGATAATTTCCACACCCTGTCAGATCGCCTCCCCCCCCCCCCCAATGTGAATAAATATTGGTCTCTTCCAGTCCTGTGCCCAGGTAGTGGTCCTCCAGATATCTTGGTACATAATCTGGTGAGCACCTCCAAGGATGGATATGTTTGTTGAAATATGTCTATTGATACGCCATCAATTCATGAGAACTTGTTTTCTGCTGATTCCTTCAGAGCAGTTTCAATTTCCTCTTTCATCACCTTTTCTTATTGCTTTTATGCTGTTTCATGAACTTCTCTGTGTCAGTCAATTTGTTTTAGTATACAGTGATTCTCTGTACTCCTTCCATCTTCTTCTGCTGTTTTCTGGATCATTCAACATTCTTCCCATATCATCCTTAAGTGTTTTTCTTCAAGGCTTGAATTTGTTCAGCCTTAGAAATGACAAGTGAGCTAGTCCCTTTTGGATTTCTAACTCGAGGTCTTTGCATATTTTATTCTAATATTTTGCTTTGTCTTCCTCAACTACCCTTTGAAATCTTCAATTCAGCTCTTTAACTTCCTGACTCCCTTTCTTTGCTTTGGCTCCACAGCATTCCAGTGCAATTCTAGTGTCAGATTTTCTTCTGACAGCCATCCTTTTTTAATTTTTTTTCCTTCTCTGTCTTTGTGTGCTCAGGCTGTTCTTTCATAGGGTCGCTATGAGTCGTCTACGACTCGACGGCATTAAACAACAACAACTGTCTTTGTAATGACATTTCCCCTGGAACATTAATGAATGAATACTAATGAAGCAAAGACAACACTGTTGTTGTCCATGAGATAAGTAAACATTTCAGATACTTCTGTCTCAATATTATGTTCTAATTTTGCCATTAGTGAAAAGAACAACACAACAGAAATAACAATTTTAAATTTTAGATAACAATTTTAAAACAAATAATGAATAAATTTATTTTCACAACAATATGTTGGATATATAACTATGAATGAGTAATACAGTTCTGGTAGGTAGACTAAAGTAAAGGTAAAATATATCAAAGGTTTTCGCTTATGAATTTTTTAAACTATTTACATGGAAAGAGTTAGAAATCAGAGATGAAGCATTAATAACAAACTCCTTTCACATAGACATATTTGTGTGATAAATCGATAAAATTGTTTTGATAGAGTTGTAAATTTCTTGATTCAATGTATAAAGGGAAAGACAGCATATTGCTTTGTAATTTATTATTGTATTATGTCTGTTGTGAACCATTTAATAGGAGCCAACACTTAGCTGACCCTTCAGCAAGTTTTCAGAGCTAGTAAATCACACAAAAGGAGATTGTCCATCATTTTCTCACAGAGCAGTAGCAGATTTGAACTATGTATCTGAGTTGACAGCACAATTCCTTCACATTAAGCCACAGGAACTCCCTATAGAAAGTAGTTAAGGTAAAGATTTTTAATCATTTCACCCAGTTATAAGTTAGAGCCTTCGTAACATTGTAGCTAAGTGATTGTGCTAATTGGAAGATGTACAATTCAGATTTATAGTCATTTCATGGAAGAAAATTGTGGCAGTCTATATTCATAAAGCCTTATACCCTTGAGATGTCAATGGACAATTCTATGCTGTGCCATAGTGAAGGGTGGTATTAGCAAATTCAGAATTCTCCAAATGTGTATAAATTATAAAACTATAGCTATAAAACTGACATCAGTTTTCTCCAGCCTACAAAACTAGTTGCTTTGTCTTAGAATTATTTGTTTTCTTTCTTTGATCATATAAAATAGTTTAATCTGTCTATTTACCATGAGAGGAAATGAATCTTTTCTACATTACCATTTAACTCTTTGAAACTGTTTCCGCCAGTAAATTGTATCTTAATCTGCCTATTTACCAGGTAGGGGACTGTACTTCTCCTGAATTTCTAGTACTTATACATGAATTGTCCTTTCAAATGTAGAAATTGTGACAAGCACTGTGGCATTTGGACAAGAACAAACTGGGAGGAGGGTAGAGAGAATAGTGCAACAATGAATGAGTGGAAGCCCAAAATCTCTGTAAATGTTTATGAAAATTAATAAAATATAATTATAGAAAAAAAAATGTAGAAATTGTGTAACTGTACTAATTAAAGTGTATTGTTAAGTAAGTTAGTACCTAACTCTAGTATAAAAACCCTAATGACCAATCCCAGACAAGGAGGCCGTTTTTGAGGGGAATCCTGTTGTCCTCCCAGATCTGTAATAAGTGATTATGGATCTTGCAATCCATCTGTCTTATCAGCAATTGACTACGGAAAGAAACCCTTGTGTTCAGTAACAACTGAAACATTAAAAGTTGAAATTAGATCAACAGCAAGTGTGATTGTGTTTTTGTTTTGCTTTGTAGTTGTTTTTTCATTTATTTGGTTATCTAGTTAGAGTATCAAACTATACGTGGACAGAAACAGTGAGAATCAGATTGCCAGTCATCGTCAACGGTAATATTTTAGCAAACTTATTTCTTGAAAGATAAAATTGAAAATAACTTAATTCCTTCCAATCCTTTCTTATTACCTACTTATAACTATGTGGATTTATTTCGTTTGGAAACTAAGGTGCACCTGACACAGGCTATGGTCTTTGCAATCACTTGCTATGTGTCAGAGAGCTGGACTATGACAAGGGATGGTAGAAGGAGAATTGATGCCTTTGAGCTGTGGTGTTGGAGAAGAGTATTGAATATAACATGAACTGATAAGAGAATGAACAGGTTTGCCTTGTTGTTGTTGCTATGTGCCATCGAGTCGCTTGTGACTCATAGCGACCCTATGTACAACAGCCCTAAACTCTGCTCTGTCCTGTGCCAATCGCACTGTCTCTGATACACCCACCCTGATTACCCCAGTCACTGAATCAATCCACCTCATAGACAGTCTTCCTCTCCTGCGCCGTCCCTCCACCCTCCCAAGCATGACGTCCCTCTCCATGGACTGATCCTTCCTTACAACATGTCCAAAGTATGTTAGACGAAGCCTCAGAATCCTTGCCTCCAAGGAGCCACCTGTTTTAACCCTTTCCAGAATGAATCTGTTTGTTTTCCTAGCAGACCATGGTACCCTAAATACTCTTCTCCGGCACCACAGCTCAAAGGCATCAAATTTCCTTCTATCCTTCTTAGTCATTGTCCAACTCTCTGATGTATAACAAGTGATTGCAAAGACCATGGCCTATATCAGATGCATCTTAGTCTCCAGAGAGACACCATTGCTCTTCTAGGTTCACCTTAGAGAGTGTTAAACCAGGCTGTACCTTGGAGGCAAGGATTCTGAAGCTTTGTATGACATACTTTGGACATGCTGCAAGGAGAGACCAGTCCTTGGAGAAGGATGTCATGCTTTGGAGGGTGCAGGAGAGGAAGAACTTCGATGAGATGGATTGATTCAGTGACTGGGGTAATAAGGTTGGTGTGTCAGAGATAGTGAGATTGGTACAGGATAGAGCAGGGTTTAGGGCTGTTGTTCATAGGGTCGCTTTGAGTTACAGGTGATTTGAAGACATATAACAACAATAAGAAGTAACATACACACCCATAATAGGCAGAAGTCATGAATTTGTTATAAAGAAAAATTCTGTTACAATGTACATGTCAGGTATCATACACCATACATGTCTCATAACATTCCCAGAAGTGAATTTCAGTGTCATTTACCTCATTCTATAGTTTGAGAATGTTATATATTATTAGAATAAATATAAAATCCATGGATAGATTTGGTAGTAACCTTGGTGACTGGAAAATATATTGAAACTCTATGTATACCCTGAGGAAGTTCCCAGCATGCCTTAGTGTATCAGAACTCCACCTAGTGTACTGGGGTGGGGGTGGGGGGAAGGGAGGGACAGGGCAAAAAGTACAGCAATGAATGAATGGAAATCCAAAGTCTCTGTAAATTTTCATTAAAATTAATTTTAAAAAATGATAATAAAAGAACTCCAACTTGGGCCAACTTATAGCCAACTTGGGCCCAATTATGCCATGTCAAAAATGGCTAGGTTCAGGTAGAAGGCTGAACTTAGAGCCGGCAAAAACCAACCAAAGCGTGGTCACATGACAGGTGATGAGCACGTATACCTGTATGTGTCCCTTGGTACCAGCACGGTGTGAAGCCACGTGAAAGGGTGAGTTGATATGATAATATCCACTGAGCATTGGAAGCAGGGCTCTTCTGCACCTGCAACTTTCACATCTGTTCCAAACTGTAGCTTAAGTGAAGGAGTTAAATGACTTGAATGTAGCAGACATCCAGGCTTGTAGTAGGGCAAGACTTGCCGATCTTCTGAGTGCTGGCCTCAGCCATCTGAGGCAAACTGTCTGAACTGTACTAGAACATTCCTGTGCATTTCCTAAACTGGAGATGGACTGTTTCCAAGACAGAAAAGATGATTATTTTATTTTTTTCATAAACAAAGAAACAAACGAACAAAATTGATTTGCAGAACTAGAAAGAAATTCTGCCAGGAGATGAATCACATTAGAGTTTAAGAGGGAGAGTTGGTGAGAATCTGCTACCGGGAACCAAACCTCTATGTTAGCAGATACCAAGATGTGTACTTAACAGAATAGCCTTTTATTTTTTCGGGGAGGGGAGGGGAATGAAATAGAAATTATCAGCATTTTAAAAAATATGTATATATGTAAATTTTGCTTATGAAAAGAATATTCAGTGCTTAAACAGTCCGCAAAAATATATGAACCATATGTTATTTGAATAAAAATTGGTAACTAGCTTTTGAAAAATGTTAAGATTTCAAATGAAAGGAAATAAAGATTAAAACGAAATCACTTAGGAAAGTAGTTCAGCATTGCAAAGCACTGACAGTGATCGTTCTAAGTACTTTCAGACTGTCTGAATGTTGACTGATTCAGAAACTTGTTCAAAATGATCATAAGGCTTCAGGGCAAAATAATAATAATAAATGTGGCACCTATGTTGTTCAGACACTCATGGATTTGACTGCAGCTATAAATCACAGTCAGTACAAAGGGAAGGAGGGAAGAAAATATATGAGACTGAAGTGAGGATGAATCGTGTCAGGCATAGAAATAAATGGTGCTACTCAGATCTAGACAAAAATAATATCTCTGGGTTGCAGATAAATAAAAGGCATCCCAGATATTTTGAAACAGAAGACAACAAACCAACTCAGTGAGTTAAAAATGGAATATCATAAATAAAATTATAAAATTTTAATAAGTAACCATGTTATTAAAGAATAGAATGGCTCTCTGAAATATTGAAAATGTTTCTTGTTTGGGTTTTTTTTTTTTTTGCTGTTTTCTTTCTTTTTTTTTTTTTATAAATTGCTGTTGTTCTGATGTTGGGTGCCATTGAATTGCCTGCACTCCATAGCCACTCTATGTACAATAGCTCTTAACTGTGCCCTAACTTGAACCAGACTCACTGACACAACTCCTCCATTACCCCGGTTACTGTATTTTCCTTTCCTGTGCTGTCCCTCCACCTTTCCAAGCAAGATTTCCTTCTCCAAGGACTGGCTCCTCCTGGACACAGGCAGAGAGTATATGAAACAGAGCTTTAAAATCCTTGCCTCCAAAGAGAAACTTGGTTTCACCCAAAGACAGAGCTGTTTGTTCTCTTTGCTGTCTGTGGCATGTTCAGTACTCTTCTCTAGCATCATAATTCAGAGACGTTGATTCTTCTGTCCTCCTTAGTCATTGTCCAAGTCTTGGATGCATAGCAAGTAACTGGGAAGACCATGTAATGCACCAGGCACATCTTAATCCCTAGACTAACATCACCGTTCTTTAGCAGGTTGAAGAGCTCTCTAACAGGACACTTCCCTAGTACAATTCTTCTTTTGATTTCCTCACTGCTGGTGCCAAGAGCGTTGGTTGTAGAGCTTGCAAAAATAGAGCGATTAATTTTTGAAACCTATCAGTTGGATTAAAGCTTAAAACTACAGATATTGTATTGCTGCAAAATAAGGCAATGGAATGTGGGTTTTGTTTTGTTTTAATTTACTATTCATTTATACTATGAGTAACTCTATCTAATAATTCATATGCATTGTTTTCCTCATGTGCATTTTGTTTTATGAAATTAAAAGATGTATTGTGATGGGAAAGTCTGCTGGTAGGGACCTCTCCTAAGTACTGAAGAGCAATGGTGTCACTCTGGAGACTAAGGTGTGCCTGATACAGGACAATGGTCTTTGCAATCACTTGTTATGCATCAGAGGCAGGGACAATGACTAGGGAGGATAAAAGGATAATTGATGCCTTTGATCTGTGATGTTGGAGAAGAGTATTGAATATACGATGGACTGCTAAGAAAACAAACAATGTCATTCTGGAGAGGGTTAAATCAGGCTGCTCCTTAGAGGCAAGGATTCTGAAGCTTTGAAATACTTTGGACTTGTTGCAAGGAGGGACAAATCTTTGCACAGGGACGTCAGGCTTGGGAGGATGGAGGGACAGCGCAAGAGAGGAAGACCCTCGATGAGATGGTTTGATTCCGTCACTGGGGCAATGAGGATAGGAGTGTCGGAGACAATAAAATTGGCAAGGGATAGGGCAGTGTTTAGGGCTGTTGCACATAGGGTCGCTATGAGTCGCAAGCGACTCGATCGCACATAACAACAACAATATCAATAGTTTTGATAACTCATTACCATCAGACCAGTCCCAGTATCTCTAGATTTCCTTTCAATATTATATTCACTTACTTAAGCATTCTTTAGGTTGGTAGCTACATTTCAGAAACTCTCTCACTTAGTTTGAGAAATGATAATTTACTATCTTCTAACCTTGCTGAAATGGATTTGTGTCTATGTTTTTATTCTCCTTATTGCATTTGCTGATTTCTTTAGGAAAAAAAGGCATATTGTTCATTTAAATCTTAAAAGTTAATGCTCTAGTTTTATGAACTGAAGTGTGCTCCCCAAAATATGTATTGTAAGTTCTAACTCATATTCTAATGGTTATAATCCCTTTTGGGGATAGATTTTGTTTGTTATGTTAATGAGACAGTACAACGTAGACTTTAAAAAAATAATCACTTTTTTTTTTCTTTCCCAGATAGAAAATGAGCAGATCCAACAAGAAAGGATATAAGGAGTCAGAGATGTCCTAAGAATCAAGAAAGATTAACTGTAAAAACCCAGAATTTTTTCCTAGATCCTTCAGAGAAATAAAAACATTTTAATGAAATCTATATATAGATAAAGAAGCTAATATCCAAATAGAACTAAGGAACTCCAGATGAATTAAAATTAAGAAATGTGTGCATTAAGGATATACCATTTTTCTATATTTATTTACTCTGAGATCTGAGAAAGTCCTTTGAGAAGTTAAATTTTATGAAGAAGAACGCAACATCAGAATAGCAGGAAGACACATCAACAACCATATCTAGAGGACAGGCCTTGCTTGCTGAAAGTGAGGAAGACTTGAAAAGCTTGATACAGAAGATTAAATACTACAACTTTCAATATGTATTACATGCCAACCTTAACAAAACAAAAAGTTGTTACCCCTGAGTTACAGGCTAAATCATGATAAGTAAATATTGAAATAGTCAATGATTTGATCAACTCCCTTGGTACCAGAAGCCAAAAGAATAGAAGAATAACACTGGGAAGGTGTTCTGTCAGGGTTCCCCAAAGTTCTGAAAAGCAATGATGTCAGTTTGAAGACTAAGGTGAGCCTTATTCAAGCTATGATATTTCTAAATCACCTGCTATGTATCTGAGTGCTGGACCATGATAAGAATGAAAGAAGAATTGAAGCCTTTGATTCGTAGCGTTATACAAGAGTACTGAATATCGCCAAATAATATGTCAAAAGAACAAACAGATACATTCTTACTGTTTTTGTTATTATGTGCCATCAAGTCACTTGTGACTCATAGTGACCGTATGTACAATAGTCCTGAAACCTGCTCTATCCTTTACTGCCAACTTCACTGTCTATGACAGTACTACCCTTGTGACCGCAGTCACTGACTGAATCGATCCATCTCAAAGATGGTGTTCCTTGCTTTCTCTGTCCCTCTACTCTCTCAAAATTCTCACCTTCAGGGAGCAGCCTGGTTTCACTCTCTCTAGGTCGAACTTGTTTGTTCTCCTAGCAGTTCATAGTATATTCAACACTCTTCTGCAGCACCACAACAGCATCAATTGTCTTTCGATTGTCCCTAGTCATTGTCCAGATCTCTGATTCATAGCAAGCAATATGAAAACCATGGCCTGGATCAGGCACACCTTCGTCTCCAGACTGATGTTGCACTCTGGAGAGGTCCCTGACAGCTGACTTTCCCAGTGCAATACATCTTTTGATTTCCTGGCTGCTGGTACCAAGAGCGTTGATCTTGGAACCAAGTAAACTGAAACTGTTAACAATCTTAATCTCTTCACCATCTATCATAGTGCTGACAATTGGCCCATTGGTGAGAAACTTTGTTTGCTTCATGGTGAGCTTCAATCCATATTGAAGACTGCAGTCCTTGATTTTCTGCAGCAAGTGCTTCAGGTCCTCCTCAGTTTCAGCAAGTAGGATTGGGTCATCTACATAATGCATGTTGTTGATGAGTCTACCTCCAATCCTGATGCCACATTCCTCCTCATACAGCCCAGCTTCTTGGATGATCTGTTCTGTATATGGATTAAAAAGGTATGGAGACAGGATACATCCCTGGCAGACACCCTTCCTGATTTTGAACCATGCAGTGTCTCCTTGCTCTGTTCTGACCACTGTCTCCTTGTCCAAGTATGTTCTAGAGGGAGTGCTTCTTGGAGGTATGCTGGTGAAGTTTTGTCTCAACATACATTGGGCATGTTGTTAGGAGGAATTGCTCCTTGGAAAGGGACATCATCCTTGGAAAGGTGGAGGTCAACAAAGGAGAGGAAATCTCTCAGTGTTGACACAGTGAACGCAGCAATGAGCATAATTATATCATAAATTATGAGCATGGCGCAGGTTAGGTCAGAATATGAATCTATTGTTAACAGGGTTGCTCTGAGCTCTGTTTGACTCAGAAGTACTTAATAGCAACAGGATCTGATGCCCCATCAAGGTCTGACTTCCTGAACAATAATAACAACAACAAATCCTCCTGTAAAACCACTTAATTAATGGTATTTTTATTATAATTGTTGTTTTGTTCCATTGAGTTAGAGCCAACAGATAGCACTAAGACAGAATTTAGTTACAGAGAATTAGATACATTTTAAGAGTCACTTAAAATATAGAGATAGACTTATGGGTAGAAACGAGTTTGGATGTACTTTCACAGTAAGACTGAATTTTCTTTATGATACTTGTTAGAGTTATAAATATTAAAGGCAGTTTTGTTGAAGGTTTGTAAAGTAAGGGGAACTACAGACATTTGAAACCATCTACTGAGTGTTGCTAGGAATTATACTATCTATGCATGCATTCTATGTTGCTATAATATGTGAATCTGGTGACATTTTAAAAGAAATTGATGGCCATATTGTAGTAGCCACTTATACATTAAGCATTAAAGAAACCATTTTATATGTTAGCATTAGGAAAAACATTTTGTTCTAACAGTCATTTTAAGAAATGTATACCTAAATAATTTTGAACAATAACATGTTTTTCTGATCCTTATATTTTCTAGTATAACTCATGCCTTTGAGCTATGGTGTTTGAGAAGAATATTGAATATACCATGGCCTGCTAAGAGAATGCACAGGTTTGTCCTAGAGAGGGTTAAACCATGCTGTTCCTTGGAGATAAGGATTCTAAAGCTTTGTCTGACATACATTAGACGTACCACAAAGAAGGGATATTATGCTTGGGAGTGTGGAGGGACAGTGCAGGAGAGGAAGACCCTTGATGAGATGGATTGATTCAGTGACTGGGGCAATGGGTGAAGGTGTGCCAGAGACAATAAGATTGGCAAGGGATAGAGCAGGGCTAGGGTCACTATGAATTGCAGGAGACTCCAAGGCACATAACAACAACAATGGTATATGCTGACACAGGTTGGTTACCACTCCCTGACTACATTCTGTACCTGAACCAGGGCATGGACACCCATGAGAAATCAGAAACAGTAAAGACTCCCAAATGTAAATCTCAGTGCAAACCACAACACAATTTGTTAACCCTCATGCCCAATTTTAGTATATAAATCCAGTTGGTTGGTTGGGTTCTTTTTCTTGTTTTGTTTTTTTTTTCTTCCCCTCAGGGTAGGAATGGTTTGAATATTAGCTGATGTTCTGACTGTGTGCAATAAAGCTTTGTTGGTTCCTAAATTTTGCCAGAGTGTTTAGAATCTCACATTTCTGCCGTAACAATATGATTGAGTAATAGGGAAAAGGTGATGGTTTTGTCAGTGGAATAGGATATATCTGAATTCTGTGCAAATGTCTGGTGGAAGTCAGAATTTGTAGTATTTGTACAAATATATAATTTTAAAAAATATTAATAATAAATTAATTATTAATAAATTTAATTACTAAAGATTCTTTACATAATATATATATATATATTTGTACAATATATAAATTTTTTAAAATGTAGTATTTGTCAAACTTGTATATTTGGCTGAGAAGACTTCTAAGCAAAGTCTTAAAGAATCAGAATTGTTTATTTTTGCCATATTATTTAGAAATTTTAAAAAAACTGTGCAGATTGAAAGCAAAATTTTAAAACTGGAATCATTCTCTTTTACAACTAAGGTCATATACTCTTACTCTTTCGCTAGAGGCTTGGTGCCTCAGTCTCTGGTTAAAGATATTAAGCCTGTATCTGATGGCTCTAGCCAACCACCACAATACTGTCTTGCACCTAAAGGAGTTGGGAAGAAGATATACAAAGAGCTACATTTCTTTCTTCAAAAGATCTACTTTTATTTCCTTCAAGAAAAGAAAAAGACTGTCTCTGGATCTTCTTAGCAGGACAAATGTTGGAAGGACTACTGCAAGTAAGCTGGCTACTTTGCTTTCGTGGAGCTGTCTTCATGTAACACGTGGATTTCCTAGATTTCATAGAGCAGAGCAGCAATCCTTTGTGTTTAAAAAAGTGGAGTCATGACTTTTAGGTTTGAGTCATATTTACACCAGTTGAGTTCCAAACAGAGCATAAGAATACTATTTTAACAAAAAGAATGGCACTGTTTCCTAAGATGAATGGGTAGGGCTAAATATCTAAAGAGAAGGAGTAAAGTGCTCATCAAGATTGAAGAAGTGGGTTTACCACTCATATGGGCTAATAAAATGGGATCACTCAAATCCAAGAGGGCACAGATTCCTATCAGTAAATCCTTCTGAAGAAGATTCTGAGAAGGAAGAACCATACTCTGGGCATGTTTCAAGGAGGGATTAGTTCTTGTAGAGGGACAACATGCTTAGGAGTGTGGGGAGACAGTGCAAGAGATGAGTTGGATGAGATGAATTGACTCAGTGACAGGGGTAATGGAAGTAGGTGTGTAATAGACACTGAAGTTGTTTCAGGATAGAGCAGAGTTCAGAGAAGTTGTACCTAGGGTCACTATGGGTTGCAAGCAATGAAGTGGATTGGTATGGGGCATTTTGATTCAGATAATCAGATGATCTACTACACTTTAAATGAAAAGGTGAGGAAAAATAAGGTAGCATTTATATTTTAAAAGACCACATATAGATCCATCTTGAAATACAATGTTGTAAATGACAGGATAATATCCATACATATATAAGGAAGACCTGTTCATACCACTATCATTCAAATATATGCACCGACAAGCAGGGCCAAAGAGGAAGAAATAGATGACTTGTACCAAAAAGCATCTTCTGAGACCACAATGCTACAAAATTAGAAATTAATAAAAAAGAGGATAAAGAATAAAAAAAAAAAACACCACCATATTCTTGGAAGCTGAGCAACAAATTACTTGAATATGAGTGCGTACTAGAAGAAATGAAAAAGTTTCTTGAAACAAATGACAATGAAAACACAACTTACCAAAACCTCTGGGAAACAGCCAAAACAGTAAACAGAGATCAAATTATAGCAATAAGCAAACACATCAAAAAGTAGGAAAAAATGGCCATTGACTCTCTAACCCAACGTCTCCAACAAATTGAAAAAGAACACCAAGAAAACCCAACATTCTCTAAAACACCTGAAATTATAAAAATCAGAGCAGAAATGAATTAAATAGAAAACAGAAAAAATCTTAAAACCATCAAATTGACAAACCACTAGCAAAACTGACAAAGGAAAAGAAAAAAAAAGACACAAATAATCAGAATAGGAGATGAAATGGGCAATGTCACAACAGAACAACTAAAATAAAAAGTTTAACAGTGGAATATTATGGAAAAACCATGTTGCAGTTACTAATGTCTGCTTACAGCTGTTCCACCTTCTCTGTGTTTCTATTTCTAAGATCTCAGTCTCAATTGCCATGTCTGGTAGTCCAAGTGATAGTCTAAGTGTGCTCTATTGTACACAGGGTTATCGAAGGCCTGCCATTTCGAAAGTGGATGACCAATTCTTCTTCCTACTCTGTCTTAAATTTTAAATATATATACTAGTATCTGACAGACAAGAATTATACAGAAAAGAGCAGATGTAAGACATTTACCCAGTTAGAAAAATGACCAATATTCAATGTTGCTGCCCACCCCTGCTACATGTTTATTTGTGGTGGTGTTTCTTGTTTTTTTTATTTACCCTTTCCCTACTCCACCACCATCCCTTCCTACTGTCAGTCTCTTATGGGGTTGGTTTCATAATTAAAAATCATTTCTAGATCCATCCTGAAATATAATGTGGTGAGTGACGGGATAATATCCATATGCATACAAGAAGTCCAGTGAATAATACCACAACATTCAAATATACGCACCAACAACTAGAGCCAAAGAGGAGGAAATAGAAGATTTCTACCAGCGTATGAAGTCAGAGATTGATCAAACATGCAATCAAGATGCATTGATAATAATGGGCGTGACTGGAACACAAAAGCTGGGAACAGGGAAGAAGGATTAATAGCTGGAAAACACAGGCTCGGTGAGAGAAATGAGGCTGGAGATAGAATAACAGAGTTCTACACATACATTTTATAAGAAACATAAACACACGTTATACACATGGATCTCACCTGATGGTGTACATAGGAATCAAATCAATTACATTTGTGGAAAGACTCATTGGAGAAGCTCAATATCAGCAGTGAAAACCAGTCTGGGTGCTGATTGTGGGACAAACCACCCCACCAACTACAAGTTCAAGCTTAAGTTGAGGAAAAGTAAATCAAGTCCAGGGGAACAAAAATTTGACCTTAAGTCTGTCCCACTAGAATTTCAGAACGATCTCAGGAACAGGTTTGAGGCCGTAAACACCAATGAGCATAGACCAAATGAGCTCTGGGAGGATATCAAGAAAATCGTCCAAGAAGAAAGCAAAAGATCATTACAAAGGCTGAAGAAGAAAAAAAGACCAAGATGGAAAAGATGGATGTCAGATGAGACTCTGAGTATTTATTGCATTAGAGCTCTGAGAAGCCAAAGCTAAAGAAGAAACCAAGAAATCAAAGAGCTGAACAGAAAATTTCAAAAGGCAGCTCAGGATGACAAAGTAAGATACTATAATGAAATGTGCAGAGAGCTGGAGTCAGAAAATCAAAAGGGCCAAACTCGCTTAGCGTTTCTTAAGCTGAAGGAGTTGAAAGACAAATTCAAGCCACAGGTGGAAATACTTAAGGATACTTTGGGTAGAATGTTAAATGATCCTGGAAGCATCAAAAGAAGATGGAAGGAGTACAGAGTCACTGTATCAGAAGGAATTGGCTGACACTGAAAAATTTAATGAAATAACATATGAGCAAGAGCCTATGGTGATGAAGGAGGAAGCTCAAATTGCTCTGAAGGAATTGGCAAACAGCAAGACTCCAGGAGTTGACAGCATACCAATTGATATATTTAAACAAACAGATGCTGCCCTGGATGTGCTCACTAAGTTGTGCCAAGAAATCTGGAGGACAGCCAGCTGGCCAGCAGACTGGAAAAGATCGATATTTGTTCCCATTCCAAAGAAAGGTGACCCAAAAAAAAGTGTAGAAATTATTGAACAATATCATTAATATCACATGCAAGCAAGATTCTGCTGAAAATTATCCGAAATGTTTGGAACAATATGTCAACAGAGAACTGCCAGATGTGCAGGCTGGATTTAGAAGAGGCTGTGATACTAGGGATATTATAGCTAATGTTAGATGGATCTTGGGAGAAAGCAGAGAATACCAGAAGAATGTCTATCTGTGCTTCATTGACCAGGCAAAGGCTTTTGACTGTGTGAATCACAACAAGCTGTGGCTGACTCTGAGAAGAATGGGAATCCCAGAACATTTGATTGTGCTAATGCAAACCCTTTACTTGGACCAAGAGGCAGTCATTAGAACAGAGCAAGGAGATACTACTTGGTTCAAAATCAAGAAGGGGTCCATCAAGGATGTATTTTCTCTCCATACCTTTTCAATCTGTATGCAGAACAGATCATCTGAGACGCTGGGCTGTATGAGGAAGAATGTAGCATCAGGATTGGTGGAAGAGTCATCAACAACCTGTGTTATGGAGATGACACAACGCTGCTTGCTAAAACTGAGGAGGACCTGAAGCACTTGCTCCAAAAGGTCAAGGACAGCAAGCAGTCTTCAATATGGATTGAAGCTCAGCATCAAGAAAACAAAGATTCTCACCACTGGGCCAATTGGCAGCATCAGTACGGATGGTGAAGAGATAGTTAACAGTTAGTTTACTTGGTTTCACAGTCAACACTCTTGGTAACAGCAGCCCGGAAATCAGAAGATGAATTGCATTGGGAAAGTCAGCTGTGAGGGACCCCTCAAGAGTGCTGAAGAGCAACAATGTCAGGCTGGAGACTAAGGTGGCCTTGATCCAGGCTATAGTCTTCGCAATTATATGCTATGCATCTGAGAGTTGGAGGGTGAATAGAGACGATAGAAAGAGAATTAATGCCTTTGAGCTGTGGTGCTGGAGAAGAGTGTTGAATAGACCATAGACTGCTAGGAGAAAAACAGTTTTGTCCTGGAGATGGTGAATCCAGAATGCTTCTTGGAGTCAAGGATTCTGAAGCTTCATCTGACATACTTTGGGCATGTTGCAAGGAGGGACTGTTCCTTGGAGAGGGACATCATGTTTGGCAGAGTGGAGGAATGGCACAGGAGAGGAAGACCCTCAATGAGAGGATCGATTCTGTGAGTGGAGTGGAGGGAATGAGTGTGTTTGAGATGGAGAGGGAAGCCACAGACTGGGAAAGAATATTTGGTAATGACATGTCTGATAAGGGACTTATATCTAGAATTTATCAAATACTGGAGCACCACAACATGATAAAGATAAACCACCCAACCACAAAATGGGCACAGGATATGAACAGACACTTCACCAAAGACATTGAGATGTCAAACACATGAAGAAATGTTCAAAATCTCTAGTTCTAAGAGACACGCAAATAAAAACAAGTATGTTATAACATCTCACCCCACTAAGAATAACAAAATTCAACAGAAGAGCAAACAACAAATGCTGGTGAGGTTGTGGAGAACCTGGAGCCTTCATTCACTGTTAGTGGGAGTGTAAAATGGTGCAACCACCGTGGAAGACAATTTCGCATTTCTTAGAAAGTTGGAACTAGAAATATGATTTGACCCAGAAATTCCACTATTAGGAATATACTCTAAAGAAACCAGAACTGCCACCCAAACAGATATATGCACACCCATGTTTATTGCTGCATTGTTCACAATAACAAAGGGTTGGAAACAACCCAAGTGCCCATCAACAAATGAATAGATAGAGAAGCTGTGGTATATGCACACAATGGAGTACTATGCAGCATTGAAAAAACAAAGAACTCATGAAATATTAGACAAAATGAGTGACCCTGTAGCACATTAAGTTGAGTGAAATCTCAGTCACAAAAGTGCAAATACTGTACAGTGTTATTATAGTAAAACAGGACTAACACAGAGTTTGGGGAGGACCTAAGAGAGGATCAATAATATATACTGCATTGAAACAGATGAGGGAAAGAACTGCTTCAAATGAATATATGATTAGCTATTATTTGCATGACAATGGTCCAGAAAAAGAGCTGTATATTAACGTGGACTATGGTGGAGCTGGGGAAATGAACAACTATGTATTTTTTTTTCTCAAAGAGAAAAGCAAACTCGGAAGGGGTCAGGGAGGAAAATATGCAGCAATGAATGAATGGAAACCTAAGTTCTCTATAAACTTTCATTAAAATATCAATTAAAAAAATCTTAATGTTGCAGAGGATGTGGTGAGATAGGAACTCTAACACGTTGTTGCTGTGATGGTAAAATGGTGCAACCACTCTGGGAGGCAGTTTGGTGTTTCCTTATAAAGCTGAACGTAGAAATTCTATATGACCTAGTTATTTCTTTGCTTGGGATATAACCTGCGAAAATGAGAACTGAAGCACAAACAGAGACTTAAATACCAATGTTCATAGCAGCATTATTCACTATAGCACAAACATGGAAAGAGCCCAAATGCCAATGACAACAGAATGGATTGAAATATTATGGTATGTTCACACAATGGAATACTACGCATCACATAGGAGTAATGATTTTGCAAATTACTACCTAACATGAGAGGGACTGGAGAGTATTATGGTAAGTGAACTAACTCAGTCTCGTAAAGACCAATACTGTATAAAGCCATTATTGTAGAGGAAAAGGATCCATGAGAGAGGGGTAGGGGGGTTGGGCTTAATCAGAGAGTTGCACAATTGGATGGTTGGAAAGAGCAGTGGGTAAAGGAAAGGGGAATGATCTGCTGTTAAAAACAATGCATACAAACTTTGTAAGTAAATCAGTATAACATTTAAAAAAATGTATCTTAGGTAACTATAATTCATTCTTTCACCATGAAGTCAATATTTGATTGAAAATATGCTAATAATAGTAAATGTATTTACATAGGCATTAATGCATATATCACTCTCATACTATACTATATGGGAAAGATATAACCAAAATAGAATTTTTCCTACATCATATCATTTAGTTCATTGTTTTTGTTACTGATATGTGCTATCGAATTGGAACTCACCCATAGCTGACCTTCTAGGGGATTTTCAGAGGTAAAAATGACAAAGAAGGAGATTTCCTATCTGTCTTCTATCATATTGAGCACCTGGTGGATTTGAACTATACCTACAGAATTGTAGTGCAAGTTCTTACCACTAAACCATCAGAGCTCCCTAGTTTAATGATATGTTAAAAATCAGTTATCTGTGCATTATAAAACTAATTTTATTTTATGACAAATAAATATGTAACATATTTGAGTATATACATTCAAAGATTTTGCAACATGGATTAACACTAAGCACAGAATAGCTGAGTTGTTCGTTTGGTTTATTTTCTTACAGACTTTACTATAAAGCACTGCATCAATAATTTCACAAGCAGTGTTTTCTACTATTTATGTCAGAGGGAATCTTTCTTCTCCACTGTAACTATTTTTGAACTTGAAATAACAATATTCACCAAAAGTAGTAAAAATATGAGTGTTGCTTGTAATTTTTATAGTAAGTAGTTGATAGGAGATAGGAAATAACAGAGTAGTCATCAGCTGTATTCTCTTGGCAATGTTCCTATATTTTCAGTGGCATAAAATATTTGCTTTTATGAATCATGGCAAATTCCACTACTTGAATGTTTGCAGTTGCACTTTTTATGTGAGTTACTGAGCTGTTAGAGCTTGCACAGAATTAAATGTCAAATAAAATCAGCAAAGTGTTTAATGGCATGAAATAAGCTTAGCCAGAGCTAAGGGAATTCTTGATATTAGTAAATCAGTTTCAATAGGTGAATTTCAAGTAAAATTAAATTCATAGTTCTCTAGTAGTATTAAGAAGTTCAGAATTATCTAAATATGTTGTTGTTAGGTGCTGTCAAGTCATACACAACTCATAGCAACCCTGTGGATGAAAGACCTGAACACTTGTATAAATTTCATTGTTTCTCCAAGGTCATTGAGTTCCCTCAGGCAAAGCTATTTCGGAGTGGATGCCACTCCTTCTTCAAAACTTATTTTAATAGGGGAGCTGCACCAAACACTGCCCACCATGGGTGATAATTATCACATCTGACACGTCAGGGTCAAATTTGTATCAGTGATAAAACCACAGTTACAAAGCTAACATCAGTTTTCTCCAGCCTGTGAAACTAGTTACTTATTTTGTCTTAGAATTCTGTTTCCTTTATTTAGTGATCTAAAATACTTTAAACTGTCTGTTTACCAGGAGAGGAAATGCATCTTTCCTAGATCAGTATTTACGTCTTTGAAACTTTTTTTTTCCCAGTCATATGTAAATTGAATCTTTTTTTTTTTTTTTAACTCCATGTAAATTGAATCTTAATCTGCCTATTTGCCAGGAGGGGAGGTGCGCCTTTCCAGAATTAGCCTTTATCTATTTTTTATTATTTTTTTCCTTGTTTTTAAATTCATTTTAATAAACGTTTACAGAGACTTAGGTTTTTCATTCATTCACTGTTGCACTTTTGTCCCTGCAGACGCCCTCTCCTCCCGATTCACTCTTCAGGGCCTGTTTTTCTCAGTCACGTATTAATCCGTCTAATCCAAGTTCTTCCTTTCCTGTACTGTCCCTCCACCCTTTCAAGCATGAGGTCCTTTTTCTTTTTTTTTTTAATTTTTTGTTTTGTTTTGTTTTGTTTTGGGTTTTTTTTTTTTTATGTTCTTTTTCAAGGACCAGTTTCTCTAGATTTTTTCTTAATTAAAATAAATGATGATGATGATGAATATTGTAGCTATGTTTCATGATTAGTTTAATTTTTTTGTGTGTTTCTTTCCGGCTTCATCAAATTTGTCAATTTTTTTTTCATTAGTTCCACATGTTAGAATTAAAGACAAAAAAAGATCCTGTGTAAATATTGACAACATATAATTAATATATTAAATACATGACTTCAACAATTTGCATGTTACACATTGAGATTGAAATACATTTAGTTATTCTGTTGTTGTTATTGTTATCATTATTATGTACCTTCCAGTCATGTGCAACTCATAGTGACCTTACGTACAATAGTCCTAAACCCTGCTCTATCTATTGCCCACCTTATTTTCTCTTACTCACCTATCCCTATTGAATGACCCAATCCATCCCATTGAGGGGCTTCCTCTTTTGTGCTGTCTCTCCACCCTCCCAACCATGAATTTCCTCTCCAAGGACTAATCTCTTCTTGCAACATGCCCAAAAAGTATGCCAGACAAAGCTTCAAAATTCTTACCTCTGAAAAGCAGCCTGGTTTCACCCTCTCTAGGACAAACCTGTTTGTTCTCCTAGCCAACCATGGTATATTCAATATTCTTCTCAAGCATTACAGCTTAAAAGCTTCAATTCTCCTATCCTTCCTAGTCATTGCTCAGCTTTCTGACATAGCAAGTAATTGCAAACACTATAGCCTGGATCAGGCAAACCTTAGTCTCCAGACTGATGTTATTGCTTTTCAGTGCTCTGGAGAGCTCCTTGACAGCAGACTTTTCCCAGTGCAATGAATCTTTCAATTTCCTGACTGCTGGTACAAACACTGTGGAACCAAGCAAACTGAAGTTGTTAATAGTAACAGTGTCTTTACCACCTATCATGATGCTGCCAGTTGGCCCAGTGGTGAGAATCTTTGTTTCCTTGATGTTGAGCTTCAATCCATATTGAAGGCTGCAGTCCTTGACCCTCTGCAGCAAGCGCTTCAGGTCCTCCTCAGTTTCAGCAAGCAGGGTTG
>NW_006399848.1:11530476-11547503 GCF_000299155.1 Elephantulus edwardii | reverse complement strand
GGTCCAGTGGTGAGAATCTTTGTCTTCTTGACATTGAGCCTCAGTCCATACCGAAGGCTGCAGTCCTTGACCCTCTGCAGCAAGCGCTTCAGGTCCTCCTCAGTTTCAGCAAGCAGGGTTGTGTCATCTGCATAACACAGATTGTTGACAGATCTTCCACTAATCCTGCCACCACACTTCTCCTCATAGAGCCCAGCCTCCCAGATAATCTGTTCTATATATAGATTGAAAAGGTATGGAGATAGGACACATCCCTGGCATGCACCTTTCCTGATTTTAAACCATGCAGTATTTCCTTGCTCTGTTCTAATGACTGCCTCTTAGTCCAAGTATAAAATTCTTATAAGAACAATCAATTGTTCTGGGATTCCCATTTTCCTAAGAGTCAGCCACAGTTTGTTGTTATCCACACAATCAAATGCCTTTCCATAGTCAATGAAACACAGATAGCCATTCCTCTGATACTCCCAGCTTTCAGCCAAGGTCCATCTAACATTAGTTATAATATCCCTAGTGTCATGGCCTCTTCTAAACCCAGCCTGCACTTCAAGCAGTTCTGTGTTGATGTGCTGTTCCAGTTGTTTGTGGATAATTTTCAGCAGAATCTTTCTTGCACTTGATTTTAAGGATATTGTTTGATAATTTCCACACCTTGTTGGGTCAACTTTCTTTGGAATGGGAACAAATATGGATGTCTTCCAGAGGGTTGGCCAGGTGGTTTTCTTCGAGATTTCTTAGCACAACTTGGTGAGTATAACCAGAACAGCATCTTTTTTGTTGAAATATATCAACTGGTACGCCGTCAATACCTGGAGGCTTGGTTTTTGGCAATTCTTTTCAGATCAGCTTGAATGTCTTCCTTCATCACCACAGGTTCTTGTTCATACATTGATTGGTTCATGAAATTCTTCTGTGTCGGCATTCCTAAAAGAATAGTTTATTTTAATGAAATTAAATAAATATTTACTTTGAGAGTATTGTGAGAAATTATTTGTGTATTTAATGAATATTGAACTACACATTGTCGTAGTTGCTATGTGTTGTCAAGTCTTAGATGACTGATATGATTTATAGTGATGATATAACAACACACTGAAACATTATCTTCCCTATTCTGTGCTATTCTCACAATCAGTCTCTGACATGCTCAAGCATACAGTTAATGTCATAATGTTTATTCATTTTGTTGAAGGTCTTCCTTTCTTTGTGTGATTCTCGACCATTCCCAGGATGATGTGTTTTTCCAACAACTCATCACTCTTGACAACGTGTCCCAAATACATGGGACAATATTTCACCGTCCTCACCTTCAACGAGCACCGTGATAGCACATCCTCAACGACACATTCGTTTGTTCTGTTGACATCTCATGAGATAATCAAAACCAATTTCATAGGACATGAATAGAAGACTATGCATTTATTGAGAAATCTCACAAAATCATAATATATAACACTGGTAAGTTAGAGTACATCAAACCAGTTTAAAAGTTCAATAAGAGTGCATCTAAATTCCAAAATCAATCTCCATAATAGTCTATGTGTTTCCTACTGCCAAAGGGGCCCTTTAGAGTAGTGAGAGAAGATCTTCACCCTGAAACCCACAGCGTCCCTTTTCAGCAGGAAGTAGCTAAGAGAATACGCCGTCCCCTTTTCCTTATGACTCAGGGTGAAGTCTCTCTCAGGGAGGAGTGATAGGGAATGGCAAAGGACACACTGACAAAGAAGATTAATCAGAACTGGCTTTGACAAGCACTGTGGCATTTGGACAAGAACAAACTGGGAGGAGGGTAGAGAGAATAGTCCAACAATGAATGAATGGAAACCCAAAATCTCTGTAAATGTTTATGAAAATTAATAAAATATAATTATAGAAAAAAAGTTATTAAATGAAGCATACATATTTTATTCTTTCAATGAAATTGTAAAATTTAAGATGTTAATAAAACTCAGTAAAAAAAATCTAGAAATATATCTCAAGTGAAATTACATGTTCTTCCATTGTCATACGTGATTTTGATCTAACAGGCCACCCAATAATTATTTTATTATTAAGGTAACGCGGCTTTATATCAATTCCTTTTTACTACTGAGTCTGTATCTCTACAAATTCATGTATTAACGTGTATATTTTTGCCTTATTTAGATGCAAATAATAACTGTCTAAGCAAAAACCATAACACGAAGTAGCATGTTCACTACAAAAGCTAGATTATATCCAGCTTTGTCCAAAGGCAAGCTACCTTCATTTTTCTGGCATTTTTTTCCAGGGTGATTTTGGTTCTCAACTCTTAGAAATTTAATTGCACATGTTGTTGTTGTTGTTATGTACCATCGAGTCACTTGCGACTCATAGCGACCCTATGTACAACAGCCCTAAACTCTGCTCTGTCCTGTGCCAATCGCACTGCCTCTGACACACCCATCCCAATTGCCCCAGTCACTGAATCAATCCAACTCATAGAGGGTATTCCCCTCCTGTGCTGTCCCTCCACCTTACCAAGCATGATGTCCCTCTCCGAGGACTGGTCCCTCCTTACAACATGTCCAAAGTATGTTAGATGGAGGCTCAGAATTCTTGCCTCCAAGGTGCCACCCGGTTTAACCCTTTCCAGGATCAATCTGTTTGTTTTCCTAGCAGTCCATGTTACTCTCAATACTCTTCTCCAGCACCACAGCTCAAAGGCATCAATTCTCCTATCGTCCTTGGTCATTGTCCAACTCTCTGATGCATAACAAGTGATTGCAAAGACCATGGCCTGTATCAGATGCACCTTAGTCTCCAGAGACACACCATTGCTCTTCAGTACTTTGGAGAGTTCCCTAACAGCAGACTTTCCCATTGCAGTAGGTCTTCTAATTGCACGTACTGGACCATAAACTGATGCTATTTTTTTCTTTGTCCGTTGTGTTTGCCTCACATAGCAAAATTGATATACAAACTCTCTAGGATGCCTTTAAAATGAGTTGTAATTGTCGTTAGATACCCTCAACTTGGAACTGCCCCATAGCTGATGTTTCAGTAGGTTTTCAGAGGTAGTAAAGTTCATGGGAGGAGATTGCCCATCTTTTTCCTATGGAGCAGCTGGTGGATTTGAACTTCATACCTTTGGCATTACAGCACAGTTTCTTAACACTAAGCCACTCTCAAAAATCTGATTGATTTATCTGCCCAAATAGTTTTTCCTGTGAAGAGAGTGGCTTGTCTCATCTCCATTATTAAGTGATTGACTGAATACTTACAAGTGAGTCAGATCACTATTTCATTGATTCTGTTTACACAGTGTTAAATTGATGTTGTTACATGCTATCAAGTCAATTATGACTCATAACAACGTATGAATAATATATCAAAACTCTCGTCTATCCTGTGCCATCTTCACACTTCCTGACACACTACAGCTCATTGTGGCAGTCACTGTGGCAAGTCACTGTTACCAAGACAAATTCAAGCCACGGGTGGCAATACTTAAGGATAGTTTGGGTAGAATGTTGAATGATCCAGGAAGTATCAAGAGAAGATGGAAGGAATACAGAGTCACTGTATCAGAAGGAATTGGCTGACACAGAAGAATTTCATGAAATGACATATGAGCAAGAGCCTATGGTGAGGAAGGAGGAAGTTCAAATTGCTGACCTGGTGGAGGTCTTACTCTCCTTCGCCAACCCTTCACTCTTCCAAGTATCATGGTGTTGGAGAAGAGCGCTGACCATCCATGGACTGTCAAAAGAACAAACAAATACGTCTTGGAGAGGGTGTAGACTGAGTGCTCTTCAGAGACAAGGATGATGAGACTTTGCCTCGCAAACTTTGGGCATGTTGTTATGAGGACATTGAAGGAAGAATAAGGCAGTTGCCCCACCCCCACCCCCAAGCTTGATCACTTCCTGAGAAACCTGATAACATCTAAACTAGTCATATCAAAGACCAGACCAGACAATAGATCCCCTTAAGAGTCTAAGCCTGATCAAAATAGCCCAAAGCTAACTTAATTAACATCCCAAATTCTGAGAAATACCATCTTAGTCTTCCCCAGGACCCCTATAAGAAGGAATCCCCTCCCCCAGATTGCCTGCAAGCCACTTCTATCCTGTCCACATCCCTCTCAGACCGTGCAATACAGGCCTGTTCATTTCTTGGAACCAATTTCTCTTTTTCTTTTTCTCCCTCTCGCCCTCACACTCTTTTTATTATATCTAACAGACACAATGCTTGGAAGTGTTAAACTGGTAGGTTGATAAGTGTGTTTTTCTAATGGAACTTTGTAGGTGTATTGCTCAAAGTTTAATAAGTAATTTTTAATTTTTCATAGAAATCCCAAGAGCAGATAGTGAATTTCTTCAATCATTAGCTTGCCTATGGAACCCTTAAATGGCAGAATTCCTTTTAAGTTGCTTTTAATACCTAGTAAAATTTGAGCCTAAAATAAGCTGTCTGGTGTTCTGATGATAAATTGTTAATTTCCTAAAATTGATTTCCCCTAAGCATCCTCCATTCTGTCCACACATCCAAATTCTGTGAGATGTTAGGATTGTTTCCATTTTGAATATTTATTCTTAGGTCCTGTAGGAAATAAAATAGATTATAAAGAATATTTGCAAATATTTTAAAGTGTTTTTTCTTCCAAGTTTATTAATGACGCACAAATATTTATCTGTGGTAAATATCTTTTTCTCTGTTCCTGCTGCCCAGATTCCCATGCCATAATCCTCTGTTCATTTTTAAAACAGCCCCTGGTAAATGGGATTTTACCAGACATCTTGTGTTAGATATCTAAATCCTGTTAGTTTCTGCCTTATAACCCAGCTTGCCTTGTTCCCAGTCCCTTCTGTCCTGAGCTTTGATTATTTTCAGGGCTTAGTTTAGAAAACCTGCTCCTTTATGTCTCCAGGTTTTCCCCTTTCTCCTGCTTTGAGTCACCGGCTATTCTGCACAGATCAGCTTTGTCTCCCATCTGCTCCCATCTGCTTCTTGTTTTCTAGAAATTACTCAAAATTCTGGTTCATTGAAGACTACAGTATCTTCAATCCTTTGCTGGTAGTATGGTATTTTTCATTATTTCTAAATATATTTTGAGAACAAAGAGAAATACATGTTCTAAATAATCTACTTTTAAATCCGAGTTGTCTGTTTCTGTCTTGATTTTTTCTGAATTTACTTCCTCTTTTGTACTGTATCTACTTCTGCTTCCTCCTATTAAAATAATAGTCACCAACAATGTATAAGAGTTCCTATTTCGTCACATCCTCTCCAACATTTATTATTTGCTGTCCTCTTAAACTTTGCCACTGCAACTGGAGTGAGATGCTATCTTGTTGTGGCTTTGATTTGCATCTCTCTTATTGCCAGTGATTTCATGTGTCTGTTGGCCATCTGAATACCTTCCTTTGTGAAAATTCTTTCCATGCTTTTTTTTCTCATTTTCTCATTTGTTATCAATCTTTTTCTTTAGAGGCCATATAGGATTCTGTAAACTTTTGATCTGAGACCCTTGTCTGAGATGGTATTGCCAAATGTTTGTACGTAGTCAGTAGGTTTTCTTTTTACTCTGTTGGAAAATGTTGGGTTTTTTCGTTTCTTTTGTGGCGCACAGGGATTTAATCTTTTAAAAGTCTCATTCATCAATTTTCTTCTCTCTGGATTGTGCATTTTGGCTGTATTTGGAAGTCTCTTTATACCATATACTGGGCCATCTAATCTTGTTCCCAATTTGTCTTTAATGAAATTTATGGTTTGGAGCTTTACTTCCAGGCCTCTGATCCACATTCAGTTGATTTTTGTGTATGATGTGAGATGTGGATACTGTTTTGTTGTGCCCACGAAATGCCCCTCAAAGAAATCTAAAAACACGTCTGAAATTTCAAGAGCGTTTATTGTTTCATTTTCCACGCGTGGAGGCTTTTTCGCCTTCCTCAGGAAGGTGGTGAAGGAAAAAGGCCCCCAGTTTCCCCTCCCACTTGCTTTTATAGCTCTTTTGAGAGCCCCTGTTAGGGCGGGGGGATTGCGATCTTGGTTGGTGGGTTTACTTTTGATGGACTGGCTACTTTGCCAGCCTTTACTTCTTTTGTGTCACGTAGACACTAGTTAATTCCTTATTTTTTAAATGACAGACCAGGCTTTCCCCGGGGCACTCGTGTTTGCCCTAAGCTAAGAATTTTTATGGCCCGCTTCTGCCTCCAGCGCTAATGGGGGTTTATAAAAAATGGGGTTTCTGCTGCCCCTTCAGTTTCATCTTACTGCAGGTGGAAATCCAGTTTTGCCAATACCATTTATTGAAAACGTTGTTGTTTCCCCATTTGATAGGTTTTATTTCCTTGTCAAATATCAGTTAGATTGTAAAATGGTACAAACACCCTGGAAGGCATTTTCCCAAAAAGCTGAATATAGAAATTCCATATGGCCCAGCTATCCCATGCTTATACCCTGAGAGAATGAGAACTGAGGCATAAACTGAGACTTGTACACCAATGTTCACAGAAGCATGATTTACCATAGCAAGAACATGGAAACAGCCCAAATGTCCAAATGCAATCTAATGGATTGAGAAATTATGGTACATTCACATGATGAAATACTATACAGCATGCAGGAGCAATGATTTTGTAAATTACTGACTCTGAGAAGAATGGGAATCATCCCAGAATATTTGAATGTGCTTATGCTAAATCTATACTTGGACCAGGAAACAGTTGTCAGAAAGAACAGAGGAAGAAGACATTGCATGTTTCAAAATAGGGAAGGGTGTATGCCAGGGATGTGTTCTGTCTCCATACCTTTTTCAGTCTGTATGAGGAACAAATCATCTGGGAGGCTATGCTGTATGAAAAGGAATGTGGCATTAGGATTGGAGGTAGACTCATCAACAACCTACGGATGCAGATGACAAAACCCTGCTTCCTGGAACTGAGGAGGACCTGAAGTGCTTGCTGCAGATGGCCAAGGACTGCAGCTTTCAATATGGATTGAATCTCAACATTAAGAAAACAATGATTTTCATAACTGAACCAATTGGCAACATTGTGATAGATGGTGAAGAGATTGAGACTGTTAACATCTTTAGTTTGCTTGGCTCCACAATCAACACTCTTGATAGCAGCAGCTAGGAAATCAAGAGACAAGTGCATTGAAAAGTCAGCTGTCAGGGACCTCTCCAGAGTACTGAAGAGCAATGACCTCAGTCTGGAGACTAAGGTGCTCTTGATCCAGGCCGTAGTCTTCACAATTTCTAGCTATGTGGACAATGATGAGGTATGCTAGAAAGAAAATTAATCCCTTTGAACTGTGGTTCTGGAGAAGAGTATTGAATATGTCATGGACTGCCAGGAGAACAAACAGTTTGTCCTAGAGAGGGTGAAACTAGGCTACTCCTTGGAGGCAAGGATTCTGAAGTTTTGTCTGGCATACTTTGGGTATGCTGCAAGGAGGGGTCAGTCCTTGGAGAGGAACATCATGCTTGGAGGGGTGGAGGGAAAGAGAAAGAAAGGAGGACCATTGATGAGATAGATTGATTCAGTGACTAGGATAATGAGGGTAGATGTGTCAGAGACAGTAAAGTTGGCACAAGTTAGAGCAGATGTTAGGACTATTGTTCATAGGTCACTATGAGTCAGAAGTAATTTGATGGCACATAACAACAGCAAAAACCTAACATCGGAAGAACTGAAGAGCATTATGCTAAGTGAACTAACTCAGTACCATACCAACAAATATTACATAAGACCATTATTTAAAATGAGTATGAGGATCCCGGGTTGTGTCGTCCGCATAACGCAGATTGTTGATAAATCGTCCACCAATCTTGACCCCACATTTCTCCTCATAGAGCCCAGCCTCCCGGATAATCTGTTCTGCATATAGGTTGAAAAGGTATGGAGATAGGATGCATCCCTGGCGTACGCCCTTCCCAATTTTGAACCATGCAGTGTTCCCTTGCTCTGTTCTGACGACTGCCTCCTGGTCCAAGTATAAGTTTCGCATTAGATCGATCAAGAGTTCTGGGATTCCCATTCTTCTCAGAGTCAGCCACAGTTTGTTATGATCTACACAGCTACATACCTACCCTGAGCTGTGGTGCTGGAGAAGAGTATTGAGAATACCATGGACTGCTAGGAAAACAAACAGATTTGTCCTGGAGAGGGTTAAACCGGGTGGCTCCTTGGAGGCAAGGATTCTGAGGCTCCGTCTAACTTACTTTGGACATGTTGTGAGGAGAGACCGGTCCTTGGAGAAGGACATCATGCTTGGGAGGGTGGAGGGACAGCGCAGGAGGGGAAGGCCCTCTATGAGGTGGATTGATTCAGTGACTGGGATAATCGGGATGGGAGTGTCGGAGACAGTGCGATTGGCACAGGACAGAGCGGAGTTTAGGGCTGTTGTACACAGGGTCGCTATGAGTCGCAGGCGACTCGACGGCACATAACAACAACAACAACATGAGGATCCAAGGGGGAGGAAGGAGGGACCAGTGGGTTGAGGACGGCCATGGTGGGTGGCTGGGGCTGGAGGCATTAATGATAGAGTCATACAGTTGTGGTGGTGATGAAGGGAATGGGAAAAATCCAGTGTGAAAAACAATGTATATGAACTTCTGTATAAGCCAGTATAGAATTCAATTTAAAAATAATTTAAAAATAACAACAGCAAAAAAATTATAGTCACAAATAATCTCAAATATCATGTTTTTATATTTTCCCACATAGGCTAATTTCCATTATCTCCACAGATTAAAAATATGAACATGGGATACTTCATTAATCACTGTTGTTGTGTTTTTTTTTATCATAGTCTACATAGAAATTGTCTGGTTTCTAATGTACGTATTTATGTGTATAAAATTTATTCTATCTAAAGAAAATTGTCATGTTAAAGTCTCATACTAACATTATATACTTTTTAATAATAGGATAAGTAAATGACCTTAGAAGACAATAATTCCAAATGTATGGCCTTTGAGTTGGTTCTGACTAAAAGCAAACCTTTATCAATTTCCTGAGACTAAGTTTTTATGCATGTAGCTCTCTGTATTTTTCCATAGATCATCTAAGTGGATTTGAATCATTGACCTTTCAGTAAGCAATCCAACATACCACCATGACTCCCTTTAAAGCCAATTTAAAATAACATTTTCATGATGACATTTTTTTTTTGTATTTTCATTACTTAAAGCATATCTCGGTTATCAGTACAGATAGAGATCCATATTTATTCCCATTCCAAAAAAAAAAGGTGAGGCAACAGAATGTCAGACATCTATTTCGGTTTTTTTCTTTCTTTTCTGTCTTTGTAATGATCTTTTCCTTTTTCATGGATGATATCTTTGTTATCTTCCCATAACTCATCTGGTCTTCAATCATTGGTGTTTACTACTTCAAACCTATTTGTTAAGATGATCATGAAATTCAGTTGGGATAAATTTAAGGTTGTTTCTTGTTTCTCAGGGACTTATTTCCATTTTTTTTTTCGGCCTCAATTTGAACGTGCACATGATAATTGATGGTCTGACCTACACTCCGCCCCTGGCCTGATTTTATCTGCCAATGTTGAGCTTCTCCAATGTGGAGTAAATATGATTCCTGTGCAGCCCGTCAGGTGAGGTCCATAGGTAAATTCACCAGTTGTGTCTTTTTTTTAAATTTTTATTTTATTATTTTTGTGTGAGTGTACCGTCAAATCAGATCTGACTGGTACAGGAGGAGATTGTCCCTCCTTCCCCGGCAGAGCATCTGGTGGATTTGAACCGTGCGCCTCTGGGATTGTAGTTGCAACTCCTTACCACTAGGCCACCAGAGCTCCCCTCAGTTGTGTCTTTTACAAGGGTATTTACAATGAATAATTCACTGGCAATACAAAATTCAAGCATTCTCCAAGCAGCCTCATTTCTATCACCAAACCTATATTTTTCCAACTATTTCATCTTCACTGTGTTTCCAATTTTTGCATTCCAGTTACCAGTTATCATTAATGCACCTTGATTTCATGTCTGGTCAATTTCATACTGCAAGATTTGGTGAAAATTTTCAATTTCTTCCTCTTTAGCTCTAGATATAGGAGCATATGTTTGAATAATCCTAATATTAATTGGTTTTCCCTGTATGTATATAGACTATATCCTGTCACTCATTATATCATACTTCAGGATGGAATTTGAACTTGACTTTTTGACTTTGAATGCAGCACCATTCTTCTGTTTTTCATTCCCAGCATGATATATATGATTATCTGATTCTAAGTGGCCAAAGCTAGTCCATATCATTTCATTAATGCTTAGTACGTGGATGTTCATTCATTTCATTTATTCTTCAACGTTTCTAGTTTTCCAGCTTTCAAGCTTACGTGTATACCATGTTCTAATTATTAAGCAATGTTTATCAAAACTTTTCCTCATTTCGACTGACTTCCAGTCTGGGCTCTAACATGACTACGATAACTATCCACATTCCTATCCCATTCATAGGGTTTTCAGAAGCCTGTTATTTAAGAAGTCGATGGGCAATGTTGCTTCCTAGTCTGTCTTTATCTGGGAGCTCCACTAAAGCCTGTCCATCATGGGCAACCCTTGTGGCATTTGACATACCAGTGGCACAGCAAATACGGAGGAGACAGATGAGAAAAAAGTAAAAGAAAAAAGAAAAACAACTGAAATGGATATAACAAGGGACTCTAGAAATTGTACTGCAGTGCAGAGAGGCCAAAACAGAGGGGAAACATGCCAGAGTAAAAGAGCTGAACAGAAGATTTCAAAGAAGAGAGAGCAAAGTGTTATCAGGAATGTGCAGAGAGCTAGAATTGGAAAATTAAAAGGAAAGAACTTGCTCTGTATATCTCAAGCTGAGAGGACTGAAAAACAAATTTAAACCTCAATATTGAAACCAAAAATATTGAAAGCTGGTATGGGAAATATATTGATTGACCCAGAAAACATCATAAGAAGATTGAAGGAATATACAGAGTCACTGTACCAAAACTTTGAGGAAGTATCAAATGAGGCGAAGCCAGTGGAAATGAAGGAGAGACTGGAAGCTGCATTGAAGGTTTGGCAAAAATAAGGCCTGATGGGATACCAATTGACTTGTTTCAGTTAACAGATGCAGCGCTGAACGTGCTCACTTGTCTATGCCAGGAGATTTGGAGAAGAGCTGTCTGACCAATGCATTGGAAAAGGTCCATATTTGTTCCCGTGCGCACTATAATTAATATCACACGAAAACAAAATACTACTGAAGATAATTAAGAAATGGCTAGAGCAGTACACAGACAGGGAACTTCTGGAAGTTAAAGAAAAATTTAAGAACCGGCTTTGACAAGCACTGTGGCATCTGGACAAGAACGAACTGGGAGGAGGGTAGAGAGAATAGTGCAACAATGAATGAGTGGAAACCCAAAATCTCTGTAAATGTTTATGAAAATTAATAAAATATAATTATAGAAAAAAAAAAGAAAAAGAAAAATTTAGAATAAGTTGTGGCACTAGGGATACTAATGCTGATGTCAGATGGATCCTGACTGAAATGAAAGAATACCAGAAGATTGTCTCTTTGTGCTTTATTGACTAAGCAAAGGAATTTGATTGTATGGATTATAGCAAGTTACATCTAACATTGAAATAATGGGAATCTCAAAGCACCTACTTGTACTCGTGCAAAAACTATACCTATAGATCAGGAGGCTGTTGTGTGAAGAGGGCAAGGAAACACTACATGGTTTACAATTAAGAAGGGAGCGTGTCAGGGTTGTATTCTCTCTCCACACTTATTTAATCTGTATACTGAGACAATTATTTGAGAAGCTGGACTCTACAAAGAGGAATGTGGCATCAAGATCAGAGGGAAACCTATCAATATGTGATGATACAACCTTGCTTGCTGAAAGTGAGGAAGACTTGAAAGACTTGTTGCAGAAATCAAAGAATACAGCCTTCAATATAGATTGCATCTCATATCTTTAATATACAGTGCTATTTAAAGGCAAAGATGGTGAAGCTTCACCTCACATACTTCAGGCATGTTGCTGAGAGAGGTTATTCCTTGGAGAGGAAGATAATACTCAGAGAGGCAGAGGGTTGACAAAAGAGAGGAAGACCTTCAACAAAGTAGATTGACACAGTTATTGTTACAGTGGGCTCTAGTGTCTTAGGGAGTGTTAAGAGGATAGGATAGGGATATCACAGGATAGTACAGGGTTCATATCTGTTCATTGGGTCACTATGTATTGTACTCAACTCAATGATACTTAACAACAATAACAGCAGAGTGTGAGAAATACTTAAAAGCATCACTAATACACATGTATACAATATCCTACTGAAAATGATACAAAATAACTGGTACAGTACCTTGACAGAGAACTCCCAGTAATACAAACAAGGTTCAGAAGAGGCCATGGCACTAGAGATATTATTGAAAATATCAAATGGACCTTGGCTGAAAGTAGAGAGTATCAGTGGAGTGTCTATCTGTGTTTTATTTTCTAGGCAAAAACATTTGACTGTGTGGATCAAGACAAACTGTGGCTAACCTTGAGAATAATGGGAATATAAGAACACTGAATTGTGCTTATGCAAAATCTATTCATGGTCCAGGAAGCAGTCATCAGACAAAAGCAAGGAAATACTGGTTGCAATGACAGTATAAAGTGCTTCAGGGAGTCATCTTGTCTCCATACCTTTTCTATCTGTATCCAGAAGATATTTGGGAGGCTGAGCTTTATAAGGAGGAATGTGATTATCAGGTTTGGAGGAAGACCATCAACAACGTATGTTATGAAGATGAAACAACTTTGCTTGTTGAAACAGAATGACCTGAAGCCCATGCTACAGAAAATCAAGTACTTGTAGTCTTCAATATGGACTGAAACTCAACAACGAGAAAACAAAGACTCATTTGAACTTGTTAACAGTGTTCAGCTTGATCAGCTCCACAAGCAACACTCTCAGCACCAGCAGTCAGGAAATCAAATGATAAATTGCATTAGGCTTTCGCAGTGTCAGGGACCTCCTCAAAGTGCTGAAGAGCAATGATGTCAGTCTGGAGACTAAACTGGGCCCAATTTGGGCCACGATCTTTCTAATAACTGTGCATGAGAGATCTAGACAATGACTAAGAATGACAGAAGAAGAACCGATTGTTGCCATTGAGTTGTGTTGTTGGAGAAGGGTCTTAAACATACCATGGACCATCCACAGAACAAACAGGTATGTTTTGGAGAGGGTGAAACCAGGCTGCTCCTTGTAGGCAAGGATTTTGAAGTTCCATCTCACATACTTTGAGCACTTAGTCAGGAAGGAATAGTCTTTGGAAAAGGACATCACATTTGGAAGGATGGAGGGAAGGCACAGGAGAGGAAGACCCCAGATGAGACGGATGGATACAGTAAGTAGGTTAGTGAGAGTAGGTAAGTTGGAAACACTGAGACTGGCTCAGAATATAACCAGGTAAGAGCTTTTGTACATAGGGTCACTATGGATTGGTGGTGTCCTGACAACACATAACAACTACAACATTCAGACATTTTAAAATTCTGACTTTCTAATGTGTGTATGTTTACCAGCAGTTGTTCTATTAATCAGGGAAACAGAGGTGGTTATTGCAGTGCTTTCAATGATGAGATATCCCTTCTAGCGTAGACAATTACAGAGTCTAACTAATCTAAGCATGTTATCTATTGAAAAGCACCGAACACTAAAATTTTCTAGCTGTGTATATTATTATTTTTTAACATGTCATTCACTCTAAGTCACTTCTTCAAAGACTGTCATCTACCTCCTTCACTAACATTAAAAATCATGTTGGTAATTATTGGTTTTCACTTAATTATTGACTTCTATTCCTGCCATGCCTCTACTTTGATTCAGGAATAAACTTTAATTTTACATTTGCTTTTACAATAATGACAAAAATTGGTATGTTGTAAAATTACCTTTTATTATTTTATATAAACTGTTCAAAACTATAGCTTTTAAATACTTGCAAGTAGATTTTTTTTAATTTGTGGAAGAGTGAATACTTTCCTGTAAGAAGATAATCTATTACATATTTTCTAGATTTTTCTCTTTAATTCAGTAGAAAAGAATTCTGTAAGTCTTTTATCTCTAAGTAGTGAATGAAGTTCAGTTAACACTATTTTTGTTAAGCTAAGAGTATATCATATTCCACCCCAAATAGTTATCTATTCTCTATTTTTCCAGTTAGAAATGAAAGTATAATAAAGAATAATCATCAACATTTACTTTGGATCAGAAAACTCTGGACTGGAGGGATAAAAAGATTTCTGTAAGGGAGCTCTGGTGGCCTTGTGGCAAGAAGCTGCACTTCAATCCCAGAGATAGGCAGTTTGAATCCGTCAGATGCTCTGCTGGAGAAGGAGGGGCAGTCTCCTCTTGTACCAGTCAGATCCGATTTGATGGTACACACACACACACACACACACACACACAAAATTAAAACAAACAAAATTTCTGTAGAATAATGTGGCATATAAGGAGGACACACTATTTCTTAAATTCTAGTGTTTTTATAATATTACTATGACTATCACCACTGGGCCAATTGACAGCATCATGATAGATAATGAAAAGATTGAGATCTTTCATAGCTTCAGTTTGCTTGGCTCTACAACCAACACTCTTGGTAACAGCAGCAGGAAATTACAAGACAAATTGCATTGGGAGTCAGCTGTCAGAGACATCTCCAAAGTACTGAGGAGCAACGATGTCAGTCTGGGGACTAAGGTGTGCCTGATAGAAGCCATGGTCTTTGCAATTACTTGTTATGCATCAGAGAGCTGAACAATGACTGGAGATGACAGAAGGAGAGTTGATGCCTTTGATCTGTGGTGCCAGAGAAGAGAATTGTATATACCAAGGACTGCTAGTTCGTCCTGGAGAAGGTGAAACCAGGCTGCTCCTTGGAGGCAAGGATTCTGAAGCTTTGTCTGACATACTTTTTTTTTTTTTGTCTGACATACTTTGGACATGCTGCAAGGAGGGATCGGTCCTTGTAGAGGGACGTCATGCTTGGGAGGGTAGAGAGACAGCACAGGAGACGAAGAGCCTCAATGAAATGGATTGATTCAGTCACTGGGGTAATAGGGATGGGTGTGGTGGAGACAATAAGATTGGCAAGGGATAGAGCAGGGCTGAGAGCTATTGTACAAAGGGTCGTTATGAGTCACAGATGACTTGATGGCACATAATGACAACAACAATCACCACTAGAACTGATTTTAATTGAACAATGTAATAGTAAGAATCTAGTGTTAAGGAGCTGTGCTGTTAATCGGAATGAAATCCGTCAGCTGCTACACAGGAGAAATATAGTAAATCTCTTCTTAAGTGATATTTCCTCTAAAATTCCTCTTGAGAGTCAGCTATGGGTTGGTTATGAACTGATGATACGTAACAACAATAGGTAATTAATAGCTTTAAAATTAGCTATGGATCGCTTCTGTGAGTGGAACGGTGGGAATGACTGTGTTTTAGATGGCGAGGTTGGCACAGGATAGAACAGCATTTAGGGCTCTTGTACATAAGGTCGCTATGAGCTGCAAGTGACCCGACGGCACATAACAACAACAACAATATGTATTGAATATCTTTAAGATTATCAAAAACTATCCTAGTGTTTGGAAATAAGTATAAAAAAAGAGATTAACAAAATTTCAAACCATAATTGAAGTATCTAAAATTGCTGTGCCAATCGTGGTAATGGGCACCCATGGTGGACAGTGTTGGCTGGAGCTTCCCGACTAAATCAAGCCTGGAAGCAAGAGCGGCATCCACTTCAGAAATGGCTTGCCTCTGGAAACTCTATGTACGGACAGTGCTCAGGCTGTTCGTTCATAGGGTCGCTAGGAGTCGTCTACGACTCGATGGCATGAAACAACAACAACAATATTGCTGTAGTTAGATGTTATCAAGAAGACTACAATTGATAGTGACTCTATGAACAACACATCTAAATCATATCCAATCCTGGACCACTCTCATAAGCTCTGTCATGGTCAAGTTCATTGCGATCATTGTGTCCATCTATCTTGTTAAGAGTCTCTTTTTCCTCTCCAACTTTTCCAGCTTTATCACTCTTTCCAAGAATTGTTTCCTTTTGAAAATACATCCAAAGAAGACAAAGTTTCTCCATTCTTGTTTTAAGGAGCATCCTGGTTGTACTCCCTTCAAGACAGGGTCACCAACATCTTCATTCAAAACGATCCCAGAAGTACGTGGTTCAAATCCACCAGATGCTCTGCTGGAGAAGGAGGGGGCAATCTCCTCTTGTACCAGTTAGATCTGATTTGATGGTACATGTAAAAATAATACAATAATAAAAAAAACAACCCTGATCCATTTTTCTTTAGACTTTTTTATTCATAGTTTTAAATCTGCATGCTGAGGAAATCACTGGAGAAGTCAGACTATATGAAGAAGAATGTGGCATCAGGATTAAAGGAATATTTGTCAGCAATATGTACTATGCAGTTGACACAACCTTGCTTACAGAAAATGAAAACTCGAAGCACTTACGTCACATGATCAAAAACTACAGCCTTCTATGTGAGTTGCTCTTCAGTATAAAGAAAACAAAAATCCTCACCACTGGAACAGTGGGCAGAATCTGGATAGATAGAAAAGAGATTGAAGTTGAAACTGTTTCACTTCACTTGCATCCATAATGAACACCGATAGTAGCAGCAGTCAAGAAAACAAAAGACTACTGCATTAGAACAGATGAGGGAGAGAACTGTTTAAAAGGGATATATGATTGGGTGTTATTGTCACTACAGGAGTCCAGAATGAAGGCTGCACAGTGGAGTGGACTTGGGGGGTGTTGGGGGAGGGATTGCATAACAATGAAAAAGGGTTTGTTGTTGTTTTTTTATTTTTTTTCTATAATTATATTTTATTAATTTTCATAAACATTTACAGAGATTTTGGGTTCACCGCTGCACCATTCTCTCCACCCTCCTCCCAGTTTGTTCTTGTCCAAATGCCACAGTGCTTGTCAAAGCCAGTTCTGATTAATCTTCTTTGTCAG
>NW_006399848.1:11526159-11528852 GCF_000299155.1 Elephantulus edwardii | reverse complement strand
CCAAAAAAAAAATAAAAGGACAAAAACAAACCAACAAGAATTAGGAGCAAAGTTAAATCAGCATTTAAGAAATATCTGCTTTGGTAATGAAGCTATAAAGAAAAATAAAGATAAAAGAAACTTAAGAGTATGACAATGTAATATATAATCTTATACTGGATATTAGATTGCATTAAAAAATTACCATATAGGACATAATTGGAAAACTAGCACATTTCGAGTATGGATTTTATCTTAAATAATAGTATTCTATCAGTGTTAAATTATTTTTATAATTTGGAAACTATATTATTGTACTAGAGCATAATTTTCTTGTTCTTAGAAGATACATGCCAAAATACCTAGGAGTAAAAAAAATATTATGTACAATTTATTCTCAAATAATTCAGCAAAATAATAATAATAATAATAATAATGGGTTTCTACAGAGGGAAGGAGAGAGAAAATAGTTCTTAATTAATACATATGTTGGAAGGGCAAATAGTTGCTCTTTGCATTATTCTAGGAACTTTTTTGAAAGTATTTGAAAACAAAGTAAAAAAAAATCTGTGACATAAGACTATAGAGAGGTATCTCTGAAGCAGAGGAAATAATAAAAATGCACAGAAAGGGCTTAGAGGGAGCTGACAATGGTCTGGTTTTCAAGCTGAGTACAGGTTACACAGACATAGATCTGTGTTTTCTGTACATGTATACTACTTCAAAATTTCATATTAAAATGTTTCTATGTGGGAAAAAAAAAAGAAAACAAAAGACATGTTACACTGGGTAAATCTGATGTCAAGGACATTTCTAAAATTCCGAAAAATAAGTTTATAATTTAAATATTAAGGGGATCTTGATCTGAGCTGTAGTCTCTTCAATTGTTTTCTAAGTATCTGAACATTGGACATTAAAGAAAGATCTAAGAAGAAACAGTGCCTTGAAGTTTCTAGTGAGGAAATGAAATCAATAGCTACCAGATGTTGAAAATTTCATAGTGAAAGATAAAATTACACAACCTTTGAGAGATAAAGTGTTTACTGGTCTGAGAACCTGTTGCTTAGTGTCCTGTGTGTTGTTGTTAGGTTCTGTCAAGTTGAGTAAGACTCAGAGAGACCTTTAAACAGCCAACTTGAACCCTGACCTATCCTGTGCCATCGTCATCATCCTTGCATACCATTGCCGAAGTGGGTGCCCTGTTTAGGTCTGTGGAAATCATAACAGCCTACACAAATGTTTAAGGTCCTCAGTTCCATAAAATCTTGATTTATCTACTCAAGTTACGCACATCCTGTAACAAATAAAGTCATAGGTGGATTCCAAGCTTCTGGCCATGGCATCTAAGAAAAGGCTCCTGCTCCAAAGACTAACATGGCTCACTCTTCACAACATGTTAATGATGAATCTTGTGTTCTTACGTTTAATATTAAGTGTTGATATCTTCTTGACTTATATTAGGAATTACAGGCTTGGTTTATTCTGATACTAGCTGACATTTTTAGAAGGACTAGCCAAAAAAGATTGTTAGTACAATACTTGCAGTATTAAGCAGAAGAGAGTTGAACATACCATGGACTGCTAGGAGAACAAACAGGTTTGTCCTGGAGAAGGTGAAGCCAGAATGCTTCTTGGAGTCAAGGATTCTGAGGCTTCGTCTGACATACTTTGGACATGTTGCAAGGAGGGACTGGGCTTTGGAGAGGGACATCATGTTTGGGAGAGTGGAGGGACGGTGAAGGAGAGGAAGACCCTCGATGAGATGGATCGATTCTGTGAGTGGGGTGGTGGGAATGAGTGTGTTGGAGACGGTGAGGATAGAGCAGCATTTAAGGCTCTGGCCAAATTAGTTTCTGGTCATTTCTTAGTCACATCCTTGTTTGCCTCCACACTCTGACACACCTGACCCCATTGCCACAGTCACTGAATCAATCCATCTCATCTACAGTCTGCCTTTCTTGTTCTGACCATTCCTAAATCTCAATTAATTTTTACTTTATGAACTGCAAAAAAATTAATCAAAATAAGCCCTCATGGAGCAACAGTTGTGATGCTGTGGTGATCCTGTTAGGTGCCATAGAGTATACGGTAAATCATAGCAACCCTGTGAACAACAGACCTCCACCTGACCCTAGTATGTGTTATCTTTATCGTCATGATGCACTCAAGTCCATTGTTGCATACATCGTGTCAAGTCATCTTGTAATGAGTCTTCTTCTCTTTCACTGAACCTCAGTCCTTTCCAATAGGATGTACACTTCCAAGGACTTGCCTCTCCTCTGGGATTGCAGTGCATCTTCTTGACACTAGGCCACCAGAGCTCGCCTTGGACTTGCCTCTCCTAACAACATATCCAAAGTATGTGAGACATAGTTTCACCATTCATGCCTACAAGGAACAGCTTGGTTATACTTTACCCAAGACATATTTGTTTCTTCTTTTGGAAGTTTGTGAGATACTCGGTATACTTCTTCAACACAACTTAAAGGCAGCACAGTTAATTAAAACAACTCAAGGCATTTGTTAATTATAATTATATATATCATCTATATCAACAAAATCATATTTGCAAGACCGGTTAAATGTATCTATCTCTATTTCTATCATCTCTATTTCTCTCTCTCTTTTCCTCTCTCTATCTCTATTATCTATATCATCTATATCTATATCTATATCTATATCTATATCTATATCTATATCTATATCTATATCTA
>NW_006399848.1:11510378-11525627 GCF_000299155.1 Elephantulus edwardii | reverse complement strand
ATCTCTATCTCTATCATCTCAATCTCTATATCTCTACCTCTACCTCTACCTCTCTATCTATCATCTCAATCTCTATATCTCTACCTCTACCTCTACCTCTATCTCTATCATCTATCTATCATCATCTATATCTATATCATCATCTATATCATATATGTCTATATCATCTATTTCTAGATCTATCTGTATCTAAACTTATCTACAACATAGTCTGATCCTACTCGATGGTATACAAGAGGAGTGCTGGAGGAGGTCCAAGGTAGGGCTAAGGGAACTGTCAACATAAATTACTGCATTGGGTGATCTTAGCAGAAATTAAAGCACCACTTCCAAAATTCGAGTGCCCATTCCTGTGCTAGATCTTCATATGCTCCTCTAGTAGTGAGAAAGTTGCTCATGAATAGTTTCTTCAATACTCACTATTTCTTGAGTTTATTATTGATATGTCATAACCACAACAAACAACACGCCTCTGGAAGCTATGAACTTTGATAAATGATGATAGTTATAAAATGGCTTTAAGCCTTTGTTCAGAGGGTCTCTGTGAGTCATGCTTAACTTGACAACAATCAACAACAACAACAACCACAATATGGAATTTTGTTTTAAGAGAAAAGGAAAATTTCCATACTCATAAATTGGAAAGTTTAGATTAACTTAGAAAAATCAGAATTTGTGAAACTTAACTTTACATAATATCTGAAAATAAAGTGTTCAGGTTAGTTACATATGTCAGTTCTCTAGTGATGATTTCTTAGCCTTAAATTGGCCCCTTTTCTGTCCTCTGTCAAAATAGGAATGCTGAGGCTAGGAATATTTCCAGTCCAAGGACTCTGCAGTACTCAGTATAGCAGTGACAACATCTTTCCTTAAGTGCCCACTTTCGACATATTTGCTTGAGAATATCTTGTGAAACGGCATTCCAGTCATTCCCCCTAAAGTGACTTTTCAGTATCTTGCAGAGGAAAAATGTTCAGCACATTCTACCACCCAGAAAATTCGCCCCTGGCTGTCAAGTGAGAATGGACCTGCAGCTGACTCTCGGCTGGGTTTTTTGGGAGGTTGTAAATGACACAGAAGGATATCGTCCACCTTTCTCCAAGAGAGCAGCTGGAGCATTTTGGACGGGCACAGAAGTGCCACCTTCGGGATAAGAGCTCAACTCCCCGCAGTCTAGGCTACTGGAGTTCTAACAAGAGCTTCTTAACTATCTGGTGAGCCATGGGCGCTCTCACTCTAGAACTGTTAATCTCATGGGGAGACGGGGGACATTTCTTGTTAGGGAAGTCTACCTCAGCCACAAGGGCTTGGACTGCTCTTTCTATCTATAATTCCTCTATTTAAAAAATTCTTGTTATTTGTGATTAATAAATACAACTTTAACTCTTTGTTATAGCGCTTAGTTCTGTATGCTAAAGTTCACCTGGCCAACGCACTGTGTGGTTTCTTCTTTTTGATTGGGCCCTGACTGACAGAGTTCACAAACTTAATTCAAACTAACTCTGCTTAGGTCAGATTCTTTCAAATTCCTAAAAGATATTTACCTATGTGCTTTGTTGGTATATAAGTAATAGAATCTTTGTATCAGGATTGAGGAGAATATGATACGTAGTGAGTTTTAAGTAGTTTCTCCATAAATATTATTTGAAACTGAATGATGAATTAAATAAAAATCTAAGTGAAATCGGGTTTTGAAGGATGTTGTTGTTGTTATGTGCTGTCAAGTCACCTACGACTCATAGTGACCCTGTATACAAGAGCCGTAAACCCTGCCCTGTCCTGTGCCAATCTTATTGTCTCTGACACACCTACCCCCATTACCCCAGTTACTGAATCAATCCATGTCTTCCAGGGTCTTTCTCTCCTGCACTGTCTCTCTCCAAGGACTTGGTACCTCCTCACAGCATGTTCAAAGTATGTCAGATGGAGCTTCAGAATCCTTGCCTCCATGGAGCAGCCCAGCCTCACCCTCTCCAGGATGAACCTGTTCATTCTCTCAGCAGTCCATGGTATATTCAGTACTCTTCTCCAACACCACAGCTCAAAGGCATCAATTCTCCTTGAACTGAATGATAGTGAATGCAAATTACAAGTGAATTTTGAAGGACAATAAATTCAGGTTATAAGAACTTAAAGAAACAAAATTCAACTGTTTCCAGTTGGGTTAAATGATCTCTCCCCCCATCCCCTTTTATTATTACAGTTGAAAACAGTCACTAGCATGGGAGAAGAATCTAATAAACACTGACACTTGAAAAATACAGCATATAACATGAAGTTTTCTCTACTTAATATATGTGAACCATATAAGAATCACATTGCTTTTGTAATATATATTAGTAAATTCAATTTATTGTATTTATTGATATATTTTTATAGGAGACTTTGGTGGTTCGAGAATAGAGTTGCACTGTTAACTCGCATGAGGGTGATATGAACCCACCAGTTGTTATATGAAAGAAAGATGGGCCCTTATAAAATTTCCAATCTCTTAAAACCTGGTCAAGGGTCAGCTATGAGTTCATTGTGAACCGATGACAATGGGGAAATGAATATATTTTTATTGATCCTCTAATGAGTTACTTAGACTGAAAAATCTTTAGTAGAGAAGACTGGACGTCTTTATCTGGTGTACTTGAACTGACAATCTTTAGGGGAACAGTGCAACACATAATATACTAAGCCATCAACACCCTTTACATTGTTGTTGTTGTTATGTGCTGTCAAGTCGCTTGCGACTCATAGCAACCCTATGTACAACAGCTCTAAACTCTGCTCTGTCCTGTGCCAATCGCACTGTCTCTGACACTCCCAACCCAATTGTCGCAGTCACTGAATCAATCCACCTCATAGAGGGCCTTCCCCTCCTGCGCTGTCCCTCCACCCTCCCAAGCATGATGTCCTTCTCCAAGGACCGGTCTCTCCTCACAACATGACCAAAGTATGTTAGACGGAGCCTCAGAATCCTTGCCTCCAAGGAGCCACCTGGTTTAACCCTTTCCAGGACAAATCTGTTTGTTTTCCTAGCAGTCCATGGTATTCTCAATACTCTTCTCCAGCACCACAGCTCAAAGGCATCAATTCTCCTTCTATCCTCCTTGGTCATTGTCCAACTCTCTGATGCATAACAAGTGATTGTGAGGACCATGGCCTGTATCAGACACACCTTAGTCTCCAGAGATACACCATTGCTCTTCAGTACTTTGAAGAGGTTCCTAACAGCAGATTTTCCCATGGCAATGCGCCTTTTAATTTCCTGGCTACTGGTGCCAAGAATGTTGACTGTGGAGCCGAGCAAACTGAAGCTGTGAACAATCTCAATCTCTTCACCATCCATACTGATGCTGCCTATTGGTCCAGTGGTGAGAATCTTTGTCTTCTTGACATTGAGACTCAATCCATATCGGTAAAACTTATTTTATTTACATATATTATTACTGTAGTTTAGGTAAAAATTAACTGAACAGATTATTTTCCCGTTTGATAATTTAGGCACATTTTTTAATGGCACTGATTGCAAATCTTTTCAATAAAATTGTGCTCTTGCATTTCTTTCTGGTGTCTTAATTTCAATTTGTCCTTCTTTTCTAGACCTTTCTGTATTCTGACTTTTGTAAAGGGCAATTTGTTCTTTTTTGAGTTTTGCGTAATGGATTTTAGTGAGAAGTACATTCTTTCTGACTGCTAATATTCATTTGTTGTTGTGGTTAGGTGTGACTGAATTGATTAAGATTCATAGCAACCATATGAATGATATATCACATATATTTTTGACCTGCATTATCCTTGTTATTTTTTTCCATGCTCAAGTCCAAGGTTGTCATTGTGTCAGTCTATCTTGCTGAGAATCTCTCTTTTGCTGACACTCTACCTCGCAGCATGATGTATTCTTCCAAGGATTGATCCTTCCTAACAATGAAACTAAAGTTAGTAAGACAAAGTTTTACCGTCTTTGTCTCTAAAAAAGCACACATTCAATAGCATGTACTTTCTCCAGGATCGATTCTTTTGCTATATTCACAATCCATGGGATATCCAGGACCTTTCACCAGCAGTAGAACTTAAAGGCATCTTCTTCTTCTAGCATCCTCATCCATTGCCGAAAGTTTAGATACATAAGAAACAATTGCAAAGATCATGGCTTGGATCAGGCACTTCTTAGTCTTAGTCTGAGATCTTGGACAGAATATTTTCCCAGTGCTTTTGATTTCTTGGAAGCTGATACCATGAGTATTTAATTTGTTGAGAATTCAGTCACATTATAGACCTGTTTACTGCTTGACTGAGAAGTGTTCTTACCTAGTGGGTTCAGTGCCAGGCTTGAAAATAATATCTAAGGGCCAGTTTCTAAATTCTGCTAGTCTCACTAATCTGGTAGTCTGGTATTTTTTCATGTTTTAAAATGTTGTTCTACATATTTTATGTGTATTCTTGATTGTTGTTGGGTTCCCCCCCCCTCTCTTTATCTAAGACCTAATATTGTCATTCTGATCAGTGTAATATCTAATGGCTACTCAACATAATCTAATTATTTTTAATTTCTGTCAAATAGATGCTGTAGTTCTCTGTAGCCTAATTGCTTCCTTAGAATTTTGTTTTCCCAACCCTTCTTTGTTCTCAGTACAGAAAGAGCACAGGCTTAAAAGACCTCAGTCATAAGTCATAGAAAAAAAAAATGTAGAACATTGTCTGTGCAGATCAATCTAGACCATATTTTCTTATTTTATAATTGCTTGGCAGATAGTCATTCATATATATTGTGTTTCATTAATACATATTGATTTTGATATAATCATTTAAATATGTTGTATTTATACAATTAATGACTATTGATTTATGCTTACTATCACTCATCTTTTCAAGTCCCCACTGAACCTTTCTTATTCTTTCATATCCACAATTCCCCACTCAGTAAACATCTCATCCAAACAGCAGTAGCAAAGTTTAATAACAAAGAAAACAAATACGGGAGAAGATGCCAAGAAAATAGAACTCTAATACACTTTGGAAGGAATTCTAAACTGCTATTAACACTATGTAGGACAGTTTGAAGTTGCCTCAAAAAGTTAATTCAGAAATCACATATGACCCAGGTATTCTGCTAGTAATATATCCCAAGTCAGAACTGAGACATGAATGGAGATACCTTTGCCTATATTTATAGTCCAGGAGGCTCTTGTGTGACTAGAACAGGGGACATTACAGTGTTTAAGATGAAGAAGGGCATGTGCCAGGGTTGTGTTCTATCTTCATACCTATTCAGTCTGTATACTGAGCAAATTATCTGAGAAGCTGGACTCTGTGAGGAATAATGTGGCATCAGGGTCAGAGGGAGACTCATCAATAATCTGTGTTATGCAGAAGACAAAGTCTTGCTTGCTGCAAGTGAGAAGAACTTGAAGCACTTGTAGAAGAAGAATGAATCCAGCCTTCTAATGGATTACATCTCAATGTCAAGAAAACAAAGATTCTTACCAATGGAATGATAAGCAGCATAAAAATGGGTGGAGAAGAAATTGAAACGGTCAACAACTTCATCTTACTCTCACTCTTCTACAATTAATACTCTTAGTACTAGCCTCTAGACTGACATTGTTGCTTTTCAGCACTCTGGAGCAGTCCAGGACAGCAGATTTTCCCAATTCAATTCATTTTTCTCTCAAGCAGGATTTAGAAGAAGCTGTCATACCAATTATATCATTGCTGATGTCAGATGGATCCTGGCTGAAAAGTAAAAAACATACCAGAAAAATGTCTATTTGTGCTTTATGGACTATCCAAAGGTTTTGGACTGTATGGGTCATAACAATTTGTGTCTGACATTGAGAACAATGGGAATCCCAGAGCACTTGACTGTACTCATGAAGAATCTATACCTAGACCAGGAGACTATTGTGCGAACAGAGTTGGGAAAGATGGCAGGGTTTAACATTGAGAAAGAAGTGTGTCATGGCTATATTCTCTCTGCAGTCTATTTAATCTGTATGCTGAAAAAATTATCTGAGAAGCTGGACTCAGTGAAGAGGAGTGTGGCATCAGGACTGAAGGGAGACTCATCAATAACCTGCATTATGCAGATGATGCAACCCTACTTGCTGAAAGTGAGGAGGACGTGAAGCACTTGTTGCAGAAAATCAAGGAATCCAGCCTTCAATATAAATTGCATCTCATTGTCAAGAAAACAAAGATTTCTACCAATGAACTGATAGACAGCATCATGAGGAAGGAGAGATTGAAACTGTCAACAGCTTCATCTTGTTTGGATCCATAATTAACATCCTTGGTATTAGCAGTCAGAAAATAAAGAGACACATTGCACTTGGAAAATCTACAGTTAGGGACATCTTCAAATTATTGAGGAGTAATGATGTCAGTTTGAGGATTAAGGTGCCTCTGATTCAGGCCATGATCAGAAAGTACCTGCTATGCAGCTGAGCGCTGGATAATGAATAAAGGTGATGGAAAATAACTTACACCTTTGAGTTGTGGTGTTGGAAAGGAGCACTGAATATCCCATGGAGGACCAAGAGCATAAACAGATAAATCTTAAAGGGTGCAGCTGGGGTGTTCTTCGGAGGCAAGAATGATGTGACTTTGCCTCACATACTTTAGGCATGTTGCTAGGAGGGCTATTTCTTGGAGAAGGACATAATACGGAAAAAAAGTGGTTGGAAAACGAGATAAAAATCCTCAACCAGGCGGATTTACATGGTGACAGCTTCAATGGACTCTTGTGTGTCAGGAAGTGCGAGGATGGCACAGAATAGAGAGCAAGGTTCAGATATTTGGTTTATAGGGTCGCTATGAATTGTACTTGACTTGATGACAACTAACAAAAACAAGTATTGGCTGTCTACTGCTGAAATAACAGGACTTCAAATACCCCATGAATAATAGAACATACTTGTTGTTGTTAAGTGCTGTTGAATCATAGATGACTCAAAGTTACCCTATGAATGAAAGACTTGAGCACTGTTCATAGAGTTTCCAGAGGCAAGCCAATTCAGAAGTGGCTGCCACTCCTGTTTCCAAGCTTGTTTTAATCAGGGAGCTCCACCAAACACTGTCTACCATGGGTAACCATTAACGCATTTGACGCATCAAGAACATACTTAGACCATTAAATATAACACTAGAGGCTTAGCCCTCGTATTGAGAAACAGAAAAATGAGGAGGAATAGTTGCAAACTATACCTAATAAATGGAATGTAGACTGTATGATATATGAATGTAAGAAAGTTAAACATTGTTGAAACAGAAATGGAACTCATAAATATCAACATGTTAGGCATTGGAGAGCTGATACGGATTGACATGTGCCCCTTAGAATCTGACAATCAAACGACTTACTACACTGGGAATAAACAAAACAAGGGTACCTAGAGTAGCACCCACAGTCTAAAAGATAATTTCTAGATCGTCCTGAAATACACTGTTGTTAATGACAGCATACTATCCATACACATTCAAGGAAGACTTGTTAATACTGTTATCAGTTAGATATATATGTTGTTGTTCTGTGCCATCAAGTAGCATGTGAGTCGTAGTGACCTTGACCCTATGTACAATAGCTCTGAGGCCTGCTTTATCCTGAGACACTGAAGACCTTTATAAGGACAACTACCAAACAATACCATAATGAACATGTTGTTGTTGTTGTTGTGTGTCATCAAATCAACTGGGAATCACTGTGTCCCTGTGCACAGTAGCTCTGAACCCTGCCCTATTCTGAGACACTAAAGAGCTTTAAAAAGAAAAACTACCAAATATTATTACAAGGAACAATATTGTTGTTGTTGTTGTTACGTGCCGTCAAATTGACTCTGACTCATAGTGACCCTTGCACAATAGTTCTGAACCCTGCCTGGTCCTGAGCCAATCATAGTGTTTCAGTCACACCTACTTTCATTACCCCGGTTAGTATGCCAGTCCCTCTCATCCACAGTCTTGTTCTCCTGCCCTGTTTTTGCGTCCTTCCAAGTATGATGTCTTTCTCCAAGTTCTGGTCCCTCCTGGCAACATGTTCAAAGTGTGTGAGATGGAGCTTCAAAATCCTCTCTTCACCCTCTCTGAGAAAGACCTGTTTGTTCTCTTGGCGGTCAATAGTATATTCAATACTCTTCTCCAGAATCACAGCTCAAAGGCATGGATTCCTCATCTATCATTCATTCTTTGTCATTGTCCAGCTCTCAGATGCATAGCAAGTAATTAGGAAAATCATGGCCTGGATCAGGCACAATTTAATCTCTAGATTTATATCATTATATCCTCAGTACTCTGGAGAGATCCCTGACAGCAGATTTTCCCTTGCTTACAAAGTTCATATACTTTGTGTTTCACAGTATTCTTTATTCGTGTGTTTCATGTAATCATTCCCATGCATTATGTTTTTAAGAATCCATCATTATTTGACCATGTCCATCATTACCCTGTCTTTTCAGGTCCCCACCAGATTCTTTTCAGTATCTCTGTTGTTGCTACACTTCTCAGTTATATGATCACCAGAATAAGGAGGCACAGAAACCCTGCATGTGATACACTCAGATCTCTTTCAGCTCTTTCTCCAAGACTTTTGGGAGAAGTTCAGCTCTCCCAATGAACCAGCAAATCATTTAATGCTGCCACTTGCCATCGAATAGTATATTCAATTTTACATCTTTCTTCTTTTTTTTAATACGAGAAAAGACATTTTGTTGACAGATGTGTATGCTAATAGCCAAAATTCTCAAAGGAAGATATAAAACAAGTAATATTTTGTATTCTTTCTCAAAGAGCAGAACTGTCTCTGAATTCGATCTAGTCTATTTGGATTGTAAGTGACCGATACTATTATGGAATCAAACACTGACATCTGTTCAAATGATTAAAACAAATCTCTAGTCCTTGGATCTGAATATTTCTGAGTCAAGAACACATGGTTTTATGGTAGACTGAGGGGTCTTCCTCCCTTACCTATATTAACTTTCACTTGCCATTATTAAAATTCTGAGTTTTAAACACATTCTGAATGAGTGGCTCAAATTAGTTGTTCAATTTTAGCACCTGTCCCATCTTCAGTAGCTTTTCCAGAAGTACCACCTTTGCTACGAAGTTCCTTGAGATTTCTCCATTCAAACTTGGTCTATCTTTTCCATCTCATGTAGCAGGTTCAGAGATCCTGAGTCCTTAGAGAAAATATTTTTTCTGCTTTAAATGTTTCTTGATGATACCAAGATTCCTTTTCTGCTGGGTTGGCCTTTATGTAAGCAGGATCCGTATCAGTATCAAAGCACAGGCCTCCTCTCAGGTCTACAAGCTGATCAATACTCTCAGAAGACCTTTAGTCCTTCAATTTGCATAGTAGACCATATTTCTTCCATTTGTCTCGGTGGTAAGGAGTTGTGCAGGCAACCCAAAGACACGTCATTCAAATCCACCAGTTGCTCTGTGAGAGTAAGACAGGAAATCTCTTTGGGTGCAATTGCCTGCCACTGAAAACCCTATGAAAGGTAAGCTCTGAGTTGGTTCCAACTTGACCCCCACATAAAAAATGATCACCAATCACACTGAGTTAGAAAACCATAGCAGGAGGCCATACACGTAAATAACAATTTTCTGCACCAAAGAAATATTCTAATGAGTTATTTTGCCTTTCTCAACTTCTGTTTTCAAATATAATGTGAAAATGATTTTATCAAATTGTGTGGCTCTAATTTATTTTTTCTCTCCTCAAGAATATTTTCTAATAATAAACATATACGTGTTACAGCAAAAAGAAAAAAGAGATAATGTAAGATAGGGAAATATTTTCAATTCTATTTTAACATTTAATATTAATGTAAATGACACTTTCTTTAATAAAAAGATTATTTCACAAATGCAATTTTATATTAATTTTAATTCCATTTTAAATATATGATATTCCTTTCAATCCAATTTTTAATATTTGAATATGTAATAGTAAATATCATCATAGTTACTAGTTGAGATGCATTGATAGATACTCAAGATTTGACAACTTTTTTCCTTGGATTGTGTTTAACATGCAGCATTTTCACAAATATCAATAATTTCTACAGCATGGCAAATGTGCAAAGTTTAGTAGAATTTGTATCTTGACATGAATTTTTAATATGACCTTTGAAAAGTTCATTGAATTTTCCATGAGCCAAGTCTTTTAACACATGAATGAGAATTATATCTCTCCTATAAATTTTAAGGGTCAGTAGAGAAAATGTGGTGAGTCTCTTTCCTAAAAATTACAGAGTTTAATGTTTTTCTTTATTCTTTTTCTACTTCCATTACTTTAGAAAACAATTTTCTTGGAACTCCATTTTCATCATAATTATCTGCTTTGGGAATTATTTCTTATCCATCTTGTTTTTAGAATTTTGATACATCACCTTGTCATTATTACATTCTGAAACAAACCTAAAAAATGAATCTATAGTATCAAGATATGTAAAACAGATACTAAGAAGGTTACCAGAAAAGATGACATATTAGTTTTAGGTCTACTGATTATCTATCTAATGTTGCAAAACTATAAAACTCAATTAGAGACATTTATCTATTATCCCATTTCTAGAAATAAGACCTTTTCTGTATCTAGATTTATCTAGAATTACCAGATATCAGATGTCAATAAGTCAATACTGACACCCAGTGACCTCAGATAAGTTAGAGAAGTAATAGGCTTCATGAAATTTGCAATTGCTGATTGTTTTTTTTAAGTAGATTGTTAAGCTTTACTTTTTTTTTTTAGACTTAAGCCTACACAACTCTAGTTAACATGTGAGCAAGTTAACTGTCAAGTCACCCAGTCTATCAATCATGATAGACGCTGTTAAGTATTATTCTTAATTTCTAAATTTATTTTCAAATTTGATGACAATGACTTTATCACTAATATTTGAGTTTGTTTATTTTCCACCAATGCCCTATAAAGTGATTTGTTGTTGATTGTCGTCGAGTCAGGGACAACTCATAGTGACTCTATTAATACCAACAAAAGGCCTGAAGCCTTTCTATAACTGTCATTACTTATCATAATTCATAGAGTTTCCAGGAGCATGTTGTTTAGGAAGTGGATGCCACTCCTGATTCCAAAGTGACTTAGTAACTATAAAATTCCTGTTGTTGTTGTTTTGTGCTGTTGCATCACTTGCAACTCAGATAGTGACCCTATGTATTACAGCTCTGAACCCTGCACCATCCTGGGACAAACTTACTGTCTCTGACACAAGTATCCCCTTTACTCAAGTTACTGAATCAAACCATCTCATCGAGGATCTTCCTATCTTGCGCTGTTCCTTCATCTTCCCAATCATGATTTCCCTTTCTAAGGACCAGTCCCTCTTTGCAACCTGGCCAACTATATCAGACAAAGCTTCAGAATCTCTGTCTGGTTTCACCCTCTCAAAGTCGAATCTCTTTGTTTTCCTAACAGTCCATGCTAGTACAATCAGTTCTCTCTTCAAGTACCAATCTGTATGAAAACCTTCAGTCCTCGACATTTTGCAGAAAGTGCTTCAGGTCCTCCTCAGTTTTAGCAAGCAGAGTTGTGTCATCTGCATAAAGCAGATTGTTGATGATTCTTTCTCCAATCCTGATGCTGCACTACTCCTCATAGAGACCAACCAGCCTCTTGCATGATCTGTTCTGCATATACATTGAAAAGGAATGGAGACAGGACACATCTCTGGCATACACCATTCCTGATTTGAAACCATGTAGTGTTTCCTTTGTTTCCTTGCTCTATCCTGACAACTGCTTCCTGGTCCAAGCATAGCTTTCACATAAGTGCAATCAAGTGTTCTGGGATTCCCATTCTTCTCAGAGTCAGCCACAATTTGGGATGATACACACAGTCAAATGTCTTTGCATAGTCAATGAAGCACAGATAGACTTTCCTCTGAAACTGTCTGCTTTCAGCCAAGATCCATCTAACATAACTATAATATCCCTAGTACCATGACCTCTTCTAAACCCAGCCTGCACATCTGGCAGTTCTTTGTTGTTCTCTCTTATTATTTGCTTAATGTGGTGAATTATGTTGATTACTTTTCTTATATTGAACAATCCTTGCATACTTGTTATGAATCCCACTTGTTTATGGTGAATTATTTTTAATATGCTATTGGATTCTATTGGCCAGCATTTTGTTAAGATTTTTTTGCATCTATATTCAAGAGGGATATTGTTCTGTGGTTTTCCTTTTTGATAATATATGTGCCTGGTTTTGGTATTCGGGTCAGACTAGCTTCATAGAATGACTCTGAGAATATATCTTCTTTCCCTATGTTTTTAAATACTTTAAGCAGAATTGGTGATAGATCTTCTCTGAATGTTTGGTGAGTTCAGCTGTGAAGCCGTCTGGTCCTGAACTGCTTTTGTGGGGAAGTTTTAATGATGTGTTCAATTTTTTCTTTGGTAATGGGTCTGTTAAAATGTTCTACATCTGTCCATGTCAATCTGGGTAAGGCATAAATTTCAAGGAATTTCTCCATTTCCCCAAGGTTTTTTATTTTACCAGAGTATATAGCTTTTCAGAGTATTCCAGTATTACCAATTTATTTAATCTGGTTCTGTTGTGAAGTCACTTCTATCATTTCTTAACTTAATTATGTTTGCCTTCTATTTTTGTTTTGGTTAAATTTGCCAGTTGTCAATTTTCGTGACCTGTTTGATAAACCAGCTCCTGGTCTTATTGATGGTTTCAATTATTTTTCTGTCTTCTCCATCAGTGATTTGAGCTCTTGTCTTTACAATTTCCTTTCTTTTAGAGCCTGGGGGATTAGATTGTTGGTCTTGTTCTATTTGATGGAGCTGTTGAGTTAAAGCATTGATTTTACTTCTTTCTGCCTTTTTAAAATGTGTGTCTATAGCTATGAACTTGCCCTGAGGACTGCCTGAGTGTGGCATTCCTGAGATTTTGATATGTTGCATATTTTAAAAAAATATTTTTAATTGTCATTTTAATGAAAGTTTACAGGAAATTTGGATTTTCATTAATTCATTGTTGTACATGTTATTTCCCCCAGTTCATTAAAAAAAATTATTTCATTGTTGCATAATTTCCTTCTGCCCTTCTCAGACGTCCCCCAGTCCACTTTGCTAAACACATCTTATTCTGGATTCTTGTTGTACAAATAATACCTAATCATATATTCCTTTTAAACAGTTCTTTCCTACATCTGTTCCAAAGCAGCATTCATTATTTATCCCCTCTTTCTTAGTTTCCCAAACCCTTATCCACGGTATGAACAGTCTTCCAAGCATGTTGCAAAACGTGCCTACAACTGAGAGAGAATAAAATGGATGGATGGGAAATTCTAAGAGTCAAATTCCTATGCACATCAAAAAAGTTCTCCAAGAGGGGAAAAAAGAAAGCCACAGACTAGGAAAAAATATTTGGTAATGATATATCTGATGTTGTTGTTATTATAAGCCATCGAGTCACTTGTGACCCTATGTACAGCAGCTCTGAACACTGCCCTGTCCTGAGCCAGTCTCACTAATTCAGACACACCAACCCCCATTTCCCCAGTTACTATATCAATCCGTCTCATCAAGGTTCTTCTTCTCCTGCACTGTCCGTCCACTCTTCAAAGCATAATGTCCTTTTCCAAAGACCCATCTCTCCTGGCCACGTGTCCAACGTATATGAGATGCAGCTTCAAAATTCTAGCCTCCAAGGAGAGACAGACTTAATTTCACCTTCTCTATGACAGACCTATTTGTTTTCTTGGCAATCCATTATATATTCAAGACTCTTCTCCAGCACCACAACTCAGAGGCATCAATTTTTCTTCTGTCATCCTTAGTCATTGTCCAGTTCTCTGAAGCATAACAAGTAATTGCAAAGACCTTGGCCTGGATTAGGCACACCTTAGCCTTGAGACTGACATCCTTGCTTTTCAGTACTCTGGAGAGGTCCCTGACTCAAAGGCAATCAACAACAACAATGTCAGATCAAGTAGTTGTCCTCTGGTTTTCTTGGCACAACTTGGAGGCACATCCAGGGCAGTATCTGTTTAAATACATCAATTGGTATTCTATCAATTCCTGGGGCTTTATTTTTTGTCAAGTCCTTCAAAGCAGCCTGAACTTCCTCCTTCATCACCATTGTCTCTTAGTCTTATATTATTTCTTGAAATTCTTTTGTGCCAGCTAATTTTTTTTGATACAATGACTCTGCATATTGCTTCTGTCTTCTTTAATGTTTCCTGAATCATTCAATATTCTTCCCATAGTATCCTTAAGAATTGCAACTTGAGGTTTGAATTTGTTGTTCAACTCCTTCAGCTTAAGAAATGCTGAGCGAGTTCAGCCCTTTTGATTTTCCCAACTCCTGCTCCTTGCACATTTTATTATAATACTTTGCCTGCTCTTTTCAAATTGTCCTTTGAAATCTTCTGCTCGGCTTTGTAACTTCTTGACTTCTTCCCTTTGGTTAGGATTCTCTGTGCTCTAGTGCAATATTCAGAATCTCTTCTGACATCCATTGTGGTCTTTTTTCTTCTTCCTTCTTTGTTATGACTTTTTTCATTCTTCATAAATTATATTCGTGATATCTTTCCAAAGCTCATTTGATCTTCTTTTGTTAGAGTTCAAGATCTCAAACTTATTCAGAGTTGGCTTTTAAACAGGGATGATAAACTCAAGATCAAATTTTGATTTCTGCAGATAGGATTTAATCTTCTTTAGATTTCATTTGATCTTCCTATATGCAGTTGATGGTCTGTTCCACAATCAGGACCTGGCCTAGTTTTCACTGCTGATATTGAACTTCTTCAATGATTCCTTCCACAAATGTGATTGACCTGATTCCTGTGCATCCCATCAAATGAAATCCATGTGTATAACCTCTGTTTATGGTTTAATAAAACTATATTTGCTATGAATAAATCGTTGGTTATACAGAATTCTATCATTCTATCCCTAGCCTCATTACTGTCACCAAGTCCAGGTTTTCTTACTAGTGATTCCTCTTCCTGATTCCCAACTTTTGCATTCCAGTCACCTATTATTATTACTATTATTATTAATGCACCTTAGTTATATGTTCAATAGATTTTTGACTGCAACATTTCATAGAAATCATCTATTCCTCCTCTTTGGCACTCGTTGTTGGCACATAAATTTGAATGATACTGGTATTAACAAATATTTGTATGCATACTACAATGAAATGTGCGAGGAGCTAGAGTCAGAAAATCAAAAGGGCCGAACTCGCTCAGCATTTCTTAAGCTCAAGGAACTGAAGAA
>NW_006399848.1:11505327-11508263 GCF_000299155.1 Elephantulus edwardii | reverse complement strand
GCGCAGGATAGAGCAGGGTTTAGGGCTGTTGTGCATAGGGTCGCTATGAGTCGCAAACGACCCGACGGCACATAACAACAACAACATGGATATTATCCCATCACTCACAGTATTATACTTCAAGATGGATCTAGAAATGGCCTTTTTAACTATGAAAGCCACCCCGTGTTTTTTCATCTTATCATCTCCATCAGAATAGATCATATGATAGTCTGATTCAAAATGTCCCATGACAATCCATTTCATTTTGCTGATACCTAATATGTCAATAGTTATGCTTTCTATTTCTCTCTTAAAAATATCTAGTTTTCCTACATTCATGCTCCTCACGTTCCACATACCAATCACTAGTTTATTTTAATAGCTGTTCCTCCTTTGTGTTTAAAAATTGACGGCTCGGTCTCAGTTGCCATATCTGTTTGTCTACTTTAAGTGTGCTCTATTTTAAATAGGATTCCCAAGGGCTTATTATATTTCAAAAATGGATAGTCAATCCTTCTTATGGTCTTAATTTAGATGCTCAGTTTTAAAACAATATCTGAGAGACAAGCATTTTCTTGAGCAGATGAAAGACACTTCCTTTACAGAAATACCCAAAACATTCACTCTCCTCCTCAAGCAGACACATGTGTTCTGTCAGCCTCTTGACAGGATAGGTTGGTACGTAAGTCACGTCACTTGTGAGGTCTTGCACCACACACTCCTAGTGGTCCCTCACACTGTTGTCAGCTTCTGTTCAGGAGTCTGTATGTCCAAATCCCACGTACCAACCTCAGGGGAAAAGTTTTACTTGAGACAATAATGAGGGAAGTTCCTTGCCACAGAGCTTCTGCTAAGTTTTGTGACTTAGTGTCTCTGTTTACTCTGCTATCAAAATGTGATCATTCCCAAGGTCCTGAGAGACAGATCTCTTTAGATCTGATATGATATCTGGGAGAATCAGTGTTACCTGGTTAAGAAGATTCTAGGTTGGTCTCAGATCCTGTCTTGTGTGAATACATGAGGTTCCCAATGTTGTGTTAGGAGCCCCAGGTTGAAATGCCAGAGCCTGACACAGGTTTTGACCTGACTGATAGTGAAAGATAATGAAATTTAGAAATTTCATATCTAAAATTTAAAGAATAGCATCTCACAAGAAAAAGGCAAACAACCCAATTTCAAAATGAGCATAGGATATGAACAGACATGTCACCAAAGAAAACTTTCAGATAGCAAACTAACACATGAAGAAATGTTCAAATCCCTAGGTCTCAGGGAGATGCAAATAAAAACAACTATGAAGTATCATTTCACCGTACTAACAATAACAAAGTTCAGCAAAGCAGCAAACAATAAAATACTGGTGAGGCTGTGGAGAGATTGAAACCCTTATGCACTGCTCATGAGAGTTTAAAATGGTACAACTCTATGGAAGGCAGTATGACACTTTCTCAGAAAGTTGGAAATAGAAATGCCATCTAACTCATTGGTTACACTGGTAGCAATCCTAAAGAATCCAGAGTTCCTACCCAAACAAATATACGAACAGCTATGCTTATTGGTGTTTTATTCAAAATTGCAAAAAGATGGAAGCAACTCAGGTACATTCATAGCACATGAATGAACAGAAGAAAAAAAATGGTATATTCACACAATGGAATACTACACATCACTGGAAAACAAGAAACTCATAAAATATTGCACAAGTAGGGTGACCCTGAAGAACATTATTCTGAGTGAAATATTTCAGTCACAAAAGGACAAATACTGCATAGCACCACTGTTATAAAGCAGGTCTGACATGAAGGCTTGGGAGAAGAATAGGTTAAGGGTGGATAGATAATGAACATTGCTTTGAAATAGATGAAGAAAAGGACTGTTTAAAAGGAATATATGAATAGGCATTACAGGTAAGACAATAGCTCAGAAAAAGACGCACATTGCAAAGAAGACTGGTGGTAGGGGTGGTTGTAATTGTGCAACAGTGAATGATTTTTTGTTTAAAAGTAAACAAGGGAAAGGAGAGGAAAGGAGAGGGGATAAAATGTGTAATAATGAATGAATGAAAATCCAACTTTTCTGTAAACTTTCATTAAAATCACATATAAATAAAAACTTTTATTAAAACAAAGAACTCTCTGATTCAGGCCATGATTTTCAGTCCCTTGCTATGTGTTTGAGAGCTGGAAAACAAATAAGGATTACAGAAGAATAACTGATGTCTTTGAAATGTGGTGTTGGAGAAAAGAACTGAATAGCTTGCTCATAGACTGTTAAAAGAACAGATATCGCTTGGAGAAGGTATAACCAGAGTGTTCCTTGGTGAAATAAAGCTTTATCTCACATACTTTAGATATGTAGCTAGAAGAATCTACTCCTTGGTGAAGGATGCCATGCTTGGAAAGGTAGAGAGTGTCAGAGAATGAGAGGAAGACCTTTTACCAGATGGACCGACACAGTGATGTCGCACAGCAATGGGCTGAAGTGTGTCAGAGATTGTGAGGATGGCACAGGCTCGGACAGGGTTCAGATTTGTTGTTCATATTGTTGTTATGAGTAGTACTTGACTCAACGGCACCTAGGAACAACAATATCATCAGTCTCCAATGCAAAAATAAAACCAATCCAGTATTAATTATAAAAACACCAGGGACCAAAGAACACGTGGAAATGAACAAAATTTTATTAAACTACAAGGACGTGGAAAGTCAGTGAATGGTTCTACTCTTAATTTAGACATGTTTTACCAGATAATTATAATAGTCCTCAAAAAGATAAGGAAAACTGTCCATACGCTGTAGTAATTAATTTCATTTAAAACTATGAGGTTGCATGTGAACTTCCGAGTTGTAAAACAACCCAGTGGTAGATGGAATTTACTCCAGGACTTAAGAACCATAAATGACATAGCTGAGCCTCTACATCTCGTGGTTCCTAACCTGTACACTAGAATAAAC
>NW_006399848.1:11494070-11504696 GCF_000299155.1 Elephantulus edwardii | reverse complement strand
ACCAAAAAAACCCCCAAAAAACCCCCCAACCACTTCAACCTCCCCCCATGCCCAAATCCAGTTATGATGTAAATGAAGGATCAAACACACAAGTATTCCATCAACCGCTGGTCATATTGGTAATAAGAGCCTATCATGGGGTTGTATAATTTAATGTTGGAGAGGGAAATTGAAAGAATTTGTTCTTGAAAACAATGTATTCAAATTTTATAGATAAACCCATAGAAAAAAAGATCTTAAGACTTTCAAGTGCTATGGCTTTGACACACACATCCAGATAAATTAACATCGTATCCCATGGGGCATATTATGGGCATTAAGTGACTCATGTCTGTATAGAAAAAATATCTTAGGTTAACAATTTGGTAATATCAAAATATATCAGTGCTAAGAAACAAAAATAATGTTTATTAATACTAACCTCCAATATCTGATTCTCTACAGATCCTTCAGCCACTTGCCAATTCATCCAGAATTACTCTCCATGACTTGTAGTTTTTCACAATAGCTTATGCCTTCAGGATGTCCACCCACCAACCATCTGTATATACCAATCTTTTGATATCCTTTACTTAAGAAAAACAACTTGTACTATTGAAAACAAAATGTTATGCTCAAATTAGGATATTTTTGACAAATGGTGTTTGTTTGAATTTATGAAAATGGAATAATGCATTTTCCACAATTTAAGATTTAACTAAAAATAAAAATTTGAAATACATTATCTTAAGCCACATAAATCAAATGTACAAATGCAAAAGACATGGAGGAGAAATAAATGAACCTAATCAAAGAAGTACAAGAAGCAGAAATTTGCTTAATAACAGATAATACATGACTTCAAATGATAGACCACCTCTTAAATATTTTTTTAAATGTCCATGTTATTAAAGACAATATTTGTGTAAGTATTAAAGAAAGCATCTATTTATGCATCTTAGAGAAGTTATCACCAATATTTTTCAAAAACAAAAAAGCCATTAGAAACATACATACACCCAATCCAAAAATGGGCACAGGGTATGAATAGACATTTCAGCAAAGAGCACATTCACGTTGCAAACAGAAGAAGAAATTTTCAAAATCTCTGATGATCAGCAAGATGCAAGTCAAAACAACTATGAGGTACCAGCTACACCCAGCAAGAAGAGCAAAGTTCAACAGAGCAGGAAACAACAAATGCTGGTGAGGTTGTAGTGATATTGGAACCCTTATTCACTGCTTATTGAAATGTACAATGGTAGAGTCACTATAGAATGCAGTCTGGCACTACCTCCAAAATTTGGAAATAGAAATAACATTTGATCCAGCATTTCCAATACTGGCAATAGACCCTACAGAAACCAGAGCCACGACTTAATCAGATGCATGCACACTCATATTTACTGCTACATTATTTGCAATAGCAAAGACATGGAAGCAATCCATATGTCCGTCAGAAAATTTTTTTTCTATAATTATATTTTATTAATTTTCATAAACATTTACAGAGATTTTGGGCTTCCACTCATTCATTGTTGCACTATTCTCTCTACCCTCCTCCCAGTTTGTTCTTGTCCAAATGCCACAGTGCTTGTCAAAGCCAGTTCTGATTAATCTTCTTTGTCAGTGTATCCTTTGCCATTCCCTATCACTCCTCCCTGAGAGAGACTTCACCCTGAGTCATAAGGGAAAGGGGACGGCGTATTCTCTTAGCTACTTCCTGCTGAAAAGGGACGCTGTGGGTATGTCCGTCAGAAAATTAATAGAGAGAAAAACCATGGTGCATTCACACGGTGGAATATTACACAGCACTGAAAAAAAAACAATTCATTCATAAAACATTGCACAACATAGAGGAGCCTGGAGAACATTATGCTGAGTGAAACATCTCAGTCACAAAAGGACCAATACAGTATGTCACTGCTGTTGTAAAATAGGACAGACATGTAAGGGGTTGGAGCTCAATAGGAAAAGATTGAATAATGAAAAATGCATTAGAACAGATGAAGAGAAGATGAACAAAATATATACGTTTAAACTTTATATGTATGAAACAATCTAGAACAAGGGATACATTGTGGGAAAGTCTGGGGTGGGGGGTGCGGGAAGAAAGTGTGCAAAAATGAAGAAAATAAAAATACAATAAAAATGAACTACACACAGAAATAGAAGAAAATTATCATAAAAATGACATTTAAAAAAAACAAAAAAATGACATTTTCAATTAAGAACATGTGCTACATTGCAATAATTCTGAAGATATTAGAGATGTTGCAATGTTGTCAAATAATTAATATATGTGTATTTCACCGTGTAGATCACAACAAACTGTGGCTGACTTTGAGAAGAATGGGAATCCCAGAGTACTTGATCGTGCTTATGTGAAACCTATACTTGGACCACGAGGCAGTCATCAGACAAGAACAAGGAAACACTGCATGTTTCAAAATTGAGTAGGATGTGTGCCAAGGATGTGTCCTATCTCAGTATCTTTTCAATATGTAGAGCAGTTTATCTGAAAGGCTGGGCTTCTATGAAGAGAAATGTAACATCAGGGTTAGAGGTAGATTCATCAACAATCTGCATTATGCATATGACACACCCTGCTTGCTGAAACTGAGGAGGACCTAAGTCCTTGCTGCAGAGGGTCAAGGACTTCACTATGAATCGAAGCTCAACATCAAGAAAAAAACAAGTTTCTCACCACTAGGCCAATTGGCAGCATCATAATAGATGGTGAAGAGATTGAGATTGTTCACAGCTTTAGTTTGCTTGGCTCTACAATCAACACTCTTGATACCAGCATCCAAGAATTAAAAGATAAATTGCATTGGGAAATTTTGCTATCAGAAACCTGTCCAAAGTACTGAAGAGCAATGAAGTCAGTCTGGAGATGAAGGTGCGCCTGATACAGGCCATGGTCTTTGCAATTACTTGCTATCAGAAAGCTGGACTATGGCTAGGGGGTGTTAGAAACAGAATTGATACCTTTGAGCTGTGGTGATGGAGAAGAGTATTGAATATAATATGGACTTCTAGGAGAACAAACAAGTTTGTTCTGGAAAGGGTGAAGCCAGTTTGTTCTTTGGAGGAAAGGATTCTGAAGCTTCATCTGACATCTTTTGGATGTGTTACAAGGAGGGATCAGTCCTTGGAAAGGAACATCATGCTTGAGAGGGTGGAGGAGAGCGCAGGAAAGAAAGACTCTCAATGAGGTGGATTTATTCTGTGACTAGGGTGATGGGGGTAGGTGTGTTGGAGACAATAAGATTGGCACAGGATAGAGCAGGGTTTAGGGCTGTTGTACATAGGGTTGCTATGAGTCGCAGGCAACTTGATGGCAACTTACAACAACAACATGTGTATTTAAGGCTTACCCAGATGAGATGGAGTCATATAATATCTGGGGCAATGGAGGCTGGTGTGTTGCAATTAATGACACTGGCTCAGGAAAGGAAAGGATTCAGAGCTGTTGTATATTGATTGGGTCGATATAGGTCTCAGGCAACACAATAGAACATAACAATAACATACTATATTGGTTGTTTTGTACTTAGCTCTCTTGTTTAAAGTCAACAAGACCTTGGGGAGGGCCTTTGTAGGTAAAAGTCAGTTGTTATTATATCGTGAAGAAACATTCTTCTAAGTGGTACAGCACTCTTCTGTCAATATGCTGTACTGAGATAACCTGGGATTGCTGTGATGCTGGACCTTGTGACATTGGGGTGTCAAATGGCATAAAGGTTACCCATTTTGGACAGTGTTTGGTGGAGCTCCCAGTTTAAGACAGTTTTGGAAGCAGGAGTGGCATCCAACTTCTAAACAACTTGCCTCTGGAGACTTTATGAACTTTGATAAATGTCTATAGTTGTAAAAGGCCTTTAGGCCTTTTGTTCATAGGGTCGCTATGGGTTGTGCTAGATTCGTCATCAAACAACATCAATCCAGTAATACATCTGACTTTAGAAAGTTAAAACTTTTTTCTTCTCTTTGAAATATTACAATCCTAGAACTTTTGGCTCAGACACAAAACCCAAGAACAGATAGATATTGAATATAAAAACACATTTAAAAATTCATTAAATGCTAACCTTCATAACTCACACATGACTGGCATAATTTTACTGATCAGTTATTGCTTGACAACAATTAGCTGCTATATTTTTGGGGTGGCAACAAGTGAACGGAAAGAGAAATTAGGTAGAATGTTTCTACCTTCTAGCAAATTAAGAACAAATCACTGTAAACTTAAACAGATCGTGATTGTCAAGCTAAGTGACAAACATAACAATTAAGTTGCTGGCGATTATGGTTGTGTGTCATAGAGTCAGAACTGACCCATAGCCAACCATCCAGTCTTTCAGAGGCAGTTAATCACACGGGAGGAGATTGTCCATCCTTCCCCCACAGAGCCGCTGTGGCCTCAAACTGCATGCCTTTGGGATTGCAGTGCATATTCTTGCCCTAGCCTACCAGAGACACTTATTAATTATTCATGAGAATAAAAAATACTTTTCTACGCACAGCTGAATATTCAATAATTTGACAATTTTTACAGATATAATTTGATGCTGTGGATGATATTCTCCTTTATTCAGTCATTTTCACCTTCCTCTAATGACTTTCTCTTAATTGTCAGTTATTTAATTGAGATTTGGTGGCTATATGAATTTATGAAGCACAAAGAAGAATAAATCGAATAGGATGAAAGAAAAACAAAATTAAAGGGGCAAAGAGAGATTTCAGGACATATGTAAAAACTAGCTATTACACCAATGTGACAAAAATTGAGAAATGGTACAAGAACACATGATTTGGAAAAGTTTTTAAATATTAAATTGCATAAATGATATTTTCTAAAAATAAGGAAAACTGAACGCTGAAGATAAAAGTCTATAATCTTCAGAATAGAAGCATTAGGTGAAAAATATCACAAGGAGACAAAAAAAAACAACAAATAAATGCAGACAATATAGAAATTGTTCACAACTTTCTTTCACTTAGTACTATAGTCAAAACCCAAAGCAGCAGTCAGAAAATTAAACAGTGTGTTGCTCTGGGTAAATCTGCTACAAAAGATTGCTTTAAAGAGCTCAAAAAGTAATGAGGTCACTATGAAGCCTAAGCAGCCTCTTACCCATACCATGATAGTCTCAGTCACCTCATATGCATGTGAAAGTAATCAAAGAATAATGACGATTTAATGAAAATGTTACCACTCATAGCGACTCTATGACCAATAGCTCTAAAGGCTTCCTTTATCTGAACCAATCTCAGCGTCTCTGACACACCTTTGCCCATTATCCCAGTAACTGTATCAATCCATCTCACCCAAGGTCTTCCTCTCCTGGGCTGCCCCTCTACCATTCCAAGCCGGATGTCCTTCTCCAAGGACTTGTCTCTCTTGATAACATATCCAGAATATGTGACATGGAGCTTCAGAATCATTCTTTCTAAGGAACAAGCTGGTTTCACCCTCTCTAGCACAGGCATGTTTGTTGTCTTGGTAATTCACAGTATGTTCAATTCTCTTCTTCAGCACCACAACACTGATTCTCCTTCCATTATCCTGACCAGCTCTCTGATGCACAGCAAGTAACTGTGAATATCATGGCCTGGATCAGGTGCACCTTAGCCTCTAGACTGACAATAGCTGCTCTTCAGCTCTGTAGAAGTGACTGACAGCGGATTTCCCTCATGTAATTCATCTTTTGATTTTTGTCCTGCTGGTGACAAGAATGTTGACTGTGGAACTGGAGAAGCTTAAATTATTAACTATCTCAGTCTCTTCTCCATCTGTTAAGGGTGCTGCCAATTGGCCCAGTGTTGAGAAGGTTAGAGAAGAATGTATAATATACTGAAGCCTCTCTCCTCCATCTTCTGTATTTCTTTTCAAAGAGGGAGGTCTGTCCCTTTGGGGATGTAAATTTCTAATAAATCTATATTAGTTATTTTACCCTAATAAAAAGAAATACATAATATACAATTTGTTGTTGTTATGTGCCTTTGAGTCACTTGGGACTCATAGTGACCCTATGCACAACAGCCCTAAACCCTGCTCTGTCCTGTGCCAATCGCACTGTCTTTGATACACCCATCGCGATTACCCCAGTCACTGAATCAATCAACCTAGTTGAGGGTGTCCGTCTCCAAGGATTGGTCCCTCCTTGCAACCTGTTCAAAGTATGTCAGACAAAGCTTCAGAATCCTTGCCTCCAAGGAGCAGCCTGGTTTAACCCTCTCCAGGATGAATCTGTTCATTTTCTTAGCCGTCCATGGTATATTCAATACTCTTCTCCAGCACCACAGCTCAAAGGCATCAATTCTCTTTCTCACATCCCTAATCATTGTCCAGCTCTCTGAGGCATAGCAAGTAAGGGCAAAGACCATGGCCTGTATCAGGTGCACCTTACTCTCCAGAGTGCCACCACTGTTCTTCAGTACTCTGGAGAGGTCTCTGGCAGAGACTTTCCCATCGTGATACATCTTTTAATTTCCTGGCTTGCTGGAGCCTAGAGTGTTGACTGTGGAACCAAGCAAACTAAAGCTGTACAAAGCATGAGAAACAGATTCTTACCAGTTTTGCTTGTAAGAATCCTCTGACTAAGCTTGTCAGAAGACACGCCTGATGATGCTTGTGGCTATCTATGCTATAAAAATAACACCAGGCGTGTCTTCTGACAAGTATAGCAGAGGATTCTTACAAGTAAAGATGGTAAAGATTTGTTTCTCATGCTTTGGGACATGATCTTATGAACTATGACTCCTAGGTTGTTGTTGTTCTTGTTTGGTGCCATCGATCATAGACGACTCATAGCGACCCTATGAATGAACAGCCTGAGCACTGTTCATACATAGAGTTTCCGGAGGCAAGCCATTTCGGAAGTGGATGCAGCTCCTGCTTCCAGGCTTGTTTCATGTGGGAAGCTCCAGCCAACACTGTCCACCATGTGTGCCCATTACCACGATTGGCACATCACTGTCACAGGCTTCAGCATCACAGCAACCACGAGTTACCTCTGTACAGCAACGCACAGACCAGTGCTGTACCACCTAGAAGAATGTTTGAAAGGAAGACAATTTGAACCTGGCCGAGGGCCACAGATGAAAATCACCCACCTTCGGTTTGGTAACATAACTTCCTTTCCACTACGCCAATGTATGACTCCTAGGAAAAGGACATTATTCTTGGCAAAGTGGAGATGAGAAAAAATTAGGAATAATCTGACAGGTTCTTCCTTACAATGGTTGTAACAACTGCTCCAGACACAGCAGGTGTTAGGAAGATGGTTCAGGGTCAGTCACTACTATCTTTTGTTTTCCACAGGACTTCTATCAGTCATAGATAATGGCTCAATGACCCCTCACAATAAAGATTATGGAATCACTAGGCGAGAAGATGAAGAAAATATGTTAGCATAGATTAGTTTGTTTTCTTTTTTGCTTTATTTGTCCAGCATAGAAGTCTAGAAAAGGAAAACAATAACATTTAAAAGGAAAGAATAAAGAAGGAATATTAAGCTGAGGATTATGTTTTATCCAGTATTTTTAAATGGGATATCATTTATTGATATAAACTTTCTCCAAAGTCTGGAGAACTTCCTTCTTTGATCGTGTCAGTTATGTTCATCTGAAAATGAGAGATCTGTGCTTAAAATATTTCACAAAATGAATGACCCTGGAGGACATTATGCTGAGTGAAATATCCCAATCACATAAAGACAAATACTGCATAGTGCCACTGTTATAAAAGAGGACTGACATTGGGGTTGCGGGGAGACTGAGAAAGACTAGATAAATAATGTATACTGCATTGAAACAGATGAGGGAGAACTGTTTAAAAGGGATACATGATTAGGTATTTTTGTCATGATGGGAGTCCAGAGCGAAGGCTGCATAGTGGAGTGGACCTGGGGAAGGGTTTGTAAAACAATAAAAGAATTTTTCTTTTACTTTTCCAAGAGGGTTGTGTACTAGGGGGGAGGGTTGGGAGGGGAGAAAAGGGCAACAATGAATGAATGGAAATTCAAGCCTCTGTAAACTTTCATTAAAATTTAAAAAAAAAAAGAGAGATAAACAACAACAATTCAATCTCACTTTTCGCTTTAGCCATGGCTATCATTAAAACATTGCTGTGGAAATTGTACTGTTATACTGCACCAACTTACTTTAAAATAATTTATTCATCATATTTTAACCACTTCAGTATTGGTCCATTTTGACTTGTCATTCATTTTTTAAAATTATTTCAAAATTTTTAGTATTTCAAGGTGTGTTTTTTTTACCATAGAAACAATTTTATTTAAAGATAATAATATTCCTCCCTCGTGAGACTCAAACATCATTTCTCTTAGCTGTTGTTAGCGATCTCTCTAGTTATCTGATATTTGCTTATTTTTCCTTTGCAAATACAATTACGTTCTACTGCAATGTCATTCATTTTGTTTTGACACTTTTCTTTCATTTTCTTCCCTCTAGTGAATGAATACAGGGAAGGACACATTTGACATAAGGGAATTCCTAGTAATTCTAAAAGAATTGCATGTCCTTACTAATGATATCTATGTTTCTAAAGTACACAAGAGCAACAGTGTGTCTCTGGAGACTAAGGTGCATCATCTGATACAGGCCATGGTCTTTGCAATCACATGTTATGCATTAGAGAGTTGGACAATGACCAGGGAGGATAGAAGGAGAATTGATGCTTTTGAGCTTTGGTGTTGGAGAAGAGTGCTGAAGGTGCCATGGACTGCTAAGAGAACAAACAGATTCATCCTGGAGAGGGTTAAAACGGGCTTCTCCTTGGAGGCAAGGATTCTGAGGCTTCGTCTGACATAGTTTGGTCATGTTGTAAGGAGAGACCTATCCTTGGAGAGGGACATCATGCTTGGGAGGGTGGAGGGCAGGCGCAGGAGGGGAAGGCTCTCTGGGAGATGGATTGATTCGGTGACTGAGGCAATCGGGATGAGTGTGTCAGAGGGAATGAGATTGGCACAGGACAGAGCAGAGTTTAGAGCTGTTGTACATAGGGTCGCTATGAGTCTCAAGCGACCGACAGTACATACAACAACAACAACAACATATGTTAGGACTGAAGACACAAAGTTCAAGTCCGTTCCCTTTCTATCATGTTTATTGTAGTACTGGGAAAGTCTGGATTTCTAACAGTACGAGCCTCTATCAAAATTTTGTTTTTTTTCCAAGATGTCTTTAGAAATATCTGATTCTAAACATATGTGAAAACTTATAAATTAAAATATGCAAAAATATGCAACATTATATCATAAGCATTTTAAAACCATTTAAGCACATGAATGAGTCAAGATTAAATTGATTAGTAGATTTCTTTTAAGCTATCCAGAGGGCAGCTTTTCTAGTATTTTGAAAGAATGCTTAGAGATTGCCAATACTTCTGAGTACACAGAAAACATGGAGACATTTCCAGAAAAACAAGTTAATAAACCAATTTTTAATGATTTTCCAAGTGCTTCTCATTAGAACATAGATGCCGTTTACAAAATTAAAAACACAAATTATATAAAGCTTTTCATGCAAAATGATTTTGTGCCCTAAAGAAAATTCCAGCAGGTAAATTCTTGTGATGAAAATTAAGGCTATACAATAGTTATGCATAGCTAAACTGACCATTCTTTTTTTTTTCATTTATTTACATGTAAATCTGTTCCTAGACAAATATAAAAATGCCTTAGATAAATCATATAGTCTAGAACACAGTTGTATAGAAAATGGATTTTTTTCATTAAAAAGTCAATCCTTATGAGATAAAATTTTTAGCTCTTTAGATTAAGTGACTCTAAAAGATTTCCTGAAATCTTTGTGTATTTATTGCTCTGGTGGCCTAGAAAATAGCAATGGTACCAACGAGAACACACGTTGTTCAAATCTACCGTTTACCCTGTGGAAGGAAATTGGCAGTCTCCTCCTGTGAATTTACTGCCTCTGAAAATCCACTGGAGGGTCAGTTATGAGTTGGTTCTTATCCATTGGCACACAACAACAGTTGTACAGTTAGACCAATATTCTTCTAAATCCACTGTAAACTGTAACCTGCGTAGTAACAGGACAGGAATGTGCTTTGACATCACAGATAACTGACTCTGCAAAACTCAAGTTTTCTAAATCAACAAATAATCTATGCTCTAGTAACATTTCCTCCATCCTCTACAAGCTGGAGATATTGGCAGTGGGATTCAAACTGTGAATTCTCCTATGCATGCATAGAACCTGATAAAAGTTACTTTCTCGTGAAGAATATTTTCATTTGAAGGACTCGGCATTCAAATTGAAAGTCATGCTCTAGTCTCTTCCTTATCCTAGGCAGTACCTTGTCTGAGTTACTGAGATTTATATAGTGTAAATGTTATTATTAGTTGCTATAGAGTTGTCTGTTGTACATAAACAACAGATGACCAAGGAGGATAGAAGGAGAACTGATGCCTTTGAGCTGTGGTACTGGAGAAGTGTATTGAGAATACCATGAACTGCTAGGAAAACAAACAGATTTGTCCTGGAAAGGGTTAAACCAGGTGACTCCTTGGAGGCAAGGATTCTGAGGCTCCGTCTAACATACTTTGGACATGTTGTGAGGAGAGACCGGTCCTTGGAGAGGGACATCATGCTTGG
>NW_006399848.1:11485838-11491340 GCF_000299155.1 Elephantulus edwardii | reverse complement strand
GTACTCGGGATGGGTGTGTCAGAGGCAATGAGATTGGCACAGGATAGAGCACGGTTTAGGGCTGTTGTACATAGGGTCGCTATGAGTTGCAAACGACTCGATGGCACATAACAACAACAACAACAACAATGTGAAAAATTTCCTCTGCCATCTAATCGTGCCACGGATCTGTTCCTCTTTCATTGCTTCTTGTCTACACAAATCCAGTTATTTCAGACGCACAGAGTAACTGGCAACACTGCATTTTTCATGTTTTCCTAGATAAAATCTTCAATTTTAAAAGGAATATTTTTCTATTCTTTTCTTTCTTCTCTAAAGTTACCTCAGTCATTGAGTGAGCATACACATCCCAAAATAAGTTTATTTCGTATTTACACCAATTGTTTTTATCACCCACTTAAAAAAATAGTATATATTGTGTTTCACACCTTCCTTCACTGGCAAACATTTCATACAATGATTTCTATACACTGTGTTTTATAAAGTCAATCACCATTGAGAGACTGGAGAGCATTATACTCAGTGAACTAACTCAGTCTTATAAAGACAAATACTGCCTAAGACCATTATTATACAAAATAAGATAACTAATAAAATGTATATGAGGGTCCCAGGGGGGAAGAGATGAGAGCAGAGGGCTGAGGGTGTGTGTGGAGGGGAAATGACAGGTTCCAACTGCCTTTTAATCAGAGCTACTATCTTCTGTTTTACTATGATTTCCACCCCTGCATGTTTATACTATCATGAAAAACCATTTAAGCATAAATACATTTATTCATTTTTGTCTCATGTTTATTTTATGTTGTCAATGTTCTTCCTGCTTATTTCATTCTATATGAGTAGCTGAAGCTGCTCAAATAGTCCGCAATATTTATTAAATCCTTAAAATATACATTTAAAGATCTGAGTCATGTCTATAGAGATGTATGTATATATAGATCTATCTATCTAGATATAGATATTGATGTACATATTGATGTTGATATATATTGATATATATTTATATATACATACATGTGTGTGTGTGTGTGTATAGTTATGTGCAGTAGAGTTTTAACTGTCTCTTACCTGATACCCCAAAGGATTTTCAGAGTCCATAAATCTAAAAATCTCCTGGACAAAGACTGTTCATCTTTCTCCCATAGAACAGGTGGTGGATTTTAGCTGCCTTTGTGTCAGCAGCAAAACACCTTACCCACTAGTCCACATTATATAGAAAACAGTTTCAGGCAACACTCCAGTAATTAACAGAAATTACATTAAGTATAGCAAATCACTGCATTAATTATTTAATTAAAATTGTGACTTCTTAATCTACTTAAAGAAGTCCTGGTAGTGAAGTGGTTACCCACTCGAGTGTCAATCAGAATGTCAGGTGTTCAACACATTATCCTCTTTTCTGGAAAAAAATATGTGGCAGTCTTTTTCCCTAAAGATTTATTGCCTTGGAAATTCTGTGAGGAGGTTTTTTTACTCTGTCAAATCAGTTCTATATGAGTAGGAATTGACTCAATCAAAATAGGTTAATACCTTACTGTCTTAGGTATCTAGTGCTGCTCTAAGAGAGATATCACAAATAAATGGAATTTACAAGCAGAAATTTATTCTCCTGCCATTCAAGAGGTCAGAAGTGTAAACGCAGGGTTTGGGCACTAAAGAAAGTCCTTAATCTCTGACTCTGAGAATGTTCCAGTTTATGACCTTGACCTAAGAATGTTGCTCCAGTTAATGACCTTGACCTAAGAATGTTGCTCCAGTTAATGACCTTGACCTAAGAATGTTGCTCCAGTTTATGACTTTGACCTAAGAATGTTACTTCGCTCCCAGCTTTCCTCCCTTGGGTATGACCTCTCCCTCCTTTCCCTCAAAAGCACTTCCTTTTCTTTTTTCTTTCTTTCTTTTTTCTTTCTTATAAAACAAAAGGTCTTTAGGGTCAGACAATTACAGAAGAACTTACAGAAAATTTTACTCACATGGAAACAGGGATGTAGTGGGATTAGGAGTTTTCATCTATCCTTAACACATTTAAACTATGTCTCAAATTGTGGAGGCTCATTGCATAACATCATTACATCACTATTTACCATATCTTGGGAGATAGAATTCCATCTGTGACGTTTTACTTATTCTCAGAATTGTTTGTTGTTGTTGATGATTGCCGTCGAGTCAAACACAGCTCAGAGTGACTCTAACACAGCTCAGAGTGACTCTATGAACAAAACCAAAGTTCTAATGCCTTTTTATAACTATTGTAGTTTCTCCAACTTCATACAATTTCCAGAGGCATGTGGTTTAGGAAGTGGATGCCACTCCTGCTTCCAAACCTGTCCTATATCTGGGAGCTCCACCAAGCACTGTCCACATTGGGAAACCATTATGGTATTTGAAACCTCAATGACACAAAATTCAGCATCACAGCAAACCCAGATTACCTTAGTCCAGCAAATTGACAAGGAGTGATGTACAAGGAAGAAGAATACTCTTCTAAAATATAACAAACTAGTCTCACTTGGCTTAAGTGTTGTCAAGTTGAATATGACTCATAGTGACCCTATAAATAAAAGACCTGAACTCTGTTCTATAATTAAAGTCTTTTCTATATGTTTATAGACATCATAGAGTTTCCAGAGGCATCTGGTTTAGGAAGTGGATGCCACTCCTGCTTTCAAACATGAATCAGTCAGGAAGCTCCTCAAAACAGTGTCCATGATGGGTAGCTATTATGGCATTAGACACAGCACATTGATTTGCAATTCCAAGTTATTCAGTACATCATATAGACAAACAACTGCTGTACCACTTAAAGGATGTTCATTCCTTTGAATATTGATTGCATCACCAATAGCCCAAGCCAAACATAAACCAAACACAAATCAAGACTTTCATTACATGACCCCCATCAAGACACGACAAAACAGGACCTCTAGGGTAGAGCCTCCACACACCTGCCTTTAGGCCAGCTGCAGAATTCACCCATTACCAGGGAATTTAAAGACACACCCAGCAAATGCTCTTAACTAAGGTGTACATTTTTCTTTAGAAATCAGCTGCTGTTCAGCCTTCTATGACTCATAGTAATCCAAGGTCTACTATAACTCATGGTGACACAGGGCAGAATTTGTGTATTTTCCAGAGTATAATTATGCTCTATACTACTAGATTGTTGTCTTTTAATTTTATTTCTTTTTTAAATTATTTTAATGAAAGTTTACAGAGACTTGGATTTCCATTCATTCATTCATTGTTGCACTTTCCCCCCTGTCCAATCTCCCCCCACCCCCCACCGCCCTCCTGGCTCACTCTTCTCTTTGAAAAGTAGAAGAAAAAAAATATTTCTTTGTTATACAATCTCTCCCCGCAAGTCCACTCCACTAAACTGCCTTTGTTTTGAAAAGTAAAAGAAAAATTCTTTCATTGTTATACAATCCCTTCCCCCAAGTCCACTCCACTATGCAGCCTTTATTCTGGACTCCTGTTATGACAATAATACCTAATCATGTATCTCTTTTAAATAGTTCTCTCCCTCATCTGTTTCAATGCAGTATACATAATTTATCCCATCTTTCTTAGTCTCCCACCGAACCCAATGTCAGTCCCTTTTTACAACAGTGGCACTATGCAGTATTTGTCCTTTTGTGAATGAGATATATCATTCAGCATTATGTTCTCCAGGGTCATGCATTTTGTATAATATTTTATGAATTCATTGTTTTTTAGTGCTGCGTAGTATTCCATTGTGTGATTATACCACAGTTTCTTTATCCATTCATTTGTTGATGGGCACTTAGGTTGTTTCTAACTCTTTGCTATCTATTGTGAACAAAGCAGCAATAAACATGGATATGTATTACCTTTTTTTTTAATAGAGACACTTTTATTAAAACATACTAAATGCCAAAACCCTTTCTGGAACAACATAAATTATTAGCACGATGCTGCTGGTGTTCCACTGAGTCACAGCCATGGCTTTTACTTACATGATTTGCAGAAAAAGACGATTCTCACCACATCCTAACTGATAGCAGCTGTTGCTGTAGAACAAAAAGGGAGTTTGGCTTCCCTGTTACCAGTGGTGATGGATTTGGATCCACCAATGACACCGAGGGAGAAAGACAAGCAATCTTTCATTTACAGCCTCAGAAACCCAATGGTCAGTTTCCTTTCAGTTCTGACTTGACAGCAATGAATGAGGACAATCTATCATGTTTGCAGGCAGGACGACACGGGCAAATGACTGTAACGGTGATATGCACACAACTGCTGATTAAATGTTTCTAAGATTGGAGCTGTGGTTCCACCACCTGAGTATATGATCATCAGAGCTTTCAGTCATGGAAACCACTGAGGAAATACACACGTACGTCCCCTGGCTCTGTGTGCAAGCTCAGAAGCAAATCATCTGTAAACTCTGTGGCAGTTAGAATACACTTTCAACTGCACTATCCTTGAGGGCAAAGCCACACTAGTGAAATGATCAGGAGGATTAAGGTCTAGTATTGCTCCACTTGCAATCTCATCTTTCCTCAAGCCAAATGCTTCAGAATTTAAACCCTCAAATAGAGAACCAAGCTTATTTTCCCCAAAAGTCATCTTCCAACCTCATGTTACCCTAATTTCCAGCCCTCTCCTTCCTAACGCCTCTTGTCCCCAAGACATATCTGTTTTTTCTCCTGGCCATTTATGGGATCTTCAGTGCTCTTTTTCCAATATCACAACTCAAAGGCTTCAATTCTTTTCCTGTCATTCTGATTTACAGCAAGTAATTGTGAAAGCATTCCTTGGTATCTAGACTGACATCATTGCTTTTCAGTTTTCTAGAGAGGTCCCTGATAGCAGATCTACCCAATGGAATTTGTCTTTTGATTTCCTGACTGTTGGTGCCACGACTGCTGATTATGGAGCAGAGCAAGCTGTGACAACAGCCTCACTCTCTTCTCCACCCATCATAGTGCTGCCAATTGGCCCGATGGTGAAAATCTTTGTCTTCTTGACGTTGAGCTTCAATCTACATTGAAGACTATAGTCCTTGACCTTCTGCAGCAAGAGCTTCTGGTCCTTCTGTTTTAGCAAGCAAGGCTGTGTCATCCATATAACATAGGTTATTGATGAGTCTTCCTTTAATCTTGAAGCCACATCCCTCGTCAAAAAGCCCAGCCTCCTAAATTATCTGTTCTGTATACAGACTGAAAAAGATATGAAGACAGGATGTATCCCTGGCACATTCCCTTCATGATTCTGAACCATGCAATGTTTTCCTGCTTTGTTCTGAGGCTTGCTTCTTGGTCCAAGCATAGGTTTCACATGAGCACAATTAAGTGTTCTGGGATTGTCATTCTCCTAAAGGTTAACTACAATTTGTTTTGATCAACAGAACACAGATATATGTCCCTCTGGTACTCTTTGCTCTCTACCAAGATTCATCTGACATTGGCAATAATGTCTCTAGTGTCACAGCCTCTCCTAAACCTCTAAAATATTAACTTCTAAAATATTATATATATA
>NW_006399848.1:11481038-11485738 GCF_000299155.1 Elephantulus edwardii | reverse complement strand
AGATATCCTTACATTCCAAAACTAAACTCAAGTTGTATAATGCCTTCTAATAAATTATTTTATTCTAAATATCAGTATATTATCTACAATTGATACAGATTTGACATCAAAGTAGAGGACAATAGAAAATTGACACCAATATAGATACAAAGTGTTCCAAGAGCACCGATCTCCTTTATATTATTGTAATTGCTGAAAAAAAGTCTGAAATGCACCCTGACATTACTAGGTATTATAACTGATAAAATACGGCATAGCATTCCAGAAAAACTGTAACTCTGTAAAGACCACCGAAAATATAAACAAGCTGGATGCGCAATATCTTATCTAGGTAGCATCAGCTGTCAATGTAAAGCTTAACAAAGCCAAGATGTTTTAATAAAACAGAACTACACAAAGAAAGGAAAACATTATTCTTCGTCGTAAAGAAGATCGAAGATATCAGAAGAATATTTTTGAAAGTATCTTCTAAGTTTCCTCCACTCTATTCCCTCTGCTCCCTACGTTTGATTCATGAGCTTTTAAAATGCGATCTCTTGTATCTAATACACACACTCTATGAAAAGACTTACTCTCCTCTGGAATCAAGTTACAGAACAGAATACAATGTTGTGAAGGCAAGTAATAATAGTAACTATAAAAAAAGTAATTTCCTATATTTTAAACATATCCCTCCCCCGAAAGGAAAAGAACGAATTCTTTCTGTGGGACATTTAGGACTAAAAACTAAAGATTTAATGAGCATAAATGAATGTATGACACTCAAGCCCCATTTAAAGTTGAATTTACAAATGGAAATTAAGAGATGGCTCTGATTAAAACTTGAAAGAGTATGCGTCATTGTCTTCATAGTGAAGGTCTTTCATTTGAAGCATATATTGTGTTAGTTTCATATCCTTTTCCAAATATAAAAGGAATTAGGCACATTTGGAAAAACATGGTAATATACCAAGAGGTATTATAAATAGTAGCTATTATTATAATTGCTATTGTTATTTTTAGGTGCTATGCTGGAGAAGAGTATTGAATGTACCATGGACTGCCAAGAAAACAAACAGATTCATCCTAGAGAGGGTTAAACCAGGCTACTCCTTGGAGGCAAGGATTCTGGGGCTTCGTCTGACATACTTTGGACATGTTGTAAGGAGAGACAGGTCCTTGGAGAGGGACATCATGCTTGGGAGGGTGGAGGGACAGCGCAGGAGGGGAAGACCCTCTATGAGGTGGATTGATTCAGTGACTGGGGTAATCGATATGGGTGTGTCAGAGGCGGTGCGGTTGGCGCAGGATAGAGCAGGGTTTAGGGCTGTTGTACATAGGGTCACTATGAGTTGCAAATGACTCGATGACACATAACAACAATAACAACTACAACAAGGTCAGTTACAACTCAGAACAACACATTCAACAACAGATTTGTACCTTGTTTTATCCTGGACACGATCTACTTCATGGTCAACCCCACTGTAGTCCAGTGACAATCAGTCTCGCTGAGCGTCTTTCTCTTTCATGAATCTTCTACTTTTCCTGGTGTATCTTTTTCCAAAGATAGCCTTCTCCTGACAACATTCTGCTCAAATAATTTGAGACAAAATTTTCTTATGCTTGCCTTTGGGAAGCTTTGTGATTACTTTCTCCAAGATAGATTTGTTTGTTCTTTTGGCATTCTGTGTTATGGTCAACACTCTGGCAGTCGGGTGGCTGACTGGGGGGATGGCTGGTATCTCTATGGTGACTCCACTTTTGTGGAAGTTTCTGGGGTCCTTTTTGTTGTGTGTTACTGTTCTTTCTTGCCCTTCAAAAGTAGGTGGGCAGCCCAGAGCCCTAAAATAAGGGGAAGTGAGGGCAGAGCCTGTCGAGCTTGCTCCAGGCGGTAGATTAAAATCCTGTAGGGCCCGAGGGCCCTGTCTTTAATTGTTTTGGTGAAACATTCTTCTAGGTCGTATAGCCCTGGTCTGTCCATTTGCCATCCAGAGGCAATTTGTGGTCACTGTGAAGCTGAACACTGTGACATTGACGTGTCAAATGCCATAATGGTCACCCATGGTGGATAGTGTTTGGTGGAGCTCCCCCATTAAAACAAGGGTAGAAGCAGGAGTGGCATCCACTTCCGTAAACCCTTGCCTCCGGAAACCCTATGAACCTGGAGAAAGGATGAAAGTCACACAACTGTCGAGGACTTTCATTCATAGGGTCGCGATGAGTCGCCTGCAACTTGATGGCACTTAACAAGAATAACAACAACAATGTATTTATTGTCTGTGGATTTAATTAATATCCATGGGATTTAAAATGTTTAAAGTATGCACTATCTTGTTTATATGTTTAAGGCTCAATGCAGCTGCATTGGAGGCATTGGCAAAAACAAGGCCCCAGGAATTGATGGGATACCAGTTGACTTGTTTCAAATAACAGATACAGGCCTGGATGCGCTTACCAGCCTACTACATGGCAGCTGTCTGGTCAAAGGACCGGAAGAGGTCCATGTTTGTTTCCATTCGTAAGAAAGGTGATTCAAGACAATGTGAAAACTATCAAGTAATATTATTAATATTACATAGAAGCAAATACTGCTAAAGATTATTCCAAAACTGCTAGATAAGGAACTACCAAATTTTATGCAGTTTTATGTAGTACGCTCAAGAATATTAGTACATAGCCATATATCAACCTAGGGATGTCTGTATGTATATACATCGAGTCTCATTTTACCTGTTACGTCACCATTATATTTTACAAAGAAATAAAATTATGGTTATAACTGAAATTATTTTTCTTTTTTATATCAGGCCTTTCAATGATTAAGTAACATACAAAATTATAGTTCCACAACATTGTATATAAATAGATCAATATTTTAAAATTATACTAATTATATGGAATTGTGTGCTGTTTGTTTTCTATTAGATTATTATACATTTCTATTAATTAAATGACCTGCAGATTAATTTAAACATTTAAAATTGTGCTTCACTAGGGAAGAAAACAGAATTATTAACATTTTACCTGACTAGGGAAACAGTCAACATATTATAAAAGAATGTAGACACTAATTTTCTCAAAGGCAATAATTAGCAGCAAATACCTCTGAGCAATAATTGACATTCATAAAATACTTTTCCTCAGAATATCTAAAAGTAATTTACAAAAATTGCTTAATTAGCCTCAGAGCAGCTCCAGGTGACAGATATTGTATTGTAATTACACTGCACTTTGTATTAACAGCATTGATGGGGAATATTAGTGCAGTTGATTATCCAGAGTTATACATTGGCAAAAAAACACCCAAAACAAAACACCCTGGTATCCAGCCGACAGGTAATTCTGTAACAGGGTCACATTTACCAAGCTGGCTTTTTGTTTGCTTGTTTCTATTGTACGAAGGTCAGTGTAAATCAGTGCTGACTCTATTGAAATTTACAATATCGTCCATTATTTGGCCAACTGAACAATCAAAATTAAGTTTTATTTATTCCTTTTGTCACTGTTAGTATATATTTCACCTGAAATGTATTAAATGCCTTCATATTTTTCTTCTATTCCATTTCCTTTACTACTTAAATAAAAACATAAGCTAAAAATGAGGCCAATTCTTTCTCTGAACATGTTGTGGCATCATTCAGCAAAGAAAACAAAGTAAGCTCCTAAACTGTTATTGCTATTGTTAATAAAATAAAATTTTTTTTACAATGGTAGCAATAACTATTACATCTCATTATTTGCTTCTTCATGGGACCTGTATGTCCTGTGTGTCATGGTACCTCATAGCGGCTAATTGAAAGTTCTTTGGTTTGAATCTCTCAGCCACTCTGAGGAAGAAAAATGAGAAGTCTTATTCCATAAAGATTCACAGTAAGGTAAATCCAAAATAGAGTCATTATAAGTTAGTATCAACTAGTTTTGACAATTAGTGAGTTTTTAGTGGGTTAAAGTTCTATTATCTTATATAAAATTTGTATTTATCATGTTTTAATCTATAGATTATCTTTTTATTCTCTTGACAGTGTTTCAAAGAAATATAGACAAAATCTTTTTTGTTAATTACAGATTTTTAGATACAACACAGAAGTCAAAACCCACTAAAGAAAGTATAATACAATTCATTGATATTTTCTAAAGGATAACACTTTTTAAATCCTGTGTATGGTGGTAATTTCACATGTATGATTTTGTCAAAACCCACAGAAATTTAGGAACAAAAATGTAAGCTTCAGTGATCCTAAATTAATGAATTATAAGAAATAAATAAAAAATATTTTTCTGAATTAGTATTTATTTAATTGCTTTCAGTCCATTAGTTTTGTCTTACTTCTTTCCTTTATATATGTATATTCATAATGAATTATGTTGTTGTTGTTGTTGTTGTTGTTATGTGCCATTGAGTCACCTGTGACTCATAGCGACCCCTATGTACAACAGCCCTAAACTCTGCTCTGTCCTGTGCCCATCGCACCGTCTCCAATATACCCATTCAGATTACCCCAGTCACTGAATCACTCACCTCATAGAGGGTCTTCCCCTCCTGCGTTGTCCCTCCACCCTCCCAAGCATGATGTCCCTCTCTAAGGACGGATCTCTCCTCACAACATGTCCAAAGTAAGTTAAACGGAGCCTCAGAATCCTTGCCTCCAAGGAGCCACCCGGTTTAACCCTTTCCAGGACAAATCTGTTTGTTTTCCTAGCAGTCCATGGTATTCTCA
>NW_006399848.1:11467205-11480938 GCF_000299155.1 Elephantulus edwardii | reverse complement strand
CACCTTAGTCTCCAGAGAGACACCATGTATTTGAGGATTATGTCATGCTGTTCAAGAAAGTGAGCTCCATGAAGAAGAATAAGGTATCAGAATAAGAAAGAGACTTATCAATAACCATTTTTATGCTGATATACATCATATATATTCATTATACAGTCTTGCTCACTGAAAGTGAGAAGGCCTTTTGGTTTTGTTTTGAAAGAGTGTTTATTAACAAGGTAGATAACATGTTTATCTAAAGTCATTTTCAGCCACTGTAGCTAAAGGCAAATAATCGACTGAGTGGGTAAAGGACTTGCTTTATGTGTATACACTTCAGTGTAATTAGAAAATACTGTAGACTTCAGAATTTAAATAGGTAAAGTCACCTCCTATTTGAACATGGGAACAGAAAACTCATTTAGAGTCACCTGAAGCTTGAACAGAAATTACCTTGCTCTTGTCGTAGATGACTCTAGTGTTCATAATTCAGACAAAATGAGTTCTGTACAGATGCACAACTCTACCTTTGAAGGAAGACTTCCAATATCACATGATCTCATGGAGCAGGAAGATGTTAGGAGCAAGCACAGTGGAGAGAAGCAGTTGTTTCTTTACACAGTAGTTATGCCATATGCCTCCAAAGAGGAACAAATAGAGAACTTTTACCAAATTTTGCAGTCTGAAATTGACTGAAGATGCAATCAGGTTACGTCAATGATAATTGATGACTGGAATGCAAAAGTAGGAAAGAGTGAAGAAGGAGCAGTAGTTGAAAAATATGGGTTTTAAATGTACCTAATAAAATTTAGAAAGGTCTTATTGCTCTAAATGATAATAATTTTAATATTTCTTTTTCATAAACAGTCTTATCCTTTATCATAATGAATGAACATAATTCTGAAAGACCTTATTGATTACTAAGAAGTAGTTAACAACTTTTAATTACAGAAATGATGACTTATGATAATGATTAATACATAAAAACAATAAGATGTATAATAGTTCTAATGTTTACCTAAATTCCTAAGAGAATAAATAGGCCTAGAATGATTCACAGTATTTTCTCAAAAGATTCAGCACTGTCAACTAAAAAATAAAATGAGAGTAAATTTTTCTTTCCATCTTAAAATGCTTCAAGTTTTTATATGAATATTTCAAGCATCCAGATGCATGAATTTCAAACATTGGCTGCTTGTGTTGATATTAACATTGACAAAATAAGTAACATAAATCTTCTATTGGCTATTCATATGTGATAAATTGATTATTTAACAAGTTTATCAAACATTTTCTTTAAAAAATTGTCAGTTTAAGCTTGCAGTGTCATGAGTATTAGAAAATGCATATCCAATTATCTCTAGGCATTGCCATGACAGATGTCTGCTTTGGTATTACATTAATTACCAAATGACTTTGCTTTCTGACAGTAGGATATTTTAGACTTCAAAGGCAAATAGATTTTGAAGGAATATAATAACATGCTTAGAAGTGTGAAGATTAGCAGAGCTGAAAAGTGAAAAATCAACAGGCTGAGTTGCTAATATCTTCCAAGAGAGTTAATCAATCATAATGTGACAACAGTAAAAAAAAAATGCAAATCATCTGTGGTACAAACATAAACCAAGCTAAGTCAAACTTTATTTTAATATAATAAAAGAATTAAATTTCAAGATAACACATTTTAGAAATTGATTCTTTATTACATTTATTATCTTTTTGGTTACCATTTAAAAGATCATCATGTTTCTTTATAATATGCATTTTTAATTAACAAGAGGCATAGAACGGCTGCTTATTTTAGAAAGTTTATCTTTCCCTGTTCTGGTGGAAGCAAATCTGATTACCTCTGCTACTCAACTTTCATTATTGTATTGCCTGTTCAGTACTAATGTTGTTGTTGTTGTTAGGTGCTCTTGGTTTGAATATGACCCATGACCTTCTGAACAGCAGGTCTGAATCCTGTTCTTCGCTGTGTCATCTTTACAATTTATGACATACTTGAATCCATTGTTATAATCACTGTGCCAGTCCATCTGGTTGAGGTGTTAATACAAATGCTGCTGTTGTTAGATGACATCATGTCAAGTAAAACTCACAGCAACCCTACGAACAACAGACCTGAACCGTCTCCTACCCTGTGTTATCATAAACAATTCTGATACACCTGAACTCATTGCTGTAGTCACTGTGTCTACCCATCTTGTTAAGGATTTTCCTCTCTTTTGCCAACCCTCCGTCTTTCCAAGGATGATGTTATCCTCCAAGGAATAGCTTCTCCTGGCAACATGAGAGATGAAGCTTTGACATCTTTGCCTCCACAGAGCACTCTGGCTGCACCTTCTCTAAGACGTATCTGTTTGTTCTTTTGGAAGTCCATGAAATATTCAGTATTCTTCTCCAACACTACAACTCAAAGGCTTCAGTTATTTTTCTATTCTCCTTATTCATTGTCCAACTCCCAGATTAAAAAGTCAATGGTCTGAATCAGGTACACTTTAGTCTTCAGACAGACAACGTTGTTTAACACATTGGAGAGATCTCTGACAGCAGACTTGCTCAGTGGAAAACATTTCTCATACATCCTAACTGTTCATTTGTTTTCTTGATATTCAGATGTAAACCACACAGAAGGCTGTAGTCCTTGATCTTCTGCAGAAAGCATTTCAAATCCTCTTCAGTTTCAACTAGTAAAGTTGTCTTCCTCCAATCCTGATGTCATATTCCTTTCATAGAATTCAGCTTCCCAACTATTTGCTAAACATATTGAATAAATATGGAGAAATGATACTTTCTTGTTGCACACTCTTTCTGATTTTAAACCATGTAGCATTCCCTTCTTCCATTCAAACAACAGACTGTGGGTCGAGATACAGATTTCATAAGAACACAATTAGTGTTCTGGGATTCGATTCTTTTTAATGTTAGCCACAATGTTCTTTATAACTCAAAGTAAAATGCCTTTGAATAGTCATGAAAACACAAATAAGCATTTATTTGGTGTACTCTGCTTTCAGAAAGGATACATTTGACATCTGCGATGCCAGTGCTGTTACTACAGCCTCTTTTAAAATCCAATTGAACTTCTGACAGTATCTTGTTAATGCACTATTTCATCCATTTTTTGGATGATCTTCAGCAATATTTTGGTTGTTTGTAATATCAATGAGTGTCATTGTTATTAAATGCCATCGAGTCGTAGGTGACTCATAGTGACCCTATGAAGGAAAGACCTGAACACTTGTGTAACTTTCTTCAGTATTAATGGTATTGTTTGAAAATTTCTGCATTCTGTTGTAACATCTTTCCTGGAAAAGGGAACAAATATGGATCTCTTCCTTTTAGTTGGCCAGACAGCTATCTTCCAAATTTCCTGACATAGACCGGTAAGCCTTTCCAAACTTGCATCTGTTAGCAGGATCAGTACTAAGAGAAATGTATTTTTGTTCATTAATGGATTTTTATTAGATAATGAACATAGCATTAGAGTTTTGATTATATTAATTTTTCCTACAAATACAAGAGATGAGTTTGTCTATTTATTAGAGTACTTCTCATGAAACTAATATCATTTGGGGACTCATTTTCCAATTCTTTACAGTAATTTGATTCTTTATTAATATATCATGAAATTTAACACATCAAAACCTAAGAAATTACTCTCCCTCAATTTTTTTAATACAGTGTGTTTTAATGCAAATCTACTTTTCCTCAATAATCTAGTTTAAAATTATTTTATACTGGTTTGCTCACAAAGTTCATCCACATTGTGTTTCACACTATTCTTCACGCATGCTGTTTCATGCTATCATTTCTTTTTTTTTTTTTTTTTTTTCATGCTATCATTTCAATGCGCCATGTTTTCTAAAATCAATCGCCATCGGACCTTGCCCATCATTACCCAATATTTTCAGGTCCCTGGTGCATCCTTCTCAATACCTTCACCTTCTCTCTTCACTCATCAAACTGTGCAACCCTGTGGTTTCACCCATACACATCCTCACTTTCTGCTCCCACCCCTTCCACACCTTGGGCCCCCACACGTTTTATTAGTTATCAGAGCAGGAGGGGGAAGGCCCTCTATGAGGTGGATTGATTCAGTGACTGCGGTAATCGGGATGGGAGTGTCAGAGACAGTGCGATTGGCACAGGACAGAGCGCAGTTTAGGGCTGTTGTATATAGGGTCGCTATGAGTAGCAAGCGATTCAACGACACATAACAACAACAACAACATTTTTATAATAATGGTCTTATGCAGTATTTGTCTTTAGGAGACTGAGTTAACAACAACTACCAAATTTTGTAGTCTGAAATAAATTGAACATTCACTCAAAATAAATTAATCATAGTTGGTGACAGGAAATAAAGAGTTGGAAACTGAATTCTGGGTGAAAAGCAAAAGTTCTTTCGAATATGGATTGTTATGAGATTATTGAGTCTTCAGAACATTTCCTTGATGTTCTGATACACTCTTGTTGCTATGTGTCATTGAATCGGAACCATCTCGTAATGAAATCTTCAACAGGTTTTCAGAGACTTTAGATCACAGAAGAAGAATTTGTTCATCTTTTCCCTGTAGAGGTGGTGGATTCAAACCACAGGACTTTAGCTTTATAGTGCAACTCTACCACTAGGCTAGCTTATATATACCTTATCTAAGGCTAGACTAGTACAGAAGTAAAACCAGTGAATCAAGGCTTAGTTAAGACAAATATATAGAGAAAGAGACTGTTTTGGTGTCATAGTCTGTAGCATGTGTGGCAAGAAGCCACACATTTTTAACAGTTTGGATTCATCACTGGCTTTGTGAGATAAAGGTGAGCAGGCTATTCCTTTACAAGATTTACAGCACTGGAACCCCCTAGAGCATTGTTATGAGTCAAAACGGGCTCATTGGAAGTGAGTCACATACACACACACACACACACGATATTGATATTGATAAATAGGTACATATCTGTATATCTTAGTAGCTATATCTTAATGATTGTAGACTACATCCAAAGGTGAATGATATTTTACAACATATGAAGATTACCTGAAATTCCAATTTCATGTTATTGGAAACAGCCTCACTGCTTGTTTACATACTATTTGTGATTGTTGTTATGCTACAGTGACAGAATAATTGGAAAAGAGGTTCTATGACCTACAAAGCTTAAAATATTTACTATTTTCCTTTTTACCGAAACATTGACGACTCTTGGCTAAAAGCTTCATTTCTTAGAATTAATAAAACCTTTACGTTAATAGAGGTTTGCTCTAGAAATATTTTTTAACACGAAAGGTTATCTATTAAGGCTATCCTTTTTAAGGTGAGTACTTCTTTACCATAGAATTTAAAATTGTTAACTCTCTTGTTAAAGAATTAAAGCAAGAAGTGTTCTGTTTCACTAAGTTTCAGAGCAATGCAAATTAAAATAATCCCATTTTATACTCACCAGGTAAGAAAATTGTAAAAAGTTAATTTTGAGTGCCTCCAAAGATAGGAAGAATCAAGGGCCCTAATATACTTGGAATCAGGAACGGTATCCCCTTCCTAAACAACATGCCTCTGGAAACTCTATGAACTTTGATAAATGCTGATAGTTATAGAATGGCTTCAGGCCTTTTGTTCATAGCATTGCTATGTGTTGTGCTCAGTTTGAAGGTAATCAACAACAACAATATATCTTTATCTATAGCTTTCTTTATCTGTTTATCATCTGTCTCCTATGGTGGCCTAGTGGATAAGATGTTTCACTCCAACCCAAAAGTATCCAGTTTAAATCCACCAGTGAAATATGTAGAAATACGTAAAAATAGTAGAAATTTGAGCAATCTCCTTCCATGTGATTTACTGCCTTGGAAAACTTGCTGCTCAATGAACTATGGGTTGGTTGCAACATAAGGACAATGAGGTTTTTTAGTATATCTAAATCTAGATAAAGATAAAGATATACATTAATCTTCAAAGGACATCACTCATACACTTGTAGAGACTGAAAGCTCTCTGGTCTGTGTAACATAGCTACGGAGACTGAGGAATTAAATCTTAAGGCAGGAATCAAAGAACTGACAATGCAAAACTAAGCTCTAGATCTAGTAAAAAGCAGCTAAATCCACCACAATTCCTCATAGACTTGGTGCAGGTCAAACCCACAATGGAACTCCCACTCCGCTAACTGACTGCTCATGGAAAATTATCACACTACAGTAAACCACAATGATCACAAGACCGTGATCATATCACAACTGTCAAACTAGAGGCTTATAAGCAATCAAGTTAGGTTTATAACCAATCAAGCTGACACACAGCCAAACTCATCACATTGTCTTTCTCCAGAAACTGACCTTCCCTAATGTTATACTCAATGTATATGAGATGTTGTTTCTGTTGCTGTTGTTATGTGCCATCAAGTTGCTTGAGACTCATAGTAACCCTATGTACAACAACTCTAACTCTACTCTGTCCTGTGCCAATTGCACCGTCTCCGATACTCCCATCCCTATTATCCCAGTCACTGAATCAATCCACCTCATAAACGGCCTTCCTCTCCTGCACTGTCCCTCTACCCTCCCAAGCATAATATCCCTCTCCAAGGACCTGTCTCTCCTCACAACATGTCCAAAGTATGTTAGACGGAGCCTCAGAATCCTTGCCTCGAGGGAGCTGGTTTAATCCTTTCCAGGATGAATCTGTTTGTTTTCTTAGCAGTCCATGGTATTCTCAATACTCTTCTCCAGCACCACAGCTCAAAAGCATCAATTCTCCTTCTATCCTCCCTAGTCATTGTCTAACTCTGTGATGCATAACAAGTGATAGCAAAGACCATGGCCTGTATCAGATGCACCTTAGTCTCCAGAGAGACACCATTGCTCTTCAGTACCTTGGAGAGGTCCCTAGCAGCAGACTTTCCCATGGAAATATGCCTTTTAATTTCCTTGCACTGGTGCCAAGAGTGTTGACTGTGGAGCGGAGCAAACTGAAGCTGTGAACAATCTCAATCTCTTCACCATCCATCCTGATGCTGCCAATTGGCCCATTGGTGAGAATCTTTGTCTTCTTGACATTGAGCCTCAATCCTTATTGGAGGCTGCAGTCCTTGACTCTCTTCAGCAAGCACATCAGGTCCTCCTCAGTTTCAGCAAGGAGGGTTGTGTCATCTGCATAAAGCAGATTGTTGATAGTGAGATATTACTTCTCTATATTTGCTTCTAAGGTGATTTCTACCTACACTTCTTTTCTTAAACAGATTATTCTTTTGGCAGTCCATGCAGTGTGTATTCAACATTCTTTGCCAACACCAAGTGTTTCAATTTTTCTTTAATCATCCATGTTTATTATTCAATATTTATATGCATAATGAAGCAGTAGAGTCACACACATCTTAGTCTTTAAACTCACATTTTGCTCAAAGCACTTTAAAGAGATGCATGGCAACAGAGTTGTCCAGTGCAATATCCTGATTACTGTCCCCATGTAAGTTGATAGTGGATTAAAGCAAAATGAAATCCTTCGAAAGTTTTCTCTTCTCTCCATTTACTATGATGTTTATGGGTCAGAATGCAAGAATTTTTGTTTTCTTGATATTGAGATAGAATCTTTACTGAAGTCTTCAGACAATTGAGACTGGTCCTTGGAGAGGGACATCATGTTTGGGAGAGTGGAGGGACGCACAGGCGCACAGGAGAGGAAGACCCTCAATGAGATGGATCGATTATGTGACTGGAGTGGTGGGAATGAGTGTGTTTGAGACGGTGAGGTTGGCACAGGATAGAACGATGTTTAGGGTCACTATGAGTTCCAAGCGACTCGATGGCACACAACAACAACAACAATCCTACTGTATTTATTTCAGTAGTCTTCAATTTAGAAGTGTGGTTGTGGCAGTAAAATTTTGAATAACAGTACTTTTTCAGTTCGTAAATTTTGTCATGTCTACTTAAACAACAAAAAAATATAAAGGCATGACCAAGGTTCTATGTTTACCAACAGATGGTTTCCCTGATGCTTTACCTACAAGTATCAAATAAAAATAAAACCAAATATGAATGTAATATGCTTTCTTTATTTCATGTCAAGGTTAATAGATATACTAACTTTCACCTTAATACATCTAGTAACTATATTAATTATATATTATGTTGTTGTTGTTATGTGCCGTCGAGTCGCTTGCGACTCATAGTGACCCTATGTACAACAGTCCTAAAATCTACTCTGTCCTGTGCCAATTGCACCATCTCTGACACTCCCATCCCGATTACCCCAGTCCCTGAATCAATCCACCTCATAGAGGGTCTTCCCCTCCTGCACTGTCCCTCCACCCTCCCAAGCATGATGTCCTTCTCCAAGGACCGGTCTCTCCTCACAACATGTCCAAAGTATGTTAGATGGATAATTTTATATTAATTATTAACTATATATTAATATAATAAGATATAATAGAGAATTATTAACTATATATTAACATTAATATATATAACTTCCATTTACCACCTTCTTGAAATGCATTAAAAAATTAAATCAATTCCAAACCATTTTCAACAAAAACACGCTTTGCAAATAGTTTTATTATCTTTGTGGCATTTTTCTCACCAATTGACAGAGACAGACTACTGTTTTCACAAAAAGCTTCTGAAAAAGTTTTCATATGATTAAACCTAGTGCTATTGAGTCCACTTTGATTCAAGCTAACACTGAAGGACAGAGGAGAGCTACCTAAAGGCTTTTTTATTTTTAAGTAACATATTTATTTTATACTGGTTTACTTACAAAGTTTGTATACATTGTATCTCGCACCAGATCTTTCCCATTTCCTTTATACACCTCTCCCTCCACCCATCATATTTGTCTGGCCCTAAGATTAACCACCCCACACTTGCCCATCTTCACTCCTCTTCTCCCACCCTCCTTCCATTACTATCTAGTTGGAATTCACTTATAGTTAACCTTCCAGAGAGTTTTCAGAGAATATAAATTTCACTGAAGGAGATCAACCCATCTTTCTTCTATGAGGCAGCGGGAAGAGTTGAACTGTCTCCCTTACTTAGGCATCCGATTAGATCAGAAAAAATGAAATCTGAACATTGGGAGAGGTCACAGAGTTTGGGGAGCAGAGGGAGGAGGTGAAGGAATTAGGAAATATCCAGTGAGGACCTGAAAAGATGGAGTAATAACGAGGATAGTTTGTAGTGATTAAGTTTATAAAACACAATGTATGGGAACAACCATATGAAACACAGTATTAATAAAAGGATGCGTGAAACACATTGTATATAAACAAAACACAATGTGTGACTATTGTATACAAAGCAATAAAAACAAAAATAATTAGAAATATTACAGGGTAACATGATTTTTCAACAATTTTCTGAGTTTTTAACATGGCTCAATTTGAATAGACTTCAATCTGTAGATAGAGCTCATTTAGGTTAAATACAATTTTAGCCACAAGAGTCAAAACAAACTTATTTTATTGCGTATCCTTATACTGAGAAATCTAACTTATGCTCTTTTGAAAATAAAAAGCTGCACGGTGTTTATTAGAGTAGTAATAAAACAATGATTTGGTTTTTATTGAAGTTTGAACTTTTCCATAGAAGTAAGAATATTTTTAGTATATTTATTTTTTACTATTTACCTTGTGTTCAATTTGACTCAGACATGAGTCACTTCACTCTTCTATTGCACCCTGACATGTAGGAGTCCTGCTAATTTATCGTCTATTTTAATATTGTTGTTGTTGTTAAGTGTGATCAAATCATAGATGACTCATAATGACCCTATGAACGAAAGACCTGACTTCTTGTATAACTTTCATTGTTTCTCCAAGGCCATAGACTTTCCAGAGGCAAGCTATTTTGGAAGTGGATGCCACTCCTGCTTCTGAGCTTGGTTTAACTGGGGAGCTCCACCAAACACTGTCCATCATGGGTAACCATTCTTGAATTTAACTCATCAGTGGCACAGTATTTAACTCACAGCACCCACGAGTTACCTCTGTACAGCAAATGGACAGACCAGTGCTATACCACTTAGAAGAATGTTGGAGCAAAAACAATTAAAACCAGGCCTGACGGCTGCAAATTAAAATCATCCATCTATGGCCTGGTAGCATAACTTCCTATTCACTAGGCCAACAGAGCTCTCTCTATGTTGTTAAGTGCCATCGAGTTGTAGATGACTCATAGTGACCCTATGAATTAAAGACCTGAACAAATATTTACAGAATATATGCAATAACTTGGGCACATGGTCCATTCTATGTTGATCAACTGCAGGAATCAAAGAGCTGTTCCACAAGAGAAATGTGAGGTAAATCCAATTATGTTATGATTTATTGTTGTTGATATGCTATTGAGTCTTTTTTTACTCATAGCAACACCATGTATAACAGCCCTGAAACCTGCTCTATCCTGTGCCAATTTTATTGTCTCCTACACATCTACTCTCATTACCTCATTGTATCAATCATTGTATCATTGTATCAATCCATCTCATTGATGGTCTCTCTCTTTTTTTCCATCCCTCTACCTTTCCAAGCACGATGTCCCTCTCCAAGGACTAGTCCCTCCTTGCAACGTGTCCAAAGCATGTCAGACGAAGCTTCAGAATCCTTGCCTCCAAGGAGCGGGGTGGCTTCACCCTCTCTAGGATGAACCTGTTTTTTTCTTCTGGCTGTCCATGGTATAGTCCAAACTCTTCTTCAGCAACACAGCTCTAAGGTATCAATTCTCTTTATATCATCCCTAGTCATTGTCCAGTTCTCTGACACATGGCACGCAATTGCGAAGACTATGCCCTGGATCAGATGCACCTTAGTCTCCAAACTGACATCATTGCTCTTCAGTACTCTGGAGAGATCCCTGAAGCCTACTTTCCCAACGTAATTTGTCTCTTGATTACCTGGCTACTGATGCCAAGAGTGTTGACTGTGGAGCCAAGCAAACTAAAGCTGTTAAACAATCTCAATCTCTTCACCATCAATCCTGATGCTGTCAATTGGCCCAGTGGTAAGAATCTCTGTTTTCTTGATGTTTAGCCTCAATACATATTGAAGGCTGCAGTCCTCGACCCTCTGCAGCAAGTGCTTCAGGTCCTCCTCAGTTTCAGCAAGCAGGACTGTGTCATCTGCATAACGCAGGTTGTTGATGAATCTTCCACCAATCCTCATGCCACATTCCTCCTCATACAGCCCAGAGTCTCGGATGATCTGTTCTGCATATAGAAAAGATATGGGGACAGAATACATCCCTGGCATACACCCTTCCCGATTTTGAACCATGCAGTGTCTTCTTGCTTTGTTCTGATGTTTGCTTCCTGGTCCAAATTTAGGTTTCACATAAGCACAATCAAAGGTTTTAGAATTTTCATTCTTCTCAGAATCAGCCATAGTTTGTTGTGATCCACACAGTCAAATGCCTTTGCTTATTCCTCCGGTACTCTTTGCTGTCAGCCAAGTCCATCTAATAATAGTATCTATAATAATATTCCTAGTACCATGGCCTTTTTATATCTCATAGCATCCCGATGAAAAACAGACATGAACCTTGCTCTGCAGCCTCAGAAATCCAGCGGAAGATGTTAATCAGTTGGAACGTATAGGTTCGTTGGTTATACTATATGTTAGAATTTTAATAGTGGGTAATCCAAAGTTATGCTCTAAGCTAAATGCCCACTGATTTGTATAAAGAGAGTAAACAAACTAACAAATAGGTAGAAAATGAATTATAAATGTATTTGAAAGGAGTGTCAGCGATATTAGTCAGAGAAGATTATAGGGAGAATTAACCTAATTTACAGGATGGGGAGATGGAGGCCTTGTAGTGCTTTGGTTAAGGAGGTAAACTGATGGCAAAAGGGTTGATGATTCAAACCTAGCAGATGCTCCTTTGGAAAAAGAGGAGATACTTGGCTAACAAAGCAATCAAACCAAAGAGTGCAGCTTTAAATACACGGTTGGGCAGTTTGATTCTGTTACACAAAGTCACTGTTTGAACTGACTCATAAAGCAGTGAGTAGGTAATCAGAAAGACTGTCTGTAAAAGTAGTTTTTATTTATGATGACAGTACATTTATAAAATTACTGCTTTTATACTTGAGGTTAAATATTAGTTTATATTTGAGGTTAAATATAACTTTATACTTGAGGTTAGTCTTGAGGGCGGAACCCACTATATCAGGGTATGAATTTCGTAGTATGGAGAATATATATGTATATTTTTTCTGTTTTAACACACAAATTACTGAATTTTTTTATTTGAATAGTATTTTAACAAATTATATTCTAATACAGTGTTAGCACACCAGTGCGTTCTAATGGGCTAGTGGTAAGAATCTGTGCTGAAATCTCAAAGTCATGCAGTTGAAAATCCATCAGCTGTTCTGCAAGTGAAGGATGAATAATCTCCTCCCGCGTAATTAGTGCCTCTGAGAACCCCCGAAAGAGTTAACTAAGGGTCAATGCCAACTCCATGGTACACAACAACAACACAACCACATAAACTAGGTGCATCAGAGTAATGAAAACCGTTAAATAGCTAGGGGAAAGGTTGAGAATTTTAATTACCTAAAGTTATCAACAAAGACAGGCTTGATTATCTACTTCTAAAAGGTCACAGCCTCAATAACCTGTCAGAAGAATTCTACTCTGCACATGTGACAGTCACCATGAGTTGTAATTGACATCATGACAACTAACAATAATCACAACCACCTATATTTAACAGAAGAATTATTTCAGTGCTCACCTGTGTTTATGACATTGTTACTATTTTCTCTAAATGGAGAATAGTTGCTGATGTGTGGAAAAATATTAGCTCATAATTAATACACTTGCAAAACCGTCTTTTATCTTTTTAAAAAGTTATTCTAATATAATTTATCAAATGCATGTAGATATTTTTAACTCCCAAGGGTTGCATTTCATGCACTGGTAATTACTTTAATTGATAACAATGCTGATTTGATTTTACCAACAGTGAATTTATTGACTACTGAAAATGCAACAGAATAGAAATGAAGAGTAATTTCTATAAAAAATCTATTGATTTAACTAAAATAATTGTAAATCTTAATGATTTATCCTAATGAATGAAATAAGATATTCATAAATTGGTATCTAAATAGTCATGAAGAGCTAGTAGAAAAATGTTTATAATGCTGAGACTGGCAATTGTCAAAAGTAGTGCATGCTAAGTCACTTACAATTAAATTCCTTTTATCTATACTCTGTCCTGAGCTCTGGTGGCCTAGTGGCAAGAAGCTCCACTGCAATCCCAAAGGCACATGGTTCGAGACCACTAGGTGCTCCAGAGGAGTTGAATTTTAAATAATTTACACTCTGTTTTCATTACATTCAGCACCAAACATATGCTGTCTAGATTATAAAACTTTCTTGGTAAGCAAACAGCCCTGGCTAGGTAATTCATTATTATCATGATGATAACTTTTTCTTTAAGATTTTGAAACATCAAGCTTTGGTTTCTTTGCAGAAATTAGCACACATATATTTATATTCTGAACTTGAGAAAACAATTGTAAGTTCAAATGCATTTCATTTGTTCTATTTTTCTCTGCAATTAATATGAATATCTTGAGGGAGGTGAAACAGAAGTAAGATATAAATTCACTTATTTCTCTCTGACTTCTTGACCTTATATATGCAGCTTTGATTGTAGATTGGTGCTTTGAAACATCTGTAGATCCTTTATTGCTTTGCTTATGATCATTTATATATTGTGTTTTATAATAATTCATCCACATAGCAAG
>NW_006399848.1:11460751-11462670 GCF_000299155.1 Elephantulus edwardii | reverse complement strand
AGTCCTTACGTCATGTTTTGAAGGGTGGAGGGTCAGCAAAGGAGACGAAGACTTTGGATGAGATGGATTGACACTGTAACAAGAGAGTAAGGAGGGTAGGTGTGTCAAAGACAGTGAGATTGACTGAGGATGGTTTAGGCTTCAATGCTACTGTACATAGAATTGCTATGAGTTGTGGTTAAGTTGACAACATATAGCAACAATTACAACTGGGTAAGATACATATTTCCGTGAGATTACGGATGATGGTCATACAAAAATGAGTTAAAATTAAGGCATTTTATATATTACCTTGTTATTGTTATTTTCGGCATGAACATTAAGATGTAGTAAAATACTGTACTCATAAGAGTAATTTATATTGTTTAATTTTTAAAGCACAACCTTTATTTTGCACTACATAAAACAAACAAAAAAGATGTAAACAAAACTGCATGATTTTGTTTTTCTTCTTTTTCTGGTGATGAGGTTATATTGTTTTCTATATACACCAATACAAATCGTTAATTTTTATACAAAAATATATCTTTTTCTGAATTAGCATGTGAAATGTGAAATGCAAATTTCTATCATCAAATTTCTGGGAAAATTCAATATAATGAATCAAAATGTCCTTTTACATCCTTCCCACATGAGTAAAAAGAGAAAAAAATAAAAAAGATAACTTACAGATTTATAAACTTGTGAATAATAATCAGGACTCATTTTGGAATAGGATATCCTTCAAATGTTACCATCTTTTAAAATAAAAATAAGGCAAAAATTTTCTCATTTACTTCATATTATAAAATCCAAATATTCTGTCAAGGAAAATTTTATTTAAGAAGCAGTAAGAACCTAATCATTTTGTATTGACATACGATTGCTTTACAGATCATTAGTTTGAAAATATTTCTTAGTGGGCCAAGTAAGCTAGTACAAAAATACCATTAACATTTTAGTATTTCTGTAATTCTGATAATGCTAGACTGTAACATTATTTTCCTTTTTTTTTAGAATATAAGACAGATATTTTGTGAATCACTCATAATTATACCAAATGTGGAAAACAGGTAATGTAGAAAAGTATCATTCTTATTCTAGGTATTATTTTAAAGTGGTGCCTTTAAATTACATAATGAATTCATTCTTATTTTAAAAGAAAATCAATGCTTACTAAAACATTTTTAAAAGTGTTGAATTGTAAAGACAAATCTTGCTAGAGTATTTGTAATTTAAAGTAAATATATTAAGCCTACCATCATATGCTTTCAAATACAATACTAATTATAATAATTACTCTTATTTCTCAAATGTAATATTGTTGTTTTAGAAAGTACTTAAAATACAAAAGCTAAAAATAAGTTTTACATCTTCCCTGTGTCAGTAAAACCTCTTTATCCTAAATGCATAAATCATTTCTTGATTATTTTAATGTATAAAAAAATCAGTGAATTTACATTGAAATAAATGAGATGTAGTAGAAAAATATTGCTTGTTACAGAATACGTAACATTGTTAATGGTATAGCTATGTAACTTTAACTTAAATGGCTCAGAGGGACCCTATAAATAACAAGACCCGAACCATGCCCTTTCCCAGCACTGTCCTCATAACATCCAATACACGTGAGCCTGTTGTTATCATGACTGTATTAGTACATCTTTTGAGGCTCTTCCTCTGAACCTCCAGCATTTCCAGGATGACATCTCTTTCCAAGGACTACTGGCCTTGGCTGACAGCGTCCCGAAAGTCTGAGACAGTTTCCTCATTCTTGTTTCTAAGGAGTAACCTGACTAGGCTTCCTTCGTAACATGCCCATTCTTTCAGCCATCAGTCCATGGGGTCTACAGTACTTTTTGTAAATACTATACTTCAAAGACATTAAATATTCTTGTTAGCTTTATTCATTGTTCACCTTTCAGATGTATAGACAGCAA
>NW_006399848.1:11449669-11460016 GCF_000299155.1 Elephantulus edwardii | reverse complement strand
ACTTTCCCATGGCAATACATCTTTTAATTTCCTGGCTGCTGGTGCCAAGAGTGTTGATTGTGCAGCCAAACAGACTAAAACTGTGAATCATCTCGATCTCTTCACCATCCATCCTGATGCTGCCAATTGGCCCAGTGGTGAGAATCTGTCTTCTTGATATTGAGCCTCAATCCATACTGAAGGCTGCAGTCCTTGACCCTGTGCAGCAAACATTTCCGGTCCTCCTCAGTTTCAGCAAGCAGGGTTGTATCATCTGCATAAAGCAGATTGTTGATGAATCTTCCACCAATCCTGATGCCACTCTTCTCCTCATAGAGCCCAGCCTCCCAGATAATTTTTTTTTCCTCCTTTTATTTTGATCTTATCTCTTGGTCCAGTGGTGAGGATTTTTGTTTTCTTGGTAGTGGGATATTATCCATACCGAAGACTGTCCTCTTTTATCTTCTCCATTAAGTGTCTTAAACTTTCACTTTCAGCAGGCACAAGTGTGTCATCAGCAGAAAGGTTGTTGCCTGTAGGTAAGTCTTCTTCCAATCCTGATGCCACACTCTTCGTTAAAAACTCCCGACTTCTTCAGTGAATTGTTCAGTGTACAGATTTAATAGATGTGGAGATAGGATATAACTATGACCCCCGTGCGTTCTTATTTTAAGCAATGTAATGATCTCTCCAAATTATCAAGGAGTAATATTGTTGTTCTTCAACACTCTGGTGAAATCCTTGACAGCCTATTTACCCAATGCAATTAATCTTTTGATCTCTTGACTGCTGTAACCACAAATTTTTGTTGTGGAGTCAAGCAAGCAGAAATTGATAACGATAGCAATCTCTTCTCTACTTATCATGATTTTTCCAATTGGACCTATAATGAGAATCTTTGTTTTCTTCATTAAGGGTAATTCCCTATTGCAGCAAATGCCTCAGGTCATTTTCAGTTTCCACAATAAAGCTGTATCATCTACATACACAGTTTGTGGATGACTCTTTTTCCAATCCTGATGTCACACTCCTCCTCATAAAGCCCAGCCTCCAGAATGATCTGTTCTGCATCTAGAGTGAAATGGTATGGAGAAAGGAACATCCCTGATAAACTGCTTTCTTGATGTCAAAACTTGACGTGTTCCCTTTCTCAGTCTCTAAGGCTGTTTCCTTGTCAAAGTATAGATTTCACATGAGAAAATCAAGTGTTCTATGATTTCCATTTTTCTTGTTAGCAACACTTTGTTGTGATCCACACAGTCAAATGCCCTTGAATTGGTTAATAAAACACAAATAGGCATTCTTCTAGTAAATTGACATCATTACTCTTCAGTTATCTGTGAAGGGCATGAGCACTGAAGTTGGCTGGGAGCAACACCTGGCATGTTACCTGTGTAACGAGGAAAGGTCTTTCATCTTTTCTTTTGCTTGTATGTCAGGTATAGCTCTAAAGCTGAGCATCCGCTCTTGGCACCAGCAGCCAGGAAATTAAAAGACATATTGCCATGGGAAAGTCTCCTGGTAGGGACCTCTCCAAAGCACTCAAGAGCAATGGTGTCTCTCTGGAGACTAAGGTGCACCTGATACAGGCTATAGTCTTTGCAATCACTTGCTGTGCATCAAGAGAGTTGGATAATGACCAGGGAGGATAGAAGGAGAATTGATGCCTTTGAGCTGTGGTGCTGGAGAAGAGCATTGAGGGTACCATGGACTGCTAAGAAAACAAACAGATTCATCCTGGAGAGGGTTCTCCTTGGAGGCAAGAATTCTGAGGCTTTGTCTAACATACTGTGGACATGTTGTGAGGAGGTACCAGTCCTTGGAGAGGGACATCATGCTTGGGAAGGAGGAGGGATAGTGCAGGAGGGGAAGGCCCTCTAGTAGGTGGATTGATTTGGTGACTGGGGTAATCAGGATGGGTGTATCAGAGACAGTGCGACTGGCATGGGACAGAGCAGGATTTAGGGCTGTTGTACATAGGGTCGCTATGAGTTGCAAGAGACTCAATGGCACATAACAACAACAACAACAACTACAACAGGGAGAAGGATTGTCATTCACTTCTGAAATAGCAGGTCTTTGAAAACCCCATGTGTAATCGAGTACACTTAGGTTAAACTATAAGACATAGCCCTGGAGGCTGATTTTTCTTTTGTGAATTTCAAAAGAAGAGCGATTGCAAACCGATGGTATTGATTGGAATATGGAATGTGGGAATTATGAATGTAGAAAACGTGGACATTGTTAAAGAAGAAACGGAATGCATCAATATTGGCATACTAGGAACAGACTTCAGGATCAAGACAGGTGTGCATCAGGGATGAATCTTACTGGCATACTTTTTCAATCTATATGAAGAACAGATCTTTAGGAAGTCGGACTTCATGAGGAGAAATGTGGGATCAGGATTGGAGGAAGACTCGTCAACAAACTCTGTGATCCAGATGACACCACCTTACTTGCTGAAACTGAGAAGAACCTGAGGTGTTTGCTGCACAAGGTCAAAGACAGTAGTTTTCAATGTGGACTAAAGATCAACATTAAGAAGACAAAGGTTCTCACTATGGAGCCAATTGACAGCATCATGATAGACGGAAAAGAGATTGAAATGTTTAATAATTGCAGCTTGCTTGGTTTCACAATCAACACTCTTAGCACAAGCAGTGAGGAGATAAAAAACTGAATTGCCTTAGGAAAATCTGTTGTCAGGAACCTCTCCAGAGAGCTCAGGAGCAAAGATGCCAGTCTAGAGAATACGGTATACCTGATCCAGGCCACGATCTTTGCAATTGCTTCCTATGCACCAATTGAAAAATGACTAAGGATGGTAGAAGAATTGATGTCTTTGAGTTGTGGTGTTGGAACATAATATTGAACATACTGTGTATTGCCAAGAGAACAAACAGGTCTGTCCTGAAGAGGATGATCCTAGTTGCTCTCTGGTGGCAAAGATTTTGATGCTCCATCTCATGTAGTGTGAGCATGCTGGGAGGAAGAGACAGGCTTTGGAGGAGGACATCCTGCTTGAAGAGTTGGAGGGACAGCGCAGAACAGGAAGACTCTGATGAGATGGATTGACACAATGACTGGGGTAATGGGTGTAAGTTGTCAGAGAAAGTGAGATTGGCTCAGACAAGACAGGGTTCAGAGCTATTGTATTGTCACTATGAGTTGCAAGGGTCTTGACAGCATAAAGCAACAATAAACAAATTATTGCTGAATATCAACAAAACCTGGAAAGAACAGTACATTGACAGAGAATTGCCAGAAATCAGGTGGGGTTTAGAAGAGGCTATGGAACCAGTGCTGACGTCAGACAGATCCTAACAGAAAATAGAATACCAGAAAAATGTTTATTTGTGCTTCATTGATTGTATAAAGGCATTTGACTGTTGGGTCCAAACAAAGTATGGCTAACATTGAAAAAAAAAAAGGAATTCTAGAACACTTAATTGTGCTCATGAAAAACTTATAAGTAGACCAACGAAGAAGTTAATGTCAAAACAGAGCAAAAGAACACTGCATGTTTAAAATCAAGAAAATTATGTGTCAAGTTTGTATCCTATCCTCACACCTATTCAATCTATAGGGTGAGCAAATCATTTGGGAAACTGAACACTAGACAGAAGAATGTGGTACCTCAGTGGCAACCTGTATTATATTTGATACAATCTTACTTTTTTTAAAGTGAGGAGGACTTGCAGCACTTACTGCACAAGATCAAAGACTTCACTATAGATTACATCTCAACATCAAGAAGACAAAAGAAGACAAAAATTATCACTACTTTGACTCATAGTCAAAATCATTATAGATGGAGAAAACTTGTTAATGATTTAATCTTGGATTTACAATTAATCCCCGTGGATCCAGAAATCAGAAGACAAGGAGATGTATCACATTGATTGTTGTCCAGTCAATTTTAATCCTTGGCCAGTTCACTATAATGTTGCTTATATTTTCCATTTGTGAGGATTTTGTTGTTGTTTTTTTATTTTGTTTTCTTTACATTTAGGTGTCTATACTGAAGGCTATATTCTTCTTCTTAGTAGGGTCTTCTCATTCTCTGCACTTCCATCACAAATAATATTATATAAATAAATGCTAAATAAGTAGTAATCCATTTATTTCAAGGCAAAATAGATTCTTAACAACTTTAAAAATATTTGTAATAGTATAATTCTTTTGGATTCCAGATACAAAATTTTTTATTTTGTTTGTTGTTCATTTATTTTTTTTTTTTAAACTAGGATTGTTGGCTTGGGTGAGAGACCCTGAGGTCTCTAACATAAAGAAATGAGAATTAAAGAATCAGTGACAGGAAAGAGTGTGATGACAGTTTTGCTTCAAGGAAAACTGACATGAGGGAAGAAAAAATAAAATCTTCTTCTAAATCTATGCTTAATCCTATATGCTTGACACTTCTGTTTACATTATATATGAAATTTTCTCAAATACATACAAAAATTGCAAGTCTAATTGTTCAATCTTCATATTTGTGTTTCAAAAGGGAGTGTTTACATCCTAGTTATGAATGTGAATAATGTAGAATTTTTAAAGCTGTCTATATTAACTAAAAGAAATTTAGACCTTAAAAACATGGTAAGTTTAAATTGATATTTATGACTTCAGAGATAGAAGGGTTTCACCGACATGAACTTTAGTTCCATTAAAAATAAGAAAATTTAATCACTAAAACAATAAAATTTCTGGAATATTTCTGACACAATATCTATATTCCATTTTTCTGGGCATCTTTAAATAGACATAATTTACTTTTTACTGCTTGGACGATAATACAGTCCCAGATGGAATAGTTCTGGTGTTCAGGGTAATGTACTATTTATGAAGGGTAGGTGAAATGCACAGTGGTAGGAAGCTGTACTTCAATCCTAAAGGCAAAGTGGGTCAAAATCTGCCAGCTATTCTATGGGAGAAAGGTGGGCAGTCTCTTCCCAGGCAATTTATGGCCTCAGAAAACCTGCTGGATTGCAAGCTTTGGGTTGGTTCTAACTGGACGACAAACAACAGCAACAACAATTCATTGAGAGTTCAAAAACTATCTTTTAGTCACAAGGAAGTATATATAACACAAAATCTTGTGAAAGTATTTCTCAGTAATAAATATTTTATTCTCTTCTAAAAACTTCATGATAATTTCCTCTAGTAAAAACATCCCTTTGGTGTGCATATATGCTTTTTTTTAAAAAGTGTTAATAAAGCTTTATTTCCATTTGTAAATATTAAGTTAAATCGTGTACCTGCAGTATTCTTGGTTAGACACAAAGCTTAATATGTCAAATATATTAGAGTTATCAGAAAAGTTTTGTCTTCTAGCATTCAGTTTTTAAAATAAAATATTTGAGATGTTTCCCCCATAATTCATTCCTCATATAATCCTATAGAGAGAGAAAAAACTTGCAATTTTATTTTTCATTTTATTTTTACATATGTATGAAACATACTGCTAATTCTAGTAATGAAAAGGGAGCTGAAAGAATGAAGAGATGTGCTATGTTGCTAGGTGCCATCAAGTCAATTATAGTTCATAGCAACCCTATGAATTACAGATCTGAATCTCACCCTATGCTCACCTCAATATGTTCAAGTCCATTGTGACAGTCTCTGTGTCAACGGATCACTTCCACAGACCCTCCAACTTTTCCAACAGAAGAACTTTTTTTCTAAGAATTAGTCTCTTCTGCTATCAAGCCCAAAGTTTGTGAGACATATGTATGTTTCACCATTTTTACTTCTTTTGTTTAAAAAAATCTTTTTTTAATTTTTTTTAAAAAAAGTGTGTGTGTGTGTGTGTGTGTGTGTGTGTGTGTGTGTACCGTCAAATCAGATCTGACTGATACAGGAGGAGATTGTCCCTCCCTTTCCAGCAGAGTATCTGGTGAATTTGAACCATGTGTGTCTGGGATCACAGTGCAGCTTCTTGCCACTAGACCACCAGAGCTCCCCATTTTTATTCTAAGGAGCACCTTGAGTTCACGTCCTTCAAGATAGATTTGGTTTTCCTTTATTCTTTTAGCAGCATATGAGATATACACCATTTTTCACCAGTAGCACAATTCAAGAGAATCCGTTCTTCTTCAGTTATCTTTATTCATTCTTCAACTTTTAGAGGCACAGGAAGCAACTGGGAAGATCATGGCTTGAATCAGGCTCACCTTAGTCTTCAAGCTTACATCCTTGCTCTTTAGAACTTAGCATTTGGTCTTGAAAGCAAATTTTCCTAAATCAACACATCTATTTTATTTCTCTGTTATAATGCTGTTATCATGGGTGTTGATTGGGGATGTAAGTAAAATGAAATAATTGATAGCTTCAGTCATTTCCACATCTATCATGATCTTGTCCTTTGTCCCCATGGTAAAGATTTTTGTCTCCTTGATATTGAAATGTAATGCATATCGAAGACTGTAGTCATTGGTCTTTCTGAGTAAGTGCTTTAAGCTTTCTTTTTTTTTTTAACACTGATTTATTTACAAAGTTTGAATACATTGTTTTTCACAAAAGACCCTTCACATTTCCTTCACCCCACCCACCAATCAAATTGTGCAATCCACCAGCCTGTGCAGAGTGGGTGAGGCCAGGCTGTTCCTTGGAGGCAAGGATTCTGAAGCTCAGTCTGACATACTTTGGGCATGCTGCCAGGAGGGACCAGTCCTTGGAGAGGGACGTCATACTTGGAAGTGTAGAAGGACAGTGCAAGAGAGGAAGACACTTGATGAGATGGATTCAGTGACTGAAGTAATGAGGATAGGTGTGTCAGAGACAGTAAGGTTTGCTCAGGATAGAGCAGATTTCAGGGTTAATGTACATAGGAATGCTAAGAGTCACAAGCAACTTAATGGCACAGAACAAGAACAACAACAATCACACAGTATCCTCACAGTCTCCTTTACACTCCAGTCCACTGTTAGAGTTACTCTATAAGTCTACTTTGTTTAGTATCTTCCTTTCTTTCACCAATCCTCTATCTTTCCCAGAATAATGTCTTTCCCTTCTGACAATATGGCCAAAATATGTGTGATTAAGTTACACCATTAAGTTACAAGAGTGAGAGAGGAAAACACCAACCAAAAAAACCTAAAAACTCAAATAACATTTTTGCTACTTGCATAAAAATTCAGTAGTTCTTCATGTTGGCATCAATGAAAAGAACAAAAATTCTACCAAGTTTCTTATTAAAATATACGATACAAAAACAAACAAAATCTGAGAAATAATGACTTCTGAGTTTAAAAGTTAAAGTGTACAGATTTCTGCCTATCACATATGGAAATGAGTTCCTCTAGGAAGCAAACATTTATAATGTATTGTTTGTAAAACATTTTAAATTCTCTAGTATAAACATTTGTTTTCCAATACCTGAGGCAAAAGTATGTGCTTTCTAAAAATAAGTTCTTATTATGTAAGAGTAGCTAGATTTACTAGAAGAAAATGTTCACTCAATTTTTATTCTATTATAATTTGGAATAGTAAATAAATAGTGTGCATATAATTCTTCTGTCCCACTTAGGTTGCAAATAAGGCTTAATAGAATTATGAAAGAATTGAGAAAAAAGTAAAACGTATGAGAAAGAAGATACATTTGGATATTTATTTCTAAATTGCACTTCAAAGTGTTGTCATTATCTTAAAGTTATTTTATAAGCCAATATTTGATTTAAAATATAGTAGACAAAAATAAATTTTATTTTTAGAATTTTTATGAAATTCCTTTTTAGCAGTAGAAAAAGTGACTCTAAATGTGTTTAAAATTATTGCTTAAGTTGTCAAATATTTTATCTAGTAACTTTGACTATATCTTGAAAATAGTTGTCATCGCTCAGCATATCTTATCATTTTGCTTCGATGTAGCAGTTTATTTATTTATAAAGAAAGTCTATTTCTTAGGGCAAATAACACATTAATTCTACTCAAATTATTTAGTACATTTTAGAAAATGGTCTCTATAATTAAAAAAAGATATACTAGTTGAAATAATGTAAATAGTTCTTTTCCTGTAAATCATGATTTGTTAAGATTTTGTCAATTATTTCTTGTCTTTATTTAAAACATTAGGGATTATTTTTCCCCTCACAAGATAACATATTAACTGTTTCTGTATTGTGTGTTTTGGGTTTTTTTTAACAAGAATGAAAAAAAAATAGTTATATACACACACCAGAGAAAGAGAGAACAGGTCTGGTGGTCTACTAGATAGGGAGTTGCCCTGCCAACCCAAAGAATCCACTTGTTGTGTCCTCCTGCAGGGAAAAGTGGAAAAACTCCTCCCATACATTCTCCAACCTCTGAAAACCTGTTAGAGGGTCAGCTATGAGCCGATTCCAACTCAGTGGTAACGGGTTTTATATGTTTACAAGGATTTCTTTGTTTTAACTACTTTCCATCATTAGAGGGTTTTAATGTTTTATAAGAACAGAACAAAACTAGCAAAACTGCATTTATTTTAGCCTTTTAAATGTCTTTAGAAAATAATACGCTAATTAACCATTAGCAGTAAGCATTATCTTGTTTATTAATTCCTAGATTTATAGCTTCATAAACGAGCTCTTGCACTTAGCAACACTTATTTTTATCTAATTGTTAGAAAACCTTTATTTGCCACAAATTAAAAATACTTCTATTATTAATGTTTCAAAATAATATGCCCTGAAGACAATGTGCCCAAACTCGTCTCCCCATCTGTTTTGTAGAAGAAAAGCTTAATCTTCAGAAGAAAGAGAGAAAAAAAAATGAGTGGCAGAGTAGAAACCCACTGGATTTGAATGAAAGCGAGTAACACATCTTGTGTACAACACTGTCTACAGAGGAGAAGTAGAAGCTCCTGAGATAGACACAGGCGTGATAAGCTGATATTCAGATCTCCATATAAAGAGTGAGGCTAAACTCTGCAATCTCAACAGCAAATGTTGTTGTTAGGTGTCACTGAATTAGCTCAGACTCACAGAGATCTTAGGTGCAAGAGAACAGAAACTCTGCATTATCCTGTGACATCTTCACTAGAGGAAGAATATCATGTTTTTGTTCCTGAAGCTTCTCTCTCCAAGCAATCAGATCTACCTACGATGGCCTCATTGCCTATTCATTCCGGCTGCTGCGGCAATCCTAATCCCTGAAGCCAACAAAATAACTTTTTATCAACCACTCATTATAATTACCCACGCCCTTCAAGACTTACTTAGCCAAGGAGCTTTTCTCTCTCTCCTTCAAAATTCATAAAACAGAATGCATGGGAGCGATTGTAGGAAACACAATATGAACGAAGAATAGTGTGAAACACAATTTCTATGAACTTTGTGAGCAAACTAAAGTAAAAATTTTAGAAAAAAATATTTATAACAACATACTGACAAGAAATGCTGGGATTATATTGTTACTACAGATAAATTCTAAGAAAATAAAGCAAAGTCAACTCCTACACGCCTACTTACTTAACCTGGCTGTATAATTACATCAATGCCCTTCTCTACGTCCAGCTGCCCTCTTTGCCCTTCTGAGGACTCATCTACTCCTCATTCATGCGTAGAAGTCCTTGATCTATTCCTTAGTCCCTTCTCACACGTTATTGATGAACACATACCGGAAGCTCCAGATCAATCCATTGATGAAAGTTTTCATAAAAGCTTCACCTACCCTTTCCGGTTCCAATCAGCGTATACTTTTTTTTTTAATTAATTTTAATAAAAGTTTACAGAGACTTAGGGTTTCCATTCATTCATTGTTGTACTTTTCTCCCTGCCCATCTCTCCATCCCCAATTCACTCTTCTTGAAAAGTAAAACTCTTTCATTGTTATGCAATCCTTCCCTCCGAGTCCACAGTTCTCTGCAGCCTTCATTCTGGACTCCCGTCATGACAATAATACCCGATCATATATCCCATTTAAATAGTTCTCTCTCTCACCTGTTTCAATGCACTATTATATCATTCATCCCCTCCATCTATGTCTTCCCTCAAACCTGATGTCAGTCCCGTTTTACAACAGTGGTCCTATACAATATTTGTCCTTTTGTGGCTGAGATATTTCACACAGCATAATGTCCAGGGTCACCCATTTTGCATAATATTTCATGGGTTCCTTGTTTTTCAATGCAGCGTAGTATTCCGTTGTGTGAACATACCATAGCTTCTCTAGCCATTTGTGTGTTGATGGGCACTTGGATTGTTTCCAGCTTTTTGCTATTGCGGAAAAAGCTGCAATAAACATGGGTGTGCATGTTGTTGTTGTTGTTGTTATGTGCCCTCGAGTCGCCTGCGACTCATAGCAACCCTATGTACAACAGCCCTAAACTCCGCTCTGTCCTGTGTCAATCGCACTGTCTGTGACACTCCCATCCCAATTATCCCAGTC
>NW_006399848.1:11444923-11445474 GCF_000299155.1 Elephantulus edwardii | reverse complement strand
CTATGAGTCGCAAGTGTCTCGATGGCACATAACAACAACAATACAACACACTTCACTCCAATGTCCTCATGTGGTAGGAATGTCTCATTCACTGAAGTACTTTTAGAAGCTGCCTCCAGCCAGGACAAGGCAGGAGTAACCCAAGGCAAAGGACATTAAATCAATGGACACTATATCTCAAATTCCAGCAATACAATATACTTATGAGCAAAGCAAACAGCTATTGGAGACCCTGTCCTCCAGTAACTGTTCATCGCTCAGGCCACTATTCCACCAGGCAAACTAACTCCCCATTACAATAAATTACTCCTCCTACTAAATGAGGCCCATACTTTTTTATTTTATTTTATATTTTAAATTTAATTAACAGAGAGATTTTGGATTTCCACTCATTCATTGTTGCATTTTTCTCCCTCCCCACCTCTCCCCACCCAATTCACTCCTTTCTTTGAAAAGTAAAAGAAAAATTATTTCATTGAGGCCCATACAATTTTACAATACTTCCATAACCTGCTCTATCCCTGATAAGACAGCTCTATACATTTCTTCTT
>NW_006399848.1:11424599-11443523 GCF_000299155.1 Elephantulus edwardii | reverse complement strand
TCTTTGGTGAAGTGCCTGTTCATATCCTGTGCCCATTTTTCTATTGGATTATTTACCTTTATCTTGTTGTGGTGAGCTCTATACATTTCTAAACTTTCAGCTCCACCTAAAACCCTCAGACAAGGCAATCCTACAGGACTTCTTTCAGACCTATTTCATTTGTCAATGCTCAAACCCTACCTTTAACATTCGACCCTCTCCTTTTCCTACTTATCAAGGAAGAGGGGCCCTACCTTCCTACCACTGGCAAATTGATTTCATTCATATGCCCCTTCCTTCCCCCATGTCCTAAAGAAAGTTTCAACTATCTTCTAGTAATTATAGACACATCCAGGTGGGTTGAAACTTACCCCAGAAACAAAAAAATAAAGGCTCTATCTAGTCAGCTTCCTCCTCTCGGAAATCATCCTATGATTTGGCATGCCAAACTCCTTACAGTCGGACAGTGTCCCACAGCTTACATCAGCCCTCATTCAAGGAGTCACACAAGCCCGACAAGTCCCTTAGAAGTTCCACAGGCCCTACCAGCCCTAGTCACCCAAAAAGATAGAATGAACCAGCCACACAATTCAACACATGATAACTAAAGTAGCTTCCTGACTCACCCAGACTGAAATAAAACTAGCCCCCCTCAAAAGACAAGTACTACCCCAAAAACACCTTTACCTGTGTCCCTTTGAACTGCTCTTCAGATAAATTCTCTTACTCCCTGGTTTTAATCTTACCTTCTCCCCTTACTTACCACACTCCCTTCTCTTCCCACAACTCATGCTTCTCTGGACCAAGTTAGGGGACTATATCAACTCTTATCTCCCCAAACCAGCAGGCCCTTAGCCAAAGTATCCTATCTCTAAACAAAGGATATACCATTTACTTCTCCATACCCAAGTCTTCAACATCTCTACAACCCAATTGGACTGAGACTTTCACTGAAATCCTCGTAAGCCTCACTGCAGCAAAACTCAAAGGGCACTCCACCTGGTACCACATGTCTCAATTGACAAAAAATGAAAAATAACAACAACAACAACAACAAAAAAGCCAATAGTACCTCTCACTTACAATGTTGTTCTTATATGGCCCAGCAAAGTGAAAATAGCCAAGTTGTTTTTCATCTGCGAAGAACCAGACTCCAATGCAGGACACTCCTTCTGAGCCTCTCCAGCCTCTCCTTCTCCCTTTTTGTATTGATTGTGACTCAGAACTCAATCCTACAAACACCCCATACACTGGGGTTGGGTTATTCTACTGTCGTCGTTAAGTGCTGTCAAGTCACCTGCAATTCATAGCGACCCTCTGTACAACAGCCTGAAAACCTGCTCTATACTATCTCAATCTTTTTTCCTTATTTTTTAATCTTTATTATTATTAATAATATTAATGAAAATTTGCAGAGATTTTGGATTTCCGTTCATTCATTGTTGCACTTTTCTCCCTGTCCACCCCTCCTGACACCCAGTTAGCTCTTCTCTTTGAAAAGTAAAAGAAAAATTCCTTCATTGTTATACAGTCCCTCCCCCCAAGTCCATTCCACTCTTCCTGTGTCAATCTTATTGTCTCTGACACACCTATCCCCATTACCGCAGTAACTGACTCAATCCATCTCATCTTCCTCTCCTGTGCTGTCCCTCCACCCTCCCAAGCATGACGTTTCTCTGCAAGGACTGATCCCTCCCTGCAACATGCCCAAAGTATGTCAGATGAAGCTGCAGAATCTTTGCCTCCAAGGAGCAGCCTGGTATCACCCTCTCTAGGATGAACCTGTTTGTTCTCCTAGCACTCCATGGTATATTCAATACTCTTCTCCAGCACCACAGCTTACTCTCTTACACCACCAATTTCTAGTGGTGTTCTTGGATTCTTCCATTAACTTTAGTTTGATCTTGCATATGAGTAGCTGATGAAGGAAATTGGCATCAGGATTGGAGGAATATTCATTAACAACCTGAATTATGCAAATGATATAACCTGGCATACTGAAACTGAGGAGGACCTGAAATGCTTGCTGTAGAAGATCAAGTATTGTAGTCTTCAGTATAGATTGAACCTCAATATAAAGAAGACAAAGATTCTTACCACTGGGTCAACTGGCAACACCATGATAGATGGAGACAAGATCGAGGGTGTTAACAATTTCAGCTTGTTCTGCTCCACAATTAACACTCTTAACAGCAGCAGTCAGGAAATCAAATGATTAATTGCACTGGGAAAATCTACTGTCAGGTACCTCTCCAGAATACTAATGTCAGTCCAGAGATTAAGGTGCACCTCATCCACACCATGGTCTTTGCAAGTATTTGCTTTGCAGTGGACAGCTGGCCCGTTAATTCAGGATAACAGAAGAATTATTGATGTCTCTGAGTTGCAGTGCTGAAGAAAAGTATTGAACATCCTATGGACTTGCCAGAGAACAAACAGGCCAGTCTTGGAGAGGGTGAAATCAGGTTGCTCCTTGAAGGCAAGGATTTTGAAATCCTGTTTCGCACGTTTTGGGCATGTTGCCAGAAGAGACCCGTTTCTGAAGAAGGACATCATGCTTGGTAGGGTGGCGGGTCAGCAGGTGAAAGCAAGACCCAGGATTAGATGGACTGACACAGTGACTAGAGTGAATAGGGGCAGGTGAGCCAAACACAATGAGATTGTCTCAGAATAGAGTTGGGAGCTGTTGTTCGGAGGGTCACTAAGAGTTAGAGTCAACTCCACTGCACATAGCAACGACATCATATTGAAGTAATGTTTCTTATCTTATACCTGAGCTACTGCTAAATTATGAAGTATAAATATAAAATTTATTGTATGATAAAATAGGATAATATATTTCATTGGTTTCATCTCCATTACACTATACTGTCAGTCCATTCATATTGGTTCATTAGAAAATGTGTTTGTTTTCCCATTCAGTTATATTTTTCCCATTAGCATCCTATCTAATATTCTCTAATACGACTAACAAATGATTAAATGTTTATATACTAGCTGAAGTATTGGTGGTTTCAATTTAGTCAAAGGGGATCTAAAAATACTCTTGGTGATCTGCTTTTAAAAAGAAACTGTCCTGAAATCCCTATTGACAGTCTTAGTTTGCACACTTGCTTCCACTGTGACTCACACTAAATTCAAAGGCTACTAACAAAAACAGGAGCAGTATCATTGAGCTATGCTAAGTGTCACACATTCTTTAAAGCACTGGGTATAGATCAATGATGACTAATTTAAAAAAAAAAACACTGTGTGAATGTACATGAAGAAAACAAATATGTATAAATTGTTGTTGTTGTTGTTGTTGTCATGTGCCGTTGAGTCTTCTGTGACTCATAGTGACCCAATGTGCAACAACCCTAAACCTTGCTCTATTCTGTGCCAATCTTATTGTCTCTGATACACCTACTCCCATTACCCCAGTCACTGAATCAATCCACCTCATTGAGGGTCTTCCTCTCCTGTACTTTCCCTCCACCCTCCCAAGCATGATGTCCCTCTCCAAGGACTGATCCCACCTTGCAACACAACAAAAGTATGTCAGACAGAGCTTCAGAATCTTAGCCTTCAAGGAGCAGCCTGGCTTCACTCTCTCCTGTTTGTTGTCCTAGCAGTCCATTCAATACTCTTTTCTCACACCACAACTCAAAGGTATCAATTCTCCATCTATCATCCCTAGTCATTGTATACAACCCGATATAACATTTTTTAAAAGTGGAAAAAAATCCAAAAAATAACCCAGGATATCTAGATATAATTATCACAGTGGAAAAATAATAATGAGGCATCTTTATAATAACAAGCATTTCCTCTGTATAAAAATATAATTTTGTCTTCCATAGATAAATGATTTGGTTTTTTAGTTCTTTTTTTCCCTTTCTGGAGAGCTAGCAAAATTACTACAGTGGGTGTTTCTACTTCTCATATGTGCTTGCTGATCTGAGAAGAGTCCTCTGTAGACTTTATATATTTCCTCATTAGCAGTGTAAGTATAGTAATTTATTGTGGAATTGTGAAATCTGCTATTAAAGAACAGTTTTCCAGTTATTTGCTTTCTTTCTATCCTTAGTTGTGCTCTCTTTCTTTTCCTATGGATTGTTTTTCATTTTTTATTTTGAATATTTTCTTACTAATTGATGAAGAAATGCATATAATTCTGTTACTTTCTTGTCAGTCCATTTTGTGTTTTATTAAGAAATCTTTAAACTATAATAATAATGATAAAAAATCCAGAATCACGGTCTCCTCTCTTCTCCAGTCAAAGTCAAAGGTCAATGAAATCTGGGATCATTTGAGTGATGTGTCTTTTTGGGTTTTGTTTTGTTTTGTTATTATTTAAGCGACCTCTTTTGTCACCAAGTACAGACATCAAAGATACCTATTTTTGAAGCAAGAAGTTCTGTCAAAGTGAGTTCTGTACTAGTCACACTGTCTGATTTATCTGTGACACTTCTTTGTACTTTTCACAATACATGACATTTGGAAATTCAATTTAACAAGATTTTATAATTTTTTATTCCACAAAGTTTATAGGTAAACTTCTTTATTTTCCACTAAAAGTTTATAGGTAAATATCTAATTCATTACTCCAAAATAGGAGTTTACCTTTGACAGTATTGTAGAGAAAATATGCTGGTTTTGGAACTTACATCATCCAGTTGGAACCAACCCATAGCTGACCTTTCAGGGGGTTTAACAGAGGCAATGATCCAATGTAAAGGGAATGCTCATGTTTCTCTCTTGGATTTGAACTGTGCACTTTCGGATTTGCTGTGTGATTCCTTACCACTAAGCCATCATCCCAAAGTCATACGAGTTTGTAAGTGTCTCCTACAGTTTCTGGTAAAAATGTTCTAAGGTGGCTATTCTTTTTCCTTTGAAATTAGAATGAGTATCCCTGTGTAGAGATGAATCATTGCTTACAAAAGCATAGAGCAACCTATACCTGTAGCAAACACTACTTCTTTAATTCATTCTGCTTTCAAGGGTTGTTTGTGTGCTTCTAAGTTTATTTAGGGAAGTGCAGTTGCTGAGAATATAAAAACAAAACATTCTAAACGTAATTCACCAAACAAAACCTCATCAAAGGAGTTCAGATGCCTGAATGTTAATTTGCATTTGATTTCTCTGTTATCTTAATTGATGTTACTCTTTGTTTCCTTAAACACCAAAATAGAAAAAAAAAAAATGAAAAAGTAAGAAGCTTAAAGAGCTAGAAATGTACATGAATTAAAGGTGGTTGTTTATATTGGGTGCCTTCAATTTCAGTATGACTGATAGAGGCTCTATGAACTGTAATCAGAACCCTGTTCTATCCAGTGCCACGTTCATCACTTCTGACATATTTCTGACATATTGTTGCAGTCACTGTGTCAATCCACTTTGTTTAGAGTCTTCCTCTCTCTTGCTGACTCTACATCTTTCCATGTATGATGCTCCTTTTCCAAGGAACAGTCTATCATAACAACATGCCTAAACTTTGTGAGACAAAGCGTTGCCATCTTGGCCTCCAAGAAGCATTCTTGTTGCATTTTCTCCAAGATATACTTGTTTACTCTTTTGGTGAAGCGTAGCATATTCAATATGTTTAAAATAACCCACTTTTGGCTTGATTGCATCACTTTCTGTCCGTTAGGCCAACTGAGCTCTCTCAATGTTGTTGTTGTTAGATGTCACTGAGTAAAGTTCCGGCATGCCCACAAGCTGGTGGACTGTTGGCCAGAGACCCCCGGTTCATCTTGCAAGTGTCATCTGGTGACATCCATTTGGGATGAAAAAAAAGGCTTAAGGGAGCCGAAAGTTCGTTCCATACCGATCCCTCCTCGAGACGCAAGACGCCTCCACAACTTCCAGAATAAAAGCACCCACAACACACTAACTGGCCCTCAGCCTGAAGGTGAGACCAAGCATTTCAGGCTTTAAAAATTCTGGAATGCCCACAAAAAATTATATGAAAAAATGATTTTGAGGTCCGAAAAATAATGATCAACAACCAGGTGAGTTTGGGAGTGACATCCCGGAAGAAAGCAAAACTATAAGGGAGAAAGAAAAAAATAAAAATTAATGTCAGAAAATATGCTGACAATTTTACCAGAGCATCAAGAAGCTAAAACAAAGGGAAGAGATAAACTGAAGGAGTGGAACAAAAGATTCAAAGGAAAGCTCAAGAAGACAACAAAATGTTAAAATGGAATTTGGAAAGAGCTAGACTTAAAGAGTAAAAAGGGAAGTGTTTGCTCAGCATTTCTCAAACTGAAAGCACAGAAAAATAAATTCAAACCTTGAATTGCAATGTTGAGAGATACTATGAGCAAAATCTTGAATGATCCAAAAAGCATCAAAAGAAGATGGAGAGAATACACAGTCACTAAACCAACAATATGACCAGGAGCCAATTAGTAATGAAATAGTAAGTTCGAACTGCAGGCATGGGCAAAAATAAGGCCCCAGGATTCAATAAGATACCGATTGATATATTTCAACTAACAGATGTGGCCCGGGATTGTGCACCAGTCAATGCTACAAAATTCGGAAGAAAATTTTCTGACCAAATCCACATTTATTCCATCCCACAGAATGTGGAAATTATATAAAAATATCGTTAATGTCACATACAAACTAAAGGCAGAGTTGTTCTTATTGTTGTTGTTTTGTGTCATTGAGTCTCTTGAGACTCATAGCGACCGTATGTACAAGAGCCCTAAACCCTGCTCTATACTGTGCCAACACTATTATCTCTGACACACCTATCCACATTACCTCAGTCACTGCATCGATCCATCTCATTGAGGGTCTTCCTCTCTTGTACTGTCTTTCCACCCTCCAAAGCATGATGTCCCTCTCAAAGGACAGTCCCTCCTTGCAACATGCCCAAAGTATGTCAGATGAAGCTTCAGAATCCTTGACTCCAAGTAGCAGCCCGGCTTCACCCTCTCCAGGATGAACTTGTTTGTTCTCCTAGCAGTCCATGGTATATTCAACACTCTTCTCCCGCACCACAGATCAAAGGCATCAATTTTCTTTCTAGCCTCCCTAGTCCTTGTCCAGTTCTTTTATGCATAGCATACAATTGTGAAGACTATGGCTAGATCAGACACACCTTAGTCTCCAACCTGATATCATTGCTCTTCAGTACTCTGGAGAGGTCCATGAGAGCTGAGTTTCCCAGTGCAATTTGTCTCATGATTTTCAGGCTGCTGGTACCAAGATTGTTGATTTTGGAGCCATGCAAACTAAAACTGTTAACAATCTCAATCTTTTCACCATCCATAATAATGCTGCCAATTGGCCCGGTGGTGAGAATCTTTGTTTCCTTGATGTTGAGCTTTAATCCATATTGGAGGCTGCAGTCTTTGACCTTCTGCAGCAATCACTTCAGGTACTCTTCAATTTCAGTAAGCGGGGTTGTGTCATCTGCATAACACAGGTTGCTGATTAGTCTTTCTCCAAACCTGATGCCACATTCCTCTTCGTACAGTCCAGAGTCCTGGATAGTTTGTTCTGCATAGAGATTGAAATGGTATGGATACAGAATACATTCCTGATGCACATCCTTCCCAATTTTAAACCATGCCATGTCTCCTTGCTCTGTTCTGATAACTGCCTCTCGGTTCAAGTATCGGCTTTGCATAAACACAATCATATGTTCTGGGATTCCCATTCTTCTCAGAGTCAGCCACAGTTTGTTTTGATCCACACAGTCAAAAACCTTTGCATAGACAATGAAACACAGACATTCCTCTGATACTCTCTGCTTTCAGCCAAGATCCATTTGGCATTAGCTATAATATCCCTAGTACTACAACCTCTTTTAAACTCAGCCTGCACATCTGGCAGTTCTCTGTTGATGTGTTGCTCCAGTCATTTTTTTTCATAATCTTCAGCAGAATCTTGCTTGCATGTGATATTAATGATATTGTTCTATAATTTCTGCACTCTGATGGGTCACCTTTCTTTGGAATAGGAATAAATATCGATCTCTTCCAGTCAGTTGGAAAGGAAGAGTCATACTTTAAATTTACATATATTCTCTCTAGTTTATGAATCTTGGGTGATCCAAGTTCATGGGAAGTGAATGTGATTGTTAGAGAGTAGAGGTCTATACCATTAAAAAAAAATCAATTTCACACCACTTATCTAAAAGTATCTTGGGGAAAAAATATCAATTTTGACATCATAAATTATCCAGGTATGGAAAATAGGATTTTTGTTTATTTGTTTGTTTTCAATATAGTTCAAATAAAATCTAACTTTTTTTAAACTGATCTGTCTAGAGTTAATATTTATCCAAAATTCTCTTTACCTTGTGGGAACATCTTAGTAACTCCTGATTTTCTCGCTTCTCATTTTTCTATAATCCCTCTTGTAAAATCTTTTTCTCTGCCTTTCCTACCTGACTTCACAAAGCTTTCCGTTGAAGAAGGATTTAGGTGACATTGAATTGGTTCTGGCTCATAGCAACCCTATGTACAAAAGAACAAAACGTTGCCTGTGGCTTTCAAACAATCACTGCTGTGTTTTTAACAGTTATTGTAGCCACTGAATCAAGCCATGTCATTGAGAGTTTCCCTTTTTAAACAGCCGTCTGTTTTACCAAGCATGATACCAGGCAGAGACAGTCATGTTGAAACAAATATGTTAAATAGTGCATTCTTTTATATTATGACCATGATCTGAGTAATTTTAATTTGAAAATCACAGATAGTGATTCAGTTCTGTAGGCAGCTTTATGGTTTCTTCAAGATCTTCGACCCTCTAGAACTTCAAGCAGAGGTTCTGGCGGCACAGTTCACGGGGAATCGGACTGCTATCATAAAGGCCACACTACTCTGGTGATTCAAACCCATCAGACGCTCTGAGGGAAAAAGATGAGAAATCTCTTCCTGGAAGCCTGTGGTGTTGGCTAAGAGTAACGAATGTCTCATTAAGTGTCAAAAGAACAAAAAAAGTCTGTCTTAAAGAATGTGCAATGAGATGCTTCTTAGATTCGAGGACAGTGAAACGTCCTCTCTCATACTTTGGACGTGTTGTCAAGAAGGATCAGTCCTTGGAAAAACACACTGAGTTCTCCATCCAAAAGTTCCATAACTAGAAAAAGAGAGGACAACTGTCAACAAATGGCTTTAAACTGTGTCTGTAAAAATGAGCTTGAGCGTGTTAGATGTTGTAATGACGGTGCGGGCATGAGTCAGATCTATTAATCCTAGGGTTACTATGAGTCCTAGTTCACTCCATCGCACAGAGGAACAACAAAAATAGCAACCTTATCTTTTTCCTATAACAAGCAAATTTTTTTCCTTTACAATCACATGAATTTAAACTCTGGAGTTCACTGAGTTTTGGGTGCATGAAGTAACGACTTGGGGACACACACTGCTGGTGGAGTAGTCTGTAGAGCGTTGCACTGCTCACCCACTGTTAACTTGGTATCCCTCTGGAAATGAGAACTCATCAGCGACTCAGAGGGAGAAAAGGTAGACCGTCTCTTCCCTTTGATTTACAGTCTCCGAGAACTTGCTAGAAAGTCCACTCTGAGTCTCTTCTTACTTGTTAACAATGAGTTGGGGGTTTTTTGGTTTGTTTGTTTGTTTACCTTTTTAAAAAAAAAACAGATACAAAAAAGTGGATGGCTTTAACAAACAAAAACATATGTTTATTTTATCATAATTTATGAGGCTAAACATCCCAGGGGCACCATGGCAGTGAAGTCCATAGGGAGCTGCACTTCTTAGGTAGCTGCCTGTTAATCCAAGAGTAGCACTTGTCTATTTGAATTAACCAGGGGCTCCTTGAAAGAAAGACAGACCATCTCCTCCCTTACAATTTACAATCTCCCAAAAACCTGCAGGAGGGTTAGTTATGAGTCATTTCTTACTCAATGTTTATGAATGAAATGAATGAGAAATGCAAATACAGAGTGCTGGCAATAGGGAGAAGGCTTTTCCTTGTTATCTGTTTTCAAGTAAATTCCTTGACTCCCTTTGTCACCTCTAGGCCTAGTATTTCCTTGGTGGTCTCCATGGTTTGCTCTTCCCCTGTGTCCTAGTATAAGAGAAACCTTATAACAAAGGACTTTATAGGAGGCACAGGGTTGTAACCTTCCCTGTCATCTATTTCTCCTTTTACATCTTTTAAAAGCAAAGGTGATACAGGTCACAATCCAAGGAAAATCCCTTTATATCTCATAAGGGCTCATTTTCATAAGAAAATTTTATTTCACCCTAATCACTGAGGAGTAATGATATCTGTTGAAAAATTAAGGTGCACAAGTTATATTGTTATAGGGATTCGGGTCATGGTCTTTTCAACCACTTGTTACACATCTGACAATGAGGTAAAGAATAAGATGAAAGGTGGAGAATTTATGCCTTTGAATTGTAGTGTTGGGAATAGTACCGAATATCCCATGGACTCAAAAAAGAACAAACAAATATATGTTGGGGAAAGTACAGCCAGGATTGTTCTTGAGAAGACAGTGAAGCTTCATCTCACATACTCTGAGCACATTTCTAGGAAAGGCTATTCTTTGGAAAAGTACATTCTTTTTGGAAAGGTTGTTAGGGTCAATGAAAGAGAGGAAGACTTTCACCAGGATGGGTTGACACAGTGACTGCAGCAATAAATGCAATTATAACAGATATTATGAGGGGGCACAAGATAGGCAGGCTTCGGACCTGTTTTTCATAGAGTCAAACTCTACAGGGTAGCACGTAACAAAAACAACTACGGTCTACTTCCCACTAATTGGCTAATCACATCAAATCAGATCATGTCACGAATATGTCATTGCATAACTATCTTTAATCCCACCTGAGCAATATATGTCATCATGGTTAGAATTTACAACACATTGGGCAAGTAATTAATATTGAGGAACATTGTTGTTGTTGTTGTTGTTGTTGTCATGCACTGTCACATTGCCTCCAACTCACAGCTACCCTATGTACAACAGCCCTAAACCCTGCTCTATCAAGTGCAAATCCTATTGTCTCTGACACAGCTAGTATTATTACACAATTCTCTGAGTCAATCCATCTCATTGAGTGGCTTCCTTTCTTGTGCTGTCCCTAGACATTTTCACACATATTTTTTAGTGGACACAATTCAGTCCATGACAGAGACTGAGTTTGTTAACACTTTTGGTTTGCTTGGCTCCACAATCAACACTCTTGGTACGACCAGGCGAAAATTAAAAGACAAATTGCATTAGGGACGCCTGCTGTCAGAGACCTCTCAGAATACTGAAAAGCAATGATGTCAGTCTGGAGACTAAGGTGTGCCTGATCTAGACCATGGTCTTCACAATTACTTGCTATGCATCAGAAATCTGGAAAATGACGAAGGATGATAGAAGGTGAATTGAAGCCTTTGAACTGTGGTGCTGGAGAAGAGTATTGAATATACACCATGGACTACTAGGAGAACAAACAGGTTTGTCCTAGAGAAGGTGAAACTAGACTTCTCCTTGGAGGTAAGGATTTTGAAGCTTTGTCTGACATACTTTGAGTATATGGTAGGGAGGGACCAGTCCTTGAATGTTGCAAGGAGGGACCAGTACTTGGAGAAGGACATCAAGCTTGGGAGGGTAGAGGGACAGCACAAGAGAAGAACACCCATGATAAGATGACTCAGTGACTGGGATGATAAGGGTAGGTGTGTCAGAGACACTAAGGTTGACTCTGGATGGAACAGGGTTCAGAACTGTTGTACAGAGGGTCTCTATGAGTCACATAACAACAACATATTTTGCTAAAATGTATGTTCTGTAGTACATGCTGACCCAGCTTGGTTACCACTCCCTGACTACATCCTTAAACCTGTACTGTCCACCACGAGCTTTGTGTAATCCCCCAATGCCCAATCTCTCAATATAGAATGCCAGCTTCCCTTCAGGGTCGAAATGATTTGAACACTAGGTGACATTCTTAAAGACACACAAAGAAGTTTTGTTGACCCATAAAATTTGGCTGACTGTTTAAAATCCGGCATCTGCTTTGTTTTAAAGTGACTATTTTCTGCCATAACATTTCTTTTTATAAACTGTTTTTTTCCTTCTTTATAGACAGTTATTGTTGTTAGGTTCCACCAAATAGAGTATGACTCCTAGCAAACCCTATGAACAAAAAATCTGAGCCCTGTTCTATCCTGTGCCATCCTCACACTTCCTGACACACAAGAGCCCACTGCGGCAGTCACCAAGTCAATCTACCTGGGCGAGGGTTTTCCTCTTCATCACCAACCTTCCACCCTTCTCAGCATCATGCCCCACTCCAAAGAATAACCCTTCCTAATACCATGCCCAAAGTATGTGAGATGAAGTCTCATCATTCTTGTCTCGAAGGGGCACACCATCTGCACACTCTACAGGATATATCTGTTATATACAGCTGCTGTTGTTGTTGTTGTTGTTAAGTGCTGTAGAGTCGTCGAGGACTCACAGCAACCCTATAAACGAAAGACCTGAACACCTGTATAATTTTCATCCTTTCTTCACGTTCATAGGGTTTCCAGAGGCAAACTATTGTGGAAGTGGATGCCACTCCTGCCTCCAAGCTTGTTTTAATCGGGGAGCTCCACCAAACACCGTCCACCATGGATAACTACTCTCACATTTGACTCATCAGTGTCACAGTGAACGGCTTCACAGCAACCACGAGTTACCTCTGTACACCAAGTGGACACACCAGGGCTATACGTCCTTGAAAAATGTTTCACCAAAAACAATTAAAGGCGACAGAATTCTAAGCTAGCACCTGGAGCAGGCTCTAGTCTTACTAATTTACTTATACACAGTACTTATCATTTTACACCATGCAAAGTAACGATATTATTGCAATATTTACTGTTAAAATTTTTCTCCACTTCCTAAAGTGCCGATTGTGTGTAAATATTAAAAGCAGAGGACTCTTTCATTTGCTTTGTGCAGTACTGCATCCCATAATGTTTATGAGAATTATAATTTACATGAAATAGCCACTTGACCATGGACAAACTATCTTTTGAAATCTAAAATTATATTTTGTATGTTATGTATTTTAGTAAGGTAATTTTAATTTCTGACTCCACACACACACTAGCTGGTCTCAGTATTTTGCTGCAGACTGGTACTTAAGAAGACATTTTAAAAAGCTGACGGACTAAATGATGTATTGTGCCATCACCATTCATCCCCACCCTCTCTTTTTCCATTTTCTGAAGTTTGTTAAAAGTTGACTTCTAGAATCCTAGTTTCTTGAATCATACTGATTAGGTTATGAATACGTGAAAGAGTCCCAATATTCAAAAGAAAATCAAGTGTAAGGTCTTTAATTCAGAGATGATCATTAGAAACCCTAACAAAAAAAGTGAAACTTTCAGCTCTGGTGGGTGAGTGGAATGAAGTTACACTGGCAACTCAAAGGCACATGATTTGAATTCATCAGCAGGGCTGAGGGCGAAATTGTTCCACATGAGAAAGTTGCCCTATAATTGACTGCTTCTAAAAACTCTCTCATGGTCAGTGGGGAGTCAATTCTTACTGTATGTCACATATAAAACAACGTGATTGGGTGGAGAAAAGTAGTCAATAAAGTTGCATTACTGAAAAATTACCACTGAGGTCCATTCTACTACCGTCTTTGACATTCATTCATTATAATGTCTAGAATCCACAGTACTTATTTAATAGTTCTATTGGCCATTGGATAAGAGTTACTCACATCTGCGTTATTCTTTAGTAGATTTTTATTTAGGGGAATCTCAGGTGTCTCAGACAACATAGAGAGAGCTACGTTGGCCTAGTGGACAGAAAGTGATGCTACCAAGCCCAAGGTGGGTGATTTTAATCTGCTGTCCTCAGGTCTGGTTCAAGTTATTTTCCTGTCAAACATTCTTCTAGGTGGTATAGCACTTGTCTGTGTATTGCTGTACAGAAGCAACTCATGGTTGCTATGAAGTTAAACACTGTGACTCTGATGTGCCAAATGTGATAATGTTACCCATGGAGGACAGTGTTTGCTGGAACTTCTCAATTAAAACAAGCCTGGAAGGAGGGGCATCTACTTCTGAAATGGCTTGTCTCCGGAAACTCTATCAACAGGATTCGGGCCATTTGTTCATGGGGTCACTATGAGTTGTCTACAACTAGATGGCACCTAACAACAACAACAACAACATACCTAGTCAACAAAAACACCAGATACATTTAGCTAAACGGATTCCAAAGAGTAGGAAGTGCATGAATTGAAAATAATTTCGATGATTTTCAATTCTGCCTGCTCAGGCCTTTTGTTTATAGGGTTGCTATGAGCTGTCTACAACTGGATGGCACCTCACAACAACAACAAGTGTCTCAGAGTCAAATTTTGGCTGGTAAGATTTCCAGAAGTTAATTCTGAGGGAAAAAATAGGAAATATCTTTTTATGTCATTTACAACTTCAGAAAGGATGATCATCTAATATATATTTCTTAAGTGACCCATGTGTTAGAAAAGAAAGAATAGGTCTTGGTGAAAGTTAGGCTGCTTTAAGAGAAGAGAAGCTGAAAAAAAACCAAATAAACAAAAAGTAATTAGAAGAATAGCGTGAAAAACCTATTTCCATCAAATTAATTCTGACACCTAGCATCTTTTGCTCAGGCCCTCGAGACTGTCAGTTTTTACAGGAGGCAATTACTTAGCTTTCACAAGATGACCAGTGGATTTAAACCACTGACCATTTAGTTCAGAGTACTTGTTGCACACGACACAACCAGATTCCTCAGAAGAATAGGATAGTGGATTATGTGAGTACTTGGGGTCATCTGTCTACAGTGCTTGCTGTTGCTGTAGAGTGTGTAGTAAAAATAGCTGCCTGGTGACCTGTTTTTATTGTGTGTCATTGAGTTATTTCCAATTCAAAACAAATTTATAGAACAGAAAAGTTACTGCATGTAATTTCATTGACGATCAACTCTGTGAGAAGAGATTAGCAGGTATTTTCTCACAGAAAAGCACTAGTTGGTTCCAACCTCTAATTTTTTTCAATTAGGAATGGCAAGGAATTTGAAATTCCATCTGACAAAGTTTGGGTATCTTGCCAGGAGAGACTAAATGTCCTTGGAGAGGGAAAACATACTTCGAAGAGTTAAGAGACAGTGGAAGAGAGGAAGACCCTTGATGGGATGGATTGACTCATGACTTGGTAAGTGTGTCAGAGACAGTGAATTTGGCTCAAGATAGAGCAAGGTTCAGAGCTGTTGTACAAAGGGTGACTATGAGGTACAAATAACAACAACATGCCACCAAGGCTTCTTAAAAGAAGATAAATAATGGGGGAGGGGAAGGAAAGAAGTGCCAATACTGATCAATGGAAAGAATCCATTGACAAAAAAGATAAATAAAGGTATGGAAGGGTTTTTGTTGTTGTTTCCTGTAGAGTCAGAACCAACTCAAAGCTGACCAGCCAAAGAGTTTTGAGAGGCAGTAAATTAAACGGGAGAAGATTGTCCATATTTTTCCACAGAGCAGCTGGTGGATTAGAACCATATGCCTTTGGGTTGGCAGCACAACTCCTTACCATTAAATCACCATAGTTTATTAGGAAGATTATGTGGCAAGATTGCAATTGTTGTTATTGTTATGTGCTGTTGAGGCAAGTACAACTCTAAACAACCTTATGGGCAACATATGTGAACCCCATCCCATCCTGCACCATTTTCATACTTTTTGAAATATGTGAGCACATTGTTGCAATCATTGTATCAAGTTCAACTTGAGATGAATTGAGAGTTGAGTCTTTCTCTCCTTTGCTAATCTTCCATCTTTGCAAGCATGTTCTTTCTTTCCAAAGAATAGCCTCTCCTCACAACGCAACCCAAGTATGTGAGGAGAGGCTTCATGACCTTTGTCCCTAATGACCTCTCTGGCATTAGAAATTAGCATGTTGTTGTGTGTCACTGAGTGTCAGCGCTGACTCATTGTGAAGGGATCTTCTGTTACTGGAAAACAGAATGGGGAGTGGACAAAACAAGAGAGAAACAATCAGGAAGAAAATATGCGAGCCTGGGTTTGGGGTTCAGAAGATTATCGTATGAGTGAGTTCAAAGAAAAGAATGTTAGATGTTACATATTCAGCTAGTTATACTCACTGTTGTAACTCTAAGTGCATATCATAGGATCGTATTCTAGACTGTCTTAATCATAGGGGAAAATTCACTTCAGAATAGGTTTAGAATAAACTTTTCTGGCATTTTTCTTTCATTCCTTCTGTTGTAGATAGACGTATATTGTTGTTGTTGTTGATAGTCGTAGAGTTGAGAACGACTTACAGTGACTCTATGAACAAAACAGCTAATGTTTTTCCATAACTATCGTTTCTCCAAGTTCATAGGGTTTCCAGAGGTATGCAGTTTAGGAAGTGGAGAAAAGTGTAACATAGGACTAGTTTTATTTAAAAATGTTTCCAAACTTCCAAAATATCCATTTCTCAAAAATATGCTGCTTCATGTACTGTTTTAGATAAACATTATTCATTCTCCTTGTTTTATTTAGTTGATCGATTTAGTTTTCCAAAATGAAAACATATGTACATACATGTAATTTTTTTCTAAAGCATGTACCATTGAATTTTTTTGTAACATGAATGGATTCACAAATAAAATAGGACTGATGTTTCATGTTGCTATTTGGAAGGTTATTAACATATGACAAACAGAAAATTCTATACAAGTGTCATCACTTTTAATATTTCAATAGTTGTTTCAATTATAAAGATATCATCAGTTAGCTTTAAAAAACAAAATAATAGGAAAAACTAATTTTAAATTTTTTCACATTATTTTTGTTTAATAAAAAATGGCTACATGTTTTTTAAATTCTATCTCATTTCTCATTCTTATAGACCTTTAAAAAAAGAGTATTGTGAATGAATTCACAGGAACATTATATCTGATTTTGTGCTAGAAAATTGAAACAGCATGTGATCCTAGCTAAGCAAGAGTTTTATGACACTAGCAAATAGTTACATGATTATAGAAATATAGCTGCCGCTGGAAATAGAAATCTGCAAGGAGCCTATCATGAAAGCAGCAATTTCAGATTCACTAGTGTTTAAGAATTAAAGTTTAGCAATTCATTGTGGAGAAGCATACCTTTAAGAAAGTTTCTTACTTTAACTTAGCATTTTTACTTTAAAAAAAATTTTAATAGACAGACCCTAGTGACTCAGTAGTTAACCACCAAAGAAGAGATGGGCTGCTCAAATCTCCTTCTTCTCCCAAGGAGAAGTAAGTGGCACTTGAGTTGTGTAACTAGTATGGTCTTCAAAACTCCCCCAGGGCGTTTCTACTCTAATCTATAAGGATCAGTATAAATTGATATCAAGTTGCCAGTGATGTGCTTTGGTTTTCTTTTCAATCTCTGCCATTTACAATGAACATATGGTTCATCTAACTGCAGAAACAAACAGTTTAACATTTTGATTATTAAGGATAACTTAAGCATGTGTGGCTTATTGTTAGAATTTTCTTGTTTTACTATTTGACTGAGGGTTTAATGGACCTAGTTTATCCTAGTTGGTTTGGTTTTTTTTTTTGTGTTTTTGTTTTTGTTTTTTTTTTAAGGCCAGAAAATATTTTTACTCTTCTTTTGGATATAAATGAAAAATGGATAATTTGTTAGATATATAAGTTCAAAGAGTAAAAAAAGGAAAAGTTAAAAAAAAAAGAGGAGGAATGAGTAGAGGATTTTAAGAGGAGTGAGATTGAAAAGAGGGAAGAAAGAAGAAAGAAAAATAGAAAATTGAAATCCAATATTCTCCATGGCTTAGAGGTCAAATCCTGAAACTGAAACTAGGAAATTCTTAGTTGTACTAGAAACATAATAAATCCAAGAAAAATTAAGACAATTCTAAAATTCTGTTTTCTAATATATTCTTGTAACTGTTTAAATACCTTCTCTCTTATACTAGATGGCAATGAATCAAATAAACCAACACATTAGAGTCATCACAATCTCTCTCAAAATTCGTTTCAGTCAAATCAAAGCCAACATGTAGCTGACCATGCAGCAGATTTTCACAGACTGTAAAACTCATGGGAAGAGACTGCCCTTTTTTACCAGAGAGGAGTTGTCTTTGACTTAGCAGCGCAGTAGCCTGTGGACTTTATCCGTAGAGGTCTCACATCACGCCGAGAGTGCTGTAAATGCCTTCATGATATAAAAAACGAATGGAAATGCAAAATTGGAGATAAAAATAAAGCCAAAGATGCATTTACCCGAATTATACATTATATTATGAATTATGGTCACTCAGTCACAAGATGTTTTTGTTGTGAGTTGTCACCAAATAGACAGTTGTCCAGTATAGGTGACCTTCTTGTATATAAATTACCAATGGCATTGCTTCCAGAATCACAATGACACGTAAGCTACCACAAATTGACACAGAAGGGGTGACAAGGACATACAGAAAAACTTTTCACTTTGAAGGTAAATTAATCTCTATCTATCATCCATATCTATCTGTCTATCATCCATATCTATCATCTATCATCCATCTATTATCTATCTATCATCTATCTTTATCTACCTACCTGTTGTTGTTGTTGTTGTTATGAGCTGTAGAGTCGTTTTCGACTCATAGCAACCCTATGTACGACAGCCCTAAACTGTGCTCTATCCTGTGCCAATCACATTACCTCTGACACACCCAGCCCGAGTACCCCAGTCACTGAATCAATCCACCTCATAGAGGGTCTTCCCCTCCTGCGCTGTCCCTCCACTCTACCCAGCATCATGTCCCTCTCCAAAGACCTGTCTCTCCTTATAACATGTCCAAAGTATGTCAGACGAAGCCCCAGAATCCTTGCCTCCAAGGAGCAGCCCGGTTTAATCCTCTCTACGATGAATCTGTTTGTTTTCTTGGCAGTCCATGGTACATTCAATACTCTTCTCCAGCACCACAGCTCAAAGGCGTCAATTCTCCTTC
>NW_006399848.1:11419455-11423699 GCF_000299155.1 Elephantulus edwardii | reverse complement strand
TCTGTAGTTTCCACACTCAGTTGGGTCGCCCTTCTTTGGGATGGGAACAAATATAGACCTCTTCCAGTCAGTTGGCCAAGTGGTTGTTCTCCATATTTCTTGGCACAGCGTGGTGAGCACATCCCCGGCAGCACCTATCATCTATTAATATGTATATCTATCATATCTATCTATCTATCTATCTATCTATCTATCTATCTATCTATCTATCTATCATCTATCTTCCATCCATCTATCTGTTAGAAAAGGATTCGAGGGTGAAAGAGAGAAAGAAAGTAACTGGTCCTGGTGGTCTAGTGGTTAGGATTCTGTGCTCTCACAGCCCGGGCCCTGGTTCAATTCCTGGTCAGGGAACCATATGTTAGAAAAGGATTCCAGGGCTACAGAGAGAAAGAAAGAAACTGGTCCTAAGAAACAAACAGGCCTTTATTGCATGGTCTGAGAGGGACACCAAGTAACCAGGAACAAAGAAAGTTAGAAAGGCACGCTCACAATTAGAGGTAGTCTCTTTTCAAAGGGATCTTGTGGAAGGCTAGGGAAGATGGTACCTCCTGGCATCTTTGGCTGTTAATTAATTCAGTTAGGGCTTCCTGATCAGGGCCAGAGTCTTACTATAATTTATTTCTGTTCTGGTCTTTGTCCTGGCTGCCCTTGAAACAATCCGTTTTCTCAGGGAGTGACTAGGTATGAGGGTAACTGCTATATTTTTCTCTGTCAGTCATCTATCTATCTATCTATCTATCTATCTATCTATCTATCTATCTATCTATCATCTCTCATCTATCATCTATGTTTTATGGCTGCCTAATCTTTAAAACCTCATAGTATATGCAGTCTTTGAGAAAGAAATATTTCTGATTTGATGTTGAGGGGAATTCAAGACAAGGAAGAAGGAAAAGCTTGTATAATACCAAAATGGCCTTGTTCTGGGTCTTGTATTTGGGTTTTATGTATTAAAAAAAACCATTGAAAACTCTTAAATTCTTGTACATGAATGTAAAAAATGTGAGCTAAAGAAGAGAGAATCAAAGAAATGTCAGTGCCTAGAATAGGAGATCAAATATGAGACCTGTATCAGAAGTTTCTACTAGATGTTTCAATATTTAAAAGTTATAAATTAATACATTGGTGAATAAAATATATTCCATGCATTCTCTTTGAAAAGTATACTTTTGTACTGACAGAAAGTCCAGACTTCAATGAACAATTCTTAAATTCATTTGACTGATACTGTTCGAAGCCACCAGCTACTCTGCTGGAGAAGGATGGATAATCTCCTCCCGTGCAATTAACTGTCTCTGAAAACCTGCCAGGAGGTCAACTATGGACCAGCTCCTACTCATCTATACACAACAACAACAAACTTTACCTAGAGGCATCAAATAATGACTTGACCTTGTGTACCTCTATCCCTACTCTGGTTCCCTATCACACCTTTAGAGTTCTCACCAATAACTTCCCTCCTTCACATCTTTAAATATAACCATCTCCTGGGCACTATGCACACCTAAGGACACACAATCAGGTATGAGATGCCAAGTCTGGCAGAGTGATGAAGCCATGGAAAAAATATCAGAACTCTGACATTCTTGACTCCAAGGAGCAGCCGGGGTTCACCCTCTCAGGGACAAACCTGTTTGTTCTCCTAGCAGTCCATGGCATATTCAACACTCTTCTCCAGCACCACAGCTCAAAGCCATCAATTCTCTTTCTATTGTTCCTAGTCACTGTCCAACTCTGACGCATAACAAGTAGAAATGAGAGCTCTCAAGAAGTATAACAGCATTTATAACTTTTTATTAATTAGTTAGATATATAGATTAAAATAGTTTCATTGCTTACAAATTTGAAGAAAGAGGTATACATTTAAATTATGTCTGAAACACAATGACAAAGATGGAATAATCTACTTTCTCTTTAACTTTCTATTTGAAACTGGCCCCTGGCAGTCACAATTGACTTATGGGCAGTTATTTTCCGAAGTTTGACAACTGGAACTCATTCTGCAATAGGACAACTGAAAACTCTACACTCTACAGAATAGTTCTCTTGTGTATGTAACAAATGAGATTGGTGTGAGACAGAATCTACTCCAAGATAATGGGTTATCAGATTCTAGCTGTACAGATAATAACTGACAATGCCTTAAGTAGTTCAGTTGTGGTGCCTGCCAATTGATTTCTTTTTTCCTTTTGTTTTTTCTTTCATCTGGGTCCAAAACCGCACAGATATCATACCAACTACTAAAAACTGTGTCTGGATACTGAGAGATATCATAATCTTAATTCATCTGTCTTTCAGCATTATTGGGAAATCCAGCCTAGAATTAATGAGATAATAATAATAATAACAATAACAACAACAACAAATAATACAATATAATAATAAATTATTATTATTATTTTGTCTCTCAGTTTTAGTTTATTCTGAACAGATCTTTCATTGTAGATACATCATGAGTTGCCCTGCTAAACTAATGTTTGTCAGTTTAAATATTCCAGTGACCTTTCAAGGGAATAATAAAGGCAGTGTACTACTCCTGTAAAGATTTACAAACTCAAGTAACCTAATGGAATGTCATTAGGAGTCAGAGTTGGTTTGGTTTTGAGTTTCATGGGGGGGAAAATAATTTGGAGTGCTGTTTTTGGTGTACTTTTTAAGTGCTGTTGAGTCAACTCTAAATCATTGTGACCCTTTGTACCAGATTAAAACCTTTCCTCTTCTGCACAAACCCCAAGGTCTTTTCAGTGTTTTAATCCACGGTGGGGAATCTCTGGACCAACCCCTCTCCTTTACGGTCTCTCTCTCTTTCCATAGTCCTCCATTTTTCTACGCTTGCTGTCTGTTTCCAAGGATTGGCCTCTTTCTGATAATAAGCCCAAACTATGTGAGATGACGTTTTACCACTTTGAAGTAGTGTAGACTGTGCTTTAACCTTGTCTTTTGTCTTGCTTTGTATCTCATTTTTTTATTTTATTTGAGAGGTGGGAAGGTGGTGAGGGAAACGGAAATAATTTGTTCTTGAAAACAGTATCACATAGTCCTTTAAAAATATTCTCTGATTGTACCTCTGAAAGCCTTAGGTGGACGTACAATATACCTACACACTGGTTCCAAATCTGTAAAAAAACCTGAACATTTTCTTATTTGTATAGGTTTTCGTTAACCTATGTGTGTACTATCACAAAATGTTTCTTTATAACTTTGAGTCATAATCTACCTTCTGATTAGACAGAAACTAGCCCACATGATGCATATTATCATCTATAACATGTGGAATGATATAAAATGATATAGTAAATTACATAAATGCAAACATAGAGAAGAGAGTTTGCTATTGCTTTATAGGAAATTCACTTGGGAGCAACCTTTGGAGAAATCTGAGATCTTCATTATATTCCAAAGATCATGAGTAAATGTTTGACTTTTCCCAGGTTCTTAAAATAATTGTTTGGAAATGGGGGTGAGCATATAAGAAATTGTGAGAATATGAAGGATTATAAAGGTTTTGCTCTGTAGTACATGGTGTTACGATGTGTTTCAGCTGATCCTATCTATGGCAACTACCAACAATATTTACATTTACACAGGTGTCCCACAAGTGTCTCTTTATTTCAGACTTGTCCATTTTAATGAAAAAGTGTGAGGCATCATAAATCTCACCTGAAAGAGGCTTCAAACACCATAGTTCCCTTCACACATAATTTTGCTATAAATCAGTTATTTTGAAGATGCTATCATTCAGTTTGATAGCTTTACTAAAATTCAGTTATTTTTTTAAGACAGATCTATCATTAAATTGAGGCTTAATGAAGTAGATAGAACCTGAAACTCTTCTATCACAATTTTTTGTCAATATACTGATAAAACAAACAGGCAAGATCTGAGTAAGATTTTAAAACACAGACCAAACTTTGCCTGGTGGCTTATTTCTTCCACTGCTTGTTATCTTTATAGTTCCAATTATAGAACAATCTTCCACCCCTGACCCAAATATGTTTAATTAAAAGAACAATGATTTAGGAATGGAATCTTTAAAGTCTGCACTGCTGGCTTTCCTTGTTTTTAGTGTGGGCTCTAAATAAAAACAAACCATTAATATTATTACAGAAAATTTATGTGAAATATCAGAAAGAACAGGAAGCAGTTATAAACTTTTTTGGTTTTGCATAAATAAGTTTCTATTGTCCTTAAAATGCTAGTTTGTGCTTTCCTAAACTTGTAGATGTTTTCCTAACCTTGTA
>NW_006399848.1:11414860-11418453 GCF_000299155.1 Elephantulus edwardii | reverse complement strand
TAAGGTTTAGACTCACTGTTCTTTTACTTAAAAACTGTTATATTGCTTATTAGTTGCTTTATAGTGGCACAAAATTTCTAATGTATTCATTTTACTGGATTGTTTGATGAGTTGTTGTTATGTGTCATAGCTACAAACTGTGTGTAATAGAAAACTTGTACACACACACACACACACACACACACACACACACAGGTAAATCTATCCTGTATCTGCTATTTTCTTACCATCTTCTGTTGTCTTTCCTTCTACATTCCTTAGAAAAGACATTTCCCCGTACCTGCATCAAGCACCAGAGCCCAGGGCACCATACTTCCTTTCCTATCACACTGGAGTGACGGGGTAATAAGTTCCAGAGTGTTCTGAGATATGATGTTAGCTGAGGACAGATCAGAGAGATTAGACTCCCTGCAATGATCATAAGGCAGCAAGAGTTCTAGAATATTCATTTAAATAAAAATAAATTTACTTGGCTTTATAAATTACTGAAACCCCAGTATTTTATAATACTTAATTGTAAATAAACAATTCAGTTAATGCTATGCAAATTATTCAAAACATTCTACAATGTTAAAATGACTTCAAATGACTTCAATTAAAAGTGTTTTAATCTTCCTTGGCAATATCTGTAAAATGTCACCCTGAGCTGATAGGTGGTCATATACTTTTTTATTACCTTATATATAGATCAGTTTTACTCCAAAAAGAAAAAAAAAATATAACTTTACTATTTGAAATTTTTAACGATTCAATGAAATTTTAATATTTAAAATTAAGGGGAGCTCTGTTTGCCTGGTGGCAAGGAGCTGCAACTACAATCACAGAGGCGAACAGTTCGAATCCACCAGATGCTCTGCCGGGGAAGGAGGGACAATCTCCTCCTGTACCAGTCAGATCTGATTTGACAGTACACGCACACAAAAATTAAAAAAAAAAAATTAGTCCTGTAAATTTCCTATAGAATGTACAAAAATATGAATGTGTGTAAGATTAAATAATAACTTGAGTAATAATATCTACAATATTAACAGAACTCTTTCTTTGTGTTTATTCCCTAATTTCTTCAAGTGGCATTTTCCATTTCAGAATGGTTATGTCAAAAGAGTCCTCTAACCTTTATTACTTTATTAGGAAATAGCATGTGAATGTCCCCAGGATGAATTAAGCTAGAAATGTCAAAAGAGCAAGGGGCAGCTAGTGGCATATCATGAAGTCATGGGTGAAATGTTAAACAAGGCAATTTTCTAGGAAAGATGCATGGCAATTGAGAGAATAGATGGCAATAGCATAAGAAATATGACTAGTGAAGAGGAATAAATGGGTTGATCATAGGAAAATAATACAAATACATTATAAATAATTGATTAATTGATCTCAAAAAAACCCTTTAAACATTTCTCATCTTCTTGTTTCATTCTCACCTCAAACTAGTAATTAAACAAAATGTAACAAAACAAAAAGCAAACAAACTCAAAACCTAAAACAACTACTTGAGATGAGGTAGGTAAAGTAACTATTTGTTAGAAAAAATGATACTGACAAACTGAATTATATAAAGAAGAACATAGTATCAGAATTGGACACTTACCAAAAATCTATATATGCCAATGACACAATCTTGCCAGCCAAAACTGAAGATAACTTGTAGCACTTACGGGTAAAGATTGACATTAATCTTAAGTATGAATAATTATATTTTATGTAAATAGTTAATTTATAATAAGTTGGGAGGGTTTCAGAAATTACTCTTTCCTCTCTAGTTAGTTACCTAAAGACATCTTACACATTTTATGTATGTGTACCTTATTCATGTGGATACTTCTTTATTTGTAAAAAGAAAGATGATAAGTACCAATACAAAGAAAGCAAAACTCCTAACAACTAGGCTATAAATAACATCACTTTAAATGAAGAAAATAATCAATTTTCAAAGATTTAATTTTATTTGCATCCAGTACCCAGGAAGAAGGTAAAGAAAGAGATTTTTTGCACTGGGCCAATCTGCTGTAACAAATACTTTTCTCAAATTGTGATATTTTCAGTTGTCTAGTATGTATGTAAAATCTGGGAAATCATTACAGAAGACTGAATACAAATTTATACCTTTGGATTAGTATGTTGCACAAGATTATTTAATGTAGTATAAAATAGAAAAAGTATATGCAAAAGCCCTAAACGCCGCTCTATCCTGTGCCAACCTCACCGTCTCATACACACTTATTCCCACCACCCCAATCACAGAATCACCAACCTCACCGTCTCGAACACACTTATTCCCACCACCCCAATCACAGAATCAATCCATCTCATTGAGGATCTTCCTCTCTTGTGCTGTCCCTTCACTCTGTCCATGGTCTATTCAACGCTCTTCTCCAGCACCACAACTCAAAGGCATCCATTCTCTATCATCCCTACTCACTGTCCAACTCTCCAATGCATAGCATGTAATTATGAAGACTATAGCCTGGATCAAGCGCACCTTAGTCTCTAGCCTGATGTCATTGCTCTTCAGTACTCTTCAGTACTGTGAGAGGGCCCTCACAGCTGACTTTCCCAATGCCATTTATCTCTAGTAGAGCATTTAATTGCACTTCTTTCTTTCATAAGGGCATTATGAACCAACGAGGCACCATAGCAACTAATGAGAACAAAATCCTTGTTTCTGGAATAAATAACATTGAATTATTCTAAACTAAGAACAAAGCAAAATAAAGCTAACTTGTGGCTATATCCTTGATACTCTACAGTGGCTGGCCTTGTAATTTAGGTGCATCAGAATTGATGTAAAAGCTCTGAGAAGAGGAAATTTCCATTATAACACAAAGCTAGTTGTTGCAAAGTAGAAGTCAGAGTTCAAGCTCAACTCTCCAATTTTTTCATTGTTCTAATATCAGCTGTCACTCCCCCTCACCATAGTGTTGTTGTTTGGCGCCACTGAAGTCCACTGCAACTCAAAATTACTCCGCAAACTTGTCTGAACCCAGGACTATCTTGCAACGCCCTCACAATCAGCAATGTTGTAACTCTTGTTGCAGTTACTGTCAATGCATCTTCTTGAAGGAAACCTTTTCTTTCTCTGACCCTGTATCTTTCTCACTATGATGTCTTGCTCTGAGGACTTGTTTCTCCCAAAGTATGTGAGATGAAGTTTCACTCTTTGTCTCTAAAGAGCACACTAGTTATGTTTCCTTCAAGACAGATTTGTTTGTGCTTTGCACTCTGTGGGATGTTCAGTACTCTTAGACAACACCACAAGTCAAAGTTATTAATTCCTCTTTTAGTGCCTTTATTAGCTGTCCAATTGTCAGATGCATCAGATGCAACTGAAAACAACATAGCAGCAAGAGCTCCTTACAGAAGCAGTCTTGCACATTTACCAACCCAACCATCAGCAAACTGTGCACGATGAAGTCCACACCACTCCCTCAAACTGAGACAGCCTAACACACTCGCCTCCCTCAAACCCCACTACACCCTCATCCAGCAGGAAGCAGCCGGAAGATCTCATTACCCCCTATCAAAAAGGCAGGAATATTGGGCTAGAAAGAAAAATGGAAGTTGAAGCTCAATTCAGAAATCCCTATGTCAGGATA
>NW_006399848.1:11404902-11414542 GCF_000299155.1 Elephantulus edwardii | reverse complement strand
GGAAGGGAAGGGAAGGGAAGGGAAGGGAAGGGAAGGGAAGGGAAGGCAGGCAGACACCATCGCTTGAATCAGGAGCACACTAATCTTTACTCTTACATCCTTGCTCTTTATCACTTTGGGAAGTCCTCAAGAACAGGTTTTCCAAATGTAATATGTCTTTTTGTTTCTCAGCTGCTGCTACAATGGGTCTTGACTGTGTTTCCAAAAAAAGATGAATTTGCTCATGATTGCTACCTCTTCTCCATCAATAATGACTATATCTATTCAGTGATATCTAATCAGTGGTGCAGATTTTTATTTTCCTGATGGTGAGATCTATTCCATAGTGAAGAATTAGTCTATGATCTTCTGCATGAAGTGTCTTGAGTCTTCTCCACTTCCTATAATTATGGTTGTATCATTTGTGTAACACAGGGGATTGATGAGTCATCCTCCTATGCCGATTCTACGTCTTAGTCTAGATTCTTGGATTACTTGCTCGGCAAAATGTAATAGGGCATTATGAAAAATAAAATACTTGTTATTATCAGTCATTATGTTGGGAACAGCTGATAGCTGACCCTCAAGGAGGTTTTTAGAGGCTGCAAATCATGCACTAAGAGACTGGTTCTTTTTCTTCCATGGAGCAGCCGGTGTATTCAAACCATGTAACAGAACACCTTCCTACTCTAAGCCACCAGAGTTTCCTAATGAAATACTGTTGTTCTGTGTCTTTGAGTTGGAACTGACTCACAGTTAAAGCTCCAGTTGGATTTCAGAGGAAGTAAATCACATGAGCAGTTGGAGTATTTGAACGATACGCCTTTGGTCCTTACCACAAGGTTACTAGAACTTAAGTAAAAATAGTTGATCAACAAGATGAACTTGGTTTTTTTCTAGTCATATTTCTGAAATATTTTACTATTTATGAGAAGGGTGGAAAGTACAAAAGTTCAATTTAAAGAACTTTGCAAACAATCAAAAGATGGAATACCTATATTTTTCTGTATCATTATCATATGGATTTTAAATATGTAATAAAACAAAAGTCCTGTTGGCCACATAAAGGAAGTTTTTGGAGTCCTGTTTGATGTGGATTACTGCTCTTTTCAAATGAATATTCCTTAAATGATACAGCAATACTTTGCCTATTTGCTGAACTGAACAACTTGGAGTTGCTGTGATGCTGCACATTGTTTCATAGTCCTGTCAAGTACAATAATGGTTGCCCATTATGTACAATGTTTGGATGAGCTTCCAGACTGATTTATGCTGGGAAGCAGGAGTGGTGTCCACTTTCTAAACTAGATGCCTCTGGAAACACTGAAAACTCTCTAAGCTCTACAAACTCTCTAAATTGATATGTACAGAAATGACGTTATGAAACAGAGTTCAGGTCTTTTGTGCAAAGCTTACTCTTAGTCATATTAGACTTGATGTCACTTTACCCACTGCTAAATGAAACTAGTGCTGTTATATCTGGAGGAACACTCTTCCACTTTACACATCACTCTTTTTCAATCTGCAGTATGCAGTAACTTCTGTTTGTTGTGATGCTAAACCTTGTACCATTGGGGTATGAAACACCAGAATAGTTTCCCAATGTGGACAGTGTTTGATGGAGCTCCCAGTTGTGAAACAAGTTTGAAAGCAGGAGTGGCATCCACTTCTTAAACTACATGCCTCTGGATGCTATGAACTTGGAGAAATGATGATAGTCATGGAAAGGCATTTGGTCTTTTGTTCATAGAGTTGCTGGTAGTCGTACGCTACTCGACAGCAGTCAACAACAACAACAACAAATTATTGGGAAGTTCTTTTTTATTGTGAATATTATAAAAATAACCGTAAAACTGAGCAAGTTAGTACATGCCAGATGCTGTGCAAAACTCTTAGTATGTATTATTTCACTCAACCACACATTTCTATTAGGTGGGATACTAAAATTCCCATTTTATAGATGAGAAAATAGATGACTAGAGAAGTAAAGTTAGAGTCATGAATCTATTAAGATGCATAGCTGAGATTTACACATTGGTTAGTTATACCTATTTGATATTAAAACCCAAGCTTATAGATCCTATACTCTTATGCCTCTATGATATTCTCTGGACAATGAAAGAAAGAACACATTCACACTTCCACAGGGAGCCCTTCAGCTATTTGACAGCTTTCATGTTGACATTAAGATTTAATTTTTCTTGATTAAATCCCCTTATTCCAATTTCTCTACGTATTTTTGTGTAATATTTTCTTTAGAAGATGACTATGCTAGTCAATTTCTCTGACACATCTTAATTAGCTGATGTTACTCTGAAAAATGAAATACAGGGCAAAATCATAGGTTCACAGAGTCGAGTGGGTGGGGAAAGGGGATGAAGGAATTAGGGAAAGGGGGATGAAGAAGTTAGGAAAGATCCAGAGAAGGTATGGAAAGATGGGGTAATAGTGGGTATAGATGATTGGTCATTCATTCTTTAAGGTACAATGTATGAGAATGATCATAAGAAACAAAATGTGAATAAAATAACCCCCAAATACTGTCCCAAAATGTAATTATTGATTATGAGCTGGTACATTCTTTATGTTAGAAACATTTTATAGGTATTTGTCTTTAAAAGTGCCGCCATGGCTATTACTTCACTGAAGAAGATATTTGAACTATATGATTTAAGTATCTTACAATTTTGAAATTCTAAACTAAATTAGGCAAAGTACATTTTTAAAAATTCTCACAAAAACCGTATAGCATAAGTCGTATTTGCATCAAATAAATGAGAAGTTGACAATTATGAGATCGTTAACTTAGAGTCATCTGAGAATGTAGTCAAGATTTGATTCCATTATCTCTAAAATTTAAGTTCCTACAAGTATAATTTTCATTCACATTTTATAAGTATTGTACTTTATAGAACATAAACAAGATAAGATTGCAAGCCTCTATACATTAAAAGTGAACATTGTTTATTGTCTAAATCAACACCATTCAGCAGAAATATAGTATGAGCCATCTATGTCATTTTAAAACTCCTAACAGCCCCACTTTAAGAACAACTTTTCAAACAGAAGCCTTCAATGAATATCACAAAAGACATTTGACCAGCTTAAAATTATAGTTGAATCCATTTAAAGATTGAAAGCTAGCTAATGGTATCATTTCATTGCTTAATATTGTTTCTCTTTATGTACTAAACCTATTTGTAACATGTGGGGTTAATAACATAAAAATTGGTGCTTTGAATAGTATGCCTGTACATACAGAGTAAGATAGGGAGTCTCCTACCCTAAAATTGTCCAAATCCTGTGACCAAACAAAAGGTGTTAGAATTCACTCACCTGAACTGGGTTTGAGTTTTATATGCTTGTTAACTTACAGTCCACCATTTTACCTAAAATAATCATTTTTGTGCCATAACTTGTTCTGTAATGAACAGATGAAGACTTACTTACTTTTTCTTGCCTAATTACATTATTTCTATATTTACTCAGTCATTAATTCACTCAATCATTTTACTGCACATGGTGTGATTCGATTACAGGACCAGATAAAACCACTGTTCCCATTTAACTTCTAAAGTGAAATCGGCAAGTTGAAATTATTTCAAGTTGTCATTAACCACCATCCCCCTCAATTGCAGTTATCAGAAAGTTTGATAAACATTTAACCAAATGTATTCATTTATGTGATACTATTTCAAATGGGACCATATTATTTCATTTTCTATATTAGGATTTAATCTTGACGGTTAATTTCTTTTTCCTCCATCGTAAGTCATAGACCTGCGTTAGAATCTGGAGATCAGCACAACTCCGCCTCTCTCCTCCCCAGCTCCCAGAAATCTTTTCTGGCAATGCTTCGGGGTGTGCCCTGGCCAATACAGCCTGAGGTTATAGACTGTTTGTTCATTATAGAAATATTAAACAAAGCTCAGCTGAGTCAATTCCAGGGTGAACCTACCTTACAGAACAGAGTAAAGCTATCCCAAGGGCTTTCCTGGCCTGCAATTTTTAAGAAAGCAAACTCTTACATGTATGACCCTTAAGATGCTTGGTGTGTAAAACACTTTCACAATCAAGCACCAGCACTCCCTAAAAATAAACTACAGCTAAGTACCCACATGTTGTTAATTAAGAAAAACCCACTATGATGTGTTGGAGACAAGAAGATTGGTAAGGGATAGAGCAGGGTTTATGGCTGTTGTACCTCGAGTCACTATGAGGTACAGGTGTTGTGACAACACATAACGACAACAATATAACACGCACACTAGCAATGATTGAAATGAGTTGAGACAAAGGACTTTACACCTCTTTTTCTTTCACATATTTGAAATGTAGAAATTTGCATGAAATAAAAGTTTAAAAACATATTTGCATCTTATTCTGTATGAACTCTGAGGTTTGGTTGCGTATGCCATGAGGTGTGGCTACCCAGACAGACTAAGTGCATTTTTGTTTGAGTACAACAGGTTTTCTTATGAACACTGGCGTTCACTTTATTCAGTAGATTAATCAACTGCATGACGTCATCTGAGAAGCATGAGGCAAAGATGGAATTTCTGGACAGATACATGATTTCATCCTTGCGAGTAATTCACTCTGAAAATGGATGGTGGACACACCTGCATTCCTAAAGAGGTTTTCCAAGTGCAGTGAAGTTAACTGCAATTGCTGACTGACTGCTTTTAAATGTGGCTTTATCTGACTGAGGACTAGAGACAGATCTTTGAAAAGCTTTCACTGAGAGTATTCCAAAACCCTAGGGGTACAGTTTCTAAAGCGATTGGATTGTATTTCAGTCCAAAGAAAGTATTTTTCCTCCCTGACTTATGAAACCACCTGCTAGTACAGTTCAGTTTGTTTATTTGGGGTTTTTATTTTCTTCCCCTTTCAGAAACAATATGCATTTCATTGACATAAGAAAAGACAGTAACTTAGTATGTATTTAATTTATAGTTATGCTATTTTATTACTTTTGCAGATGTTACTCATTCGTTTAATTTTGTTTCTTGTTGCAAATTAACTTGGCCAAACACATTTACAGCTGAAATGAATATATTGAATGACAGGGAAAGCTAGAGTCCCACCAGTTTAGCTTCTGAACTCAGATGTAAGTGGGTGAGTGACCGAAAGAAAAGTAACATTCTGATGGGCTGGAGCTGAGAAATGGCATGGCTATCAGAAAAGCCAAACCCTTGGGCAGCTATTCAACTATAATGGGAAGAGAATGAATCCACAATACTTGCTGTTGAAAAGAGTATGCAAAAGGCTATTTTATGAGAACAGTGGTACTAAAGAATAAAAATATCTAGCGTTTAAAACCTTGCAAAAATTACTATTGAGGGTCTACTGGGGGCTGACAGGAGCAGAGGATTGAGAATGGGGGGGCTAATCATAGGGTCAAACAATTTGATTGGTGGAGGGAGGAGGTGGCGGGTTAAGGAAATGGGAAAGATTGGTGTGAAACAAAATGTATATAAAGTTTGCAAGTAAACCAGTATTTTTAAAACAGCATCATTGGTGAAACTATTTCTACTGCCAGGAAATTATAAGCAACTGTTGGTTTTTGAAATAACAATTTTTGATCCTTTATTGATACAAAGTTCAGAAATTTTCCAGTTACAGAGAATCACGAGAATTGCAACTGGACATGAATGAAAGATCTTGTCTTTACAGTATCATGAACAATAGTTTGAAATAGCATTTGCTAAAAACAAAGATGTTGGGGTTGGTGGTGTGTGTATACGTGTGTATGTCACTCCCCACATAAACACACATCTATCTTCCACAAAGTGTTTTCTTATTTACACTCCTGCACTATGGCAATACACTCTGTCATCCTGTGTGTACACTGTAACACACTGTCTTTATCACTTCACAGAGTTCAATTAAAATGTTTTACTGATTGATGGTCACACTAGTCAGAGAGCCCACCAACAAAGGAATTATCCAGAAAGTAATTTCCTAAATGCCTTATTCTTTTATGTATTTCCATTAAAAATACTATGATATTGAGGAAGGGATTTCTGGTGGCCTAATGATTAGGGGACTGTACTATCATCCCAAAGGTGTATAGTTTGAATCCATCAGCCGTTCTTCAGGAGAAAGATGGACAATTTCTTGAGCAATTAAACTGTCTCTGAAGAATTCTCATAACAACATGAGAGTGGGGAGAAAGAATTCCATTCCAGAAAGACCCCGACATGTCATCATACACACAAAACCATTTGCTGAATGAATGGCTAAACCATAGAATTCTTTTTGTTAAGTGAATATAATCTATTTTTATTACCAAACATTAAATTTTGACACATTGCTTATTTTCTTTAAAAAAAACACCCTATTATCTGATTCAAACCAATTAACAAAAATACCAATGAATTATATCAATCACGCCGTGCATCTGTTTAAAACGAAGAACTTGTTTTATGATAAATCACAATGCTTAAATCTGAGCACAGAAATTTCAAAAATTCTTCAGATAAAATTGTTAGAGAATGACAATTATCAACAAAAGATCACAATTTTAAGAAAATATGTATTCTAATTCGATTGTAATAATGTAAAAGTAACAAGGACAAGGTCAAGAAGGTCAAGTCTAGTCCTCACTAACTCTACAAGGGTCAGTTCTCATCAAAAATATCCACCACACAAAACTAATTCCCAGGAGTTCAGACACTGTCCCCCACAGTCTTACACCCTCTTTCACCAATTCTAGAACCAAGTTAACTAGTAATTGGGTAGGAAATTCATTGCAGTGACCACACGGAATTTGCAGAACCATATTAAAGATTGTGAGATTTATTACAAAATTCAATAGGAAGCAACTCAGGATAACAACACGCAAAGGTATATAATCAATAGCCTTAAAAATAACAATAACATAATGTCCTCGAGGGTCACCCATTTTGAATAATATTGTATGAGTTCCTTGCTTTTCAATGCAGCATAGTATTCCATTGTGTGAATATACCACAGCTTCTCTATCCGTTCATTTGTTAATGGGCATTTAGGTTATTTTGAGTGAAATATCTCAGTCACAAAAGGACTAACACTGCATAGTGCTACTGCTGTAGAATGGGACTGACATGAGGGTTGGGGTAAGAATGAGAAAAACTGGATGAATTATGTAGACTACATTGAAACTGATGAGGGAGAGAACAGTTTAAAAGCAATATATTTTAAGACATTATGATTATCGTAAGAGTCTGGAATGAAGGTTGCAGAGTGGAGTATACTTGGGTTTGGGGTGGGGTTGTGAGGGGGGATTGTATACCAATGAAGGAATTTTTCTTTTACTTTTCAAGGAGAAGAGCGAACTGTGGGTAGGGGTGCGGTGGGTGGGGAGAAAGGTGCAACAATGAATGAATGGAAATCCAAAATCTCTATAAATGTTCATTGAAATGAATAAAAATGAAAATGCTGGCAAAAAAATAACAGTAACAATCCCTCAGTCCTCGAGCAAAAGTGGGTGAAGACTTCTGGCTCAGGTTCCATGCGACAGAAATCTCAAATCAGATAAATGCAAAAGTACAAGCAACAGTAAAAAATTAGACCAATATCTTCTCACCCCAAACAGCGACTTTTCATCCTTCAGCAATCTTGAGCTAAAGTCCACGAGTCACATTACTGCTCCCGCGATGATCGGTTTCGTCTCTGCTGAGGTTGCAAGGCTTTTATGCGATTTTTAGGCACTCAGTCTGGGACTCATGTAGCTCTTAATGATGTAGGTGGTCTACAGGAAGCAGAGTTGAAGCAGCTGAATCAGGTTAAGGCCTTTGCAGGCCTGACAGAATTGAAGCAGCTAACTAAACAATTTGGAAGCAGGAGTGGCATCCACTTCCTAAACATCACGTCTCTTGAAACTCTATGAACTTTGATAAATGACGCTAGTTGTAGATAGAAAGACTTCAGGCCTTTTGTTCATAGGCTCACTATGAGTTATGCTTGACTCAATGGGAATTAAGAACAACAACAACATCTAAGCAATGGTCTAGGAAAGCCATTTTAAACAACAGAAAACCTTAGTGGATACTAACTACAACATAAATAAGAAAAAATAAATCAGCCTCAGTAGCGTGATACTATGAAGAGGAGTGTGACATCAAGATTGGATGAAGATTCATCAACAACCTGGTCTACGCAGATAATACAACCTTGATTGCCAAAACTGAGGAAGACCTGAAGGGTTTGTTGCCGAAGGCCAAGGATTGAAGGTAAACATGAAGATGGCAAAGATTTTCACCACTGAGCCAATTGGCAGATTCATGAGGGAAGGAGAAGAGATTGAAGTTGTTAATAATTTCAGCTTGCTCAGTTCTACAATCAACACGCTTGGCACTAGCAGTCAGGAAATCAAACGACGAATTGCATTGGGGAAGCCTGCTATCAGGGACCTCTCCAGAGTGCTGAAGAGCAATGATGTCAGTCAAGAGACTAAGGAGCATTTGATCCAGGCCATAGTCTTCACAATTACTTACTATGCATCAGAGAACTGTATGATGACTAAGGATGACAGAAGAAGAATTGATGCCTTTGAGTTGTGGTCCTGGAAAAGAATATTGAACATACGATGGACTGCCAGGAAAACAAATAGGTCTGTCTTGGAGAAGGTGAAACCATGTTTCTCCTTGGAGGCAAGGAATTTGAAGCTCTGTCTCAGATATTTTGGGCATGTTTCCAGGAAGGACTATCCTTGGAGAAGGACATCATTCTCATAAGGGTGGAAGGACAGCATGGGAGAGAAAGATTGGATGAGATCGATTGATACAATAACTGCGGTGATGGGACTAAGTGTATCAGAGTCAGGGTGACTGGCTCAAGAAACTGGACAGGGCAGAGTTCAGAACTGTTGTACATGAGGTGTCTATGAGTCACAGGCAACTAGACAGCACATGACAACAACAACATCAATGTGATAGGATTTGCCCACGTTTGAAGTCTAATTAATAGTAGAACTGAAGCAATAACATGTGTTTGCTTCATATCTCCACTAATCAATATTATTCACAAAAATAAAATGTAAAAATTAAGTTTCTTTATCATATTATGAATTATATTTTGAGGGAAACAGCTTATTTATTTTCTACACATGCTAAGGTAAATGAAAATGAGGCACTTAGTGACAAAACTGTGTAAGGGGCTTAGATTTACACTGCAAATTAATAACTGTCAAGTCAGTTTCCAGATGGTTTGTTACAAAATACAGACAAAAGGAAGAAAAAGGGACAGAAGACATGAGAAAAAAAGAACGATAAAAATGAAAGACAAAAAAAAATAGTGGAAACCCTAAAGTATAAAGAAACTGAAGAAGAATTGATTATATTAAATAATGAAACAATAATTGAAAGTCAACAATAAAGCATTTGGTGTCATTTTGCCTCTGCATGAGTCCATAAATTCAGATTTCCTTCCTCTTGATCTAGGGATAATTTCTGCCCTACCTTTGTAGCTACCTCTCATTTGATGAAAGAAATACATCCCTCTCTCTGTTTACCTCTCAAAAGTAAGTAAAAATTTTAGACAAAATTACTACCATGGGTGTTGTTGTTGTTATGTGCTGTCGAGTCGTTTCCGACTCATAGCAACCCTATGCACAACAGCCCTAAAGCCTGCTCTGTCCTGTGCCAATCTCTTTGCCTCTGACAAACCCATCCCGAGT
>NW_006399848.1:11402004-11402947 GCF_000299155.1 Elephantulus edwardii | reverse complement strand
TTTCTATTATCACTGAATCAGATCTTTTTTCTTGTGAAAATGACGTATAATAGGCTGGGTTTTCTCTCCTCCTTCTAAGCCTCATAGAAAATTAATTATACTGATAACATATAAACAAGAGAATTAATATATACTTCACCAACTTAACAACAGAGTTAAGAGAAAGTCTGCAGTCAGGCACCTCTCCAAATTATTGAGGCGCAATCTTGGTAGTTTGAGGACTAAGGTACACCTGATTCGAGTCGTGCTTTCTTTCTCCTGTGTTACACATCGGAGGGCTGTAAAATGAGTACAAATGACATAAGAAGAATTACTGCCTTTGTGCTGTGGTGTTGGATATCCCATAGACTGCCAACAGAACAAATATGTCTTGGAGAAAATGCAGCCAGAGTGCTCACTGGGGGCAAGATGATATAACCTCATCTCACATCTTTGAGCATGTTGCTAGGAGACACTATTTCCTGTAGAAGGACTTTATGCTTGAGAGAGCGGAGAGTAAGTGAAAAACTAGGAGGTCTTTAGCCGGATAGATGGACACAGTAACTGCAACTATGGGCTCCACTGTGTCAGAGATTGAGAGGTTAGCACAGAATGGGAAAGCGTTCAGATTAGTTTATACGGTTGTTATAGAGCTTTCTATACCTAAAAACAACAGCAAACTGAAAGCAGTGAGGACCTCATACATCTTTTAAATGCAGTGTTTTGTAGATAATGCACCGAATAGAATTTTTGGGTTGTTCCTCTTTATATTTCTGTTTATAACACTAAAAATATACTCAAAATAATAGGCCAAGAAAATACTGTGATATTTCCATACGAACAAATTTTCTTTTAAAAATGATTGTGAATTTTATGAGAAGAAAAAGAACCTGAAACATAAAAAAGAACCTGAAACATAAACCTGGCATTAAAGTACCTGCATTTTAATAGGGAAATATGTGGG
>NW_006399848.1:11400009-11400535 GCF_000299155.1 Elephantulus edwardii | reverse complement strand
GTTCTTCTATTCTTAAGGAGTGCTTTGCTTATTCGGGGCTTTTTCCCATTCCATACGAAATTGGAGATTGCCTTTTCCATCTCGTTGAAGAATATGTGGGGGTTTTTAAAGTGTGTGACACAGACTTTTGAATTAAAATGACTCTTAGGATGAGAGAAACAGACCATAGAATAAATCTTCTCAAACAAAATACCAAAACTCCAGAGGATTACATCCAGGCTCTACTTCTTTCTCTGTTTGTTACTGTGGCCCATCAATGTAATACACATATTACAGCAGTCAGTCCCAAATGAACTGGCTAAAATGTGTCTAGCTGAAAAATAGAAATCAATGAATTTGAAGGACCCTTAACTTTTTGTTATTATTTTCACGACTCACAATTTCACAGTTCAAATCTATTGAGTCAAATGATTGATATATTTATAAATGTTTACTTATCACCTGCATAATGTAAACAATTAAAATCTCTTGACTGCAGAGCAGATTATCCAAGAGGCTGGGCTCTATGAGGAGAATTGTGGCATCA
>NW_006399848.1:11394946-11398229 GCF_000299155.1 Elephantulus edwardii | reverse complement strand
TTTTTGTTTGTTTTGTTTTGTTTTCTCTTTTTTTTCTATATTTTATTAATTTTCATAAACATTTACAGAGATTTTGGGTTTCCATTCATTCCTTGTTGCACTATTCTCTTTACCCTCCTCCCAGTTTGTTCTTGTCCATGTTTTCTTGATTTCTTGAGCCAACATAAACATAGTAGTAAATTCTTACCTTGATCCTCTCTACCAATTATTGTTTTCTTATTTTGTTTTAAAAAAAGACATAAAAGAATTAATAAAAATTATGCTTCTTCATAAATTCTTGTTTTCTGGAACATATTGGCTGATTTCATTCAGTCACACCTTTGCATTTGACACACAACTAGGACATTTCCTAACTTTTTTAAAGATAACAAAATCAAACCTCCTTTTGGAGAGACTGTCCGCATTATTCAAGCAACACAGTAGTATTGATCTGTCAAAACATTTATACCTAAGTTTACTCATCAAGAAACACTCACTTTGACAAGTTAAAATGTAAGTCTATTGCTGACCAATCATCAACATATGGAAGTTAATGATATATATGTTGTAGACATTTCTATGAAAATCATATAATTCAGAATTGGTATTTCAGAAGGGAAATCTTAGCAAATCAATGGCCTTATTTACTGAGAGGCAAAACAATAACCCCATAAGCAACTCTAAAATTGTAAAAAAAAACAACATTTAAAAGGCAATACAGTAACCCCTTAAGCAACTCTAACACTGTTAAAAACATTTGAAGGAGCTGTGAATCTGTAACCATGGAGACTGTTATCTCCACAGAAACAATGCTCTCCAATTAGATGTGAAAAGGGGCCACCTAGAGAGGATTATATGTTGCTTCTTGTTTAATTTTTCTACATTGCAAAAAAATGAAAACAAGACAAATTATTTTCTAACATTTGCAGGTAGTAGTAATTGAATAGAAATAAAGCCATATTGCTTTAAAGAATGAACATTCAATTAAAATAATCAGTACAATTTCTGTATTTACGTATGCCAGATAAATGATAATGTTTTACTCTGTGATTTGTGTGATAATTCTCACACCTTTCAAACAAGATAAAACAAAATCAACCTTTTGTTAAAAAAAGTATGGTAAGTTAAAGAATCTGGTTTTCTGAAGATCTAAAACTTAAGATGTTTAAATTAAAATTTTGGGGAAAATTTCAGGGGGAGTGGGTTTGCGATGAGAGAAAAGATTATTTCTATAATGGGGAAATGTCTTTCATCTGCTCCTTTCTGTAAAATGCTTGGCAGGTACTTTTCTAAAGTTGAACATTCAAATCAAGACAGACTAGGAAGAAGGGTTGACCATCCACCTTCAAAACAACAGGTCTTCTAAAGTCTTATGTGAAATAGAACACAACAGGGCACACTTGAGAGTAAACCACTTATGGAAACTGAGGCTGAGCCCTTAAATATGACAACACAAAGGAGGAGAAACACTAAGCAGATGCTAGTATGTAGAATGTAGAATGTGAAAAGCATGAGTGTAGGAAAATTGACATTGTTAAGAAAGAAATAGAACACATACATATTGACACACCAGGTGTTGGTGGTGATGGGGCGATATTACTAAGTTCAGAATTTTCTATATATCAGTTATAAAACTGACATAAATTTTTTCCAGCCTATAAAACTGGTTATTTTGTCTTAGACTTCTTTTTTTTTTTTAATCATATCAAAACAGGGGTGAAGCCTTGAATACTAATGAACAAAAACTAGAGGATCTGTGAGAGGATATCAAGAATATCATTCCAGGAATAATGCAAAAGGTTATTAAAAAGACAGAGGAAGAAGACAAAACCAAGGTGGATGTCAGAGAGGCTCTGAATTTTGCACTAGAGCACCAAGAAGCCAAAGCAAAGGGAAGAAATCAAGAAGTGAAGGAGATGGACAGAAGATTTTAAGGACAGCACAGGAAGACAAAGCAAAGCATTATAATGAAAAGTGCAAAAAAGCGGGAGTTGGAAAATCAAACAGGACAAACTCACATGGCATTTCTTAAGTTGAAGAAATTAAAGAACAAATTCAAGCCTTGAGTTGCAATACTTAAGGATGCTACAGGCAGGATGTTAAAAGATCCAGAAAGTATGAAAAGAAGATGGAAGGAGTACATGCCACTGTATCAAAATAATTGGCTAACACAGCACAATTTCTAGAAACAACATATAAACAAAAGGCAATAGTGATGAAGGAGGAAGTTCAATCTACTCTGAAGGAATTGGCAAAAACAAGGTCCCAGGAAGTGATGGTATACCAACTGACATATTTTAACAAACAGATGATGCCCTGGACATGCTCAGCAGGTGGTATCAAGAAATCTAGAGGACAACTACACTGCCAACTGACTGGAAAAGATCCATATTTTTCCTATCCCCCAAAAAGGTGATCTGACAGAGTATGGAAATTATCAAATAGTATCACTAATATCACACACAAGCAAACGCCTGTTGAATATTAGAAAAAACAAAATAAATTACCAGAACAGTACATTAACGGAGAACTACCAGAATACAAGCTGGGTTTAGAAGAGGTGGTACAACTAGAGACCTGATCAGCAATGTCAGATGTATCTTGGCTAAAAACAAAGAGTACCAGAGGCATGTGTGTCCGTGATTCTTTGTGCAAAGATATTTGACTGTATATATCACAACAAATTGTGATGAACCTTGAGAAAAATTGGAAACACATAACACTTGATTCTGCTCATGTGACACCTATGCTTGAACCAGGGGGCAGGCCTCAGAGCATAGCAAGAAAACAGTGCATGGTTCAAAATTAGAAAATATGTGTGTCAGAGATGCATTCTGTCTCCATAACTTTTCAATCTGTGTGTATAATAGATCATTCGAAAGGATTAACTTTATAAGTAGTGTCTCATCAAGATTGGAGAACAACTCATCAACAACCTATATTATGCAAAAGATACAATCTTGCTTGCAGAAACTGAGGAGGAACTGAAGTGCTTGCTGCAGAAGGTCAAGGACTGTAGTCTTCAATACCGATTGGAGTCTAACATCAAGAAGACAAAGATTGTCGCCACTGGCTCAATTAACAGCACCATGATGGATGGAGAAGAGATTGGGGTTGTTAACAATTAGAGCTTGCTCAGCTCCACATAAATTTCTTGCTCCAGCAGTCAGGAAATCAAAAGATGAATTGCATTGGGGTGGTCTGTTGTTGTTGTTGTTGTTATGTGCCATCGAGTCGCTTGCGACTCGTAGCGACCCTATGTACAACAGCCCTAAACTCTGCTCTGTCCTGTGCCAATCGCACT
>NW_006399848.1:11382866-11394216 GCF_000299155.1 Elephantulus edwardii | reverse complement strand
TTACTCCCACCCCTCCACCCACCAAACTAGGTCTGTCTTGGAGAGAATGAAACCAAGTTTATTCTTGGAAGCAAGAATTTTGAACCTCCATCTTATATACCTTGGGCATGTGGCCGGAAGGGACCAGTCCTTGAGGAAGAACATCGTGCTTGGAAGGGTGAAAGGACAGCACAGAAGAGGAAGACCCAGATAAAATGGAGTGATGCGGTAACTGGGCCAGTGGGATTAGGTGTGTTGGAGTCAGTGAAACTGGCTCAGAATAGGGCAGGATTCATATAGGGTTTCATATAGGGTCTATATGATCACAGGTGACTCCCTGGCATATAACAACAACCGCAATGCATTAAACATTTTCTTTTCCTAAACTATTGTTTGAAATTTAACATGTTTAAAACTTATGAAATAAATTTTAATAAATAGTTTTTAAGTCTTAGGTTTTATTTAATTTTAACATACCCTCCTAGGATACTTCAAAGCTCTTTTTTTTTCTTTTTTTAATACAGCTTTGGGTATTGATTTTCAATAAACCACATAAGAGCCTAATCATTGAGATTCTAATATAAGCAGATATTGGTTAAACATGCCAGATCTGTTCAAGATTAAATCTTAAAACCATATGCTTTATTAACACCAGATGTGACATTTAACAACTGTGCCTTAATTAGCTTCAAAACACACACACTAATTCCCCATTTTAACCATCATATCCATTAACATCCAGATGAACTAGAGCCCAAGGTCTTTTTTATTTTCAAAATAATTGTTTTCAAGTGCTGACAACACCAATTGTTCTGAATATCTCCATGTTGCCTGCATCTCAAATACAGCATCATTTTATTTTATTCTTTAGTTTTCAGGTTCTCAATATTGATTGTAAAATACCAAGAGAGAATGATACTTTGTATTTTTTTAAAAATCAATTATTAGGAAGTCATTCTGATAGGGAACGGCAAAGGAAATGTTAACCATGTAAATCAACCAGAAACTGTTCAGAACAATGATGTGTGACAGGCAGAATAACCCAAGAACAGACCTCTCCAAAAAAGAAGGTAGCTGGAGGGCAGACTCGCCATGGACCATCACAAATCAAGCAGAATCTATACACCATCAGCTATATAAATCTGACTTCCCACTGGAAGCCAGATATATGTATATAAGTATAGATAGATAGGTATAGATATAGATACAGATAAAGATAGAGATGATAGAGATAGAGATAGATAGAGATAGAGATAGATTAGATAGAGATAAGATAGAGATAGAGAGATAGATTAGATATAGATGAGATAGAGATAAGATAGAGATAGATAGAGAGACAGAGACAGAGATAGAGATAGAAGTAGAGATAGAGATAGATATGAGAGAGAGATTGTTGTTGTTGTTGTTGTTGTTAAGTGCCATCAAGTCATAGGCAACTGACCCTATGAACAAAAGACCTGGACATTTGTGTAACTTTCATCCTTTCTCCAGGTTCATAGGGTTTCCAGAGGCAAGGTATTACGGAATTGGATGCCACTCTTGCTTCCAAACTTGTTTTAATCAGGGAGCTCCACCAAATACTGTCAACCATGGGTAACCATTCTCATATTTGACACATCAGTGTCACAGTGATAAATAGGTATAGATATTTAGGTATGTGTGTGTGTGTGTGTGTGTGTGTGTGTGTGTGTGTGTGTATCTCGTTCATAGGGTTGCTATGAGTCATCTACAACTCGATGGCACTTAACAACAACCTAACTTTGGAGGAAGTGAAGAGTATTGTGGTAAGTGAACTGAGTCCCACAAGGGACTAAGTCCCATACTGTATAAAACTATTACTGTATAACAGGTATGAGGATACATGGGAGGAGGGGGAGAGCTGAGAGATGAGGATGGAGGAAGCATTAATCACAATTTGATGAGTTGGGGAAGGAGAGGTAAAGAAAACTGGAAGGAGGTTGTGTGGAAAACAATGTACACAAACCTAAGTAAATCGGCAAAACGAAAAATTTTCTCTAAAGACAAAACAAACAAACAAACTCCACATGTTATTCTGAGTGAGAGCATACCTATTGAAGTACAAGAGTGACATAACCTCACAGGTTTCTGAAAGACCAAACTGATAACTGTATGTGTTGTGCAATGTTGGGGAGGAAGGGAGGGACTCTGGCCAGGACAGATTGCCTAAGCTCCGGATAAGTGCAAGCCTCCCAATGGCCTTTAATATGGGGTAGAGAGAGCTCCCCTATGTTTGGCTGTACCAGCTTGAGAAAGCTCACCACCTGGGCTGGGAGTGGTCCGCACAAGGCTGAGGTTCTCCTGACTAATCTGCATGTCCCAGTTCTGTAAACCCACCCTATCCTGTCATCCTGTTTACCTGGTTGTATATAAATGAACAACAGTTGCTATAAAATTGAGCTGGGTTGACTCGGATCCTCTCCCAGAATGGTGTATCTCCATCGTGCTTACCCCCATCAAGGTGTCGCTGTTAAGTTGCCAGCAAACTGACAGACACATGTGTGGAAAGAAGAGAGTAGTAGAAAATAAGTACCGATTATATATTCACAGTAGTTAATAGTGTCTTCAATGTTCACTAGACATTTGCCAGTGGTGTCACTCAGGGTGAATAGGAAATGTAGAACATTCCAAGTGACACTTCAAAGACAGTGACACCAAAATTACTCTTTGTAAATTTTTGCAGTTTCAGCAGAAATTAATTTTTAAACATATAAACACCATTGGAGTTATTACAATGAAAGTAATTTTTTGTAAATATAGCTTATGTGTACAATGTACTCAGAAAGCAACACACTGTTAATTTACTTTCTGAGTGTCCAATGCACTCTGATAAGAGTTGTCATCATTGCTAACTGTAAATAATGCCTCAGATCATATGAGTTTGTGTGCATATGCTACACACATACACTGGGTTGGTTTTTTCACCTATTTTCTCATCCCTTTATTTACTTATTGTTGAAAATATATAAACACATTGTCCCCAAAGTTTTCGACATAATCATCTGTGTTTCTACTGTCAATTTTAACCTGTATGAGTAGTTCAGTAGTGCTTTTTCAATTCTCCAACTTCCCATTGTCTGAGACCCAGGTAAAAAAAAATCTACTCTTCTCCTCTCCTTTGTTTTATCTATTTATTTATTGTGATTTTAGTGAAAGCTTACAAAGCTGATTAGTTTTCCTTATAATCATTCGTACAAATTAGGCTGCTCTATACTAATTATAGAGGTAAATTCGTGGTTGCTGTGATGCTGAAGACTGTGACACTGATGTGTCCTTTGTGATAACAATTACCCATAGTGGACAGGGTTTGGTGGAGCTCCCAGATTGAAATAAGCTTGGAAGCAAGAGTGGCATCCATTTCCAAAATAGCTTGCATCCAGAAACCCTATAAACTTGGAAAAAACAATGACATTTATACAACTGTTCAGGTCTTTCATTCATAGGGTCGCTATGAGTCTTCCACGACTCTGTGACACTTAATAACAACATACAATACTAACTACAATACACATAATGTACTATGTACTTTCCTCTCCTTCAATGTGAGTCTGATTCCCATTAATCTTGCTATCTCCTCCTTCCTGTCTTCTGCTTTTTTTTATGGCAAAATATTGCTTTTTCATCTTATGCAGTTGATTATTCTAAGTAGGAAGTGTCTTCCTAGTGTGACCATTGTACATCTGATATGTTACCCTGTTATTGGGTTGAAAAGTAAACTTCTTAAGTTTTTTTCTAGACTCAAAGAATCATTAAGAGCTTTCACACACACAGAAAGAAGCCAAAGTAAAAAACAAACAAAAAACCCATTTTCAATAGTCTAAGTTTTTATATTCACAGATGTATAGATTTCATCACGCTTTCTTAACTTTAGCTGCAACATTATAGTGATTTGTAGTTTGGAATATATAGATAAAACTTTTTGAGATCGAACTAGTAATTAGAGAAGGATGAAAATGTAAGAAAGAATTCATATGAATAACATAAGTTGTTGCAATGAATAACATAACTCAATGAAGAAAGATTTTACAAAATCGTGGCTTTTTAAGAACTCATGAAGTTGGGGGGCCGTTGTGCCATTGAGTCAAAATCAACTCATAGCTGGGAGAAAACTGTTTAAAAGAGATATATGACTAGGTACTTCTGCCAACACAGGAGTCTAGAGCGAGGGCTACATGGTGGAGGGGACCTGGGGGAGGGTTTGTAAAACAATGAAAGAATCCTTTCTTTTACTTTTCAATAATTTTTGACTCGTGTACTTATAACTTGTTAGTCAAATTTGTGTCTTCTAGGTTGCAACACCCCCATGATACATCTTCAAGGATATGAACATGTACGGCCAAGCACAATCAATAAGAGTGCATCTAAATTCCAAAATCAATCTCCATAATAGTCTATGTGTTTCCTACTGCCAAAGGGGCCCTTTAGAGTAGTGAGAGAAGATCTTCACCCTGAAACCCACAGTGTCCCTTTTCAGCAGGAAGTAGCTAAGAGTATACGCCGTCCCCTTTTCCTTATGACTCAGGGTGAAGTCTCTCTCAGGGAGGAGTGATAGGGAATGGCAAAGGACACACTGACAAAGGAGATTAATCAGAACTGACTTTGACAAGCACTGTGGCAATTGGACAATTAAAACAGACATTCGGATGGCAGGGAAGAAGAACAAACTGGGGAGGAGGGTGGAGAGAATGGTGCGGCAATAAAGGAGTGAAAGCCCAGAATCCCTGTGAATGTTCATTGAAACTAATAAAATTTAATAATAATTAAAAAAAAATCAACTCATAGCTGACATGCAGTGGTGTTTCAGAGGTTGCAAATTACATGGAAGAAAATTGCCCATCTTTCTACCATGGAACAGCTGATGGATTTGAACTGTGTGCTTCTGAATTTGCAGCACAACTCTTTACTAATAGGCTACCAGAACCTTAAAACTATATTTATTACATTTTATTCTATCACCAATAAGTATCATCAGTGAGTTTCACAAAGGATTCTGTAAATTCTGATGGATAAGAAAGGCCATGATGAGTGCAGAAGTGGGGGGTTCTTTCTGTTTCAAATAAGCAAAAGACCAAACACTGGAGCGAAACCCATTCTTTACTGTTTAATCACACATGAGCTTTTCGAATATCTGTAGCTATCTTATCCACCCCAAGTGGAAATAAACTTGAAGCCACCAAAAAAAAAAGAAGATAAAAAAAGTCCATGATGAAGGCAACAGGAGTGACAGATTGAATACTTGCACTTAGAGATTCTAAAATTATTGACAGAATGACCGTTGGTCTTAGAGTGGTTTTCTAAATGTATTTCAATTCAGCTACCCCTTTGAAAACTTGAAAACATAGCTATCTATTTTATCATTTCTTTTGAAGGTAAATGATTGCATGTTGAGATATCCTTGTACACTACAAATTTGTTTTTCCTAATTGTAGAGAAATACATACAGTTTTATAAAAAAAATCGTGACATTTTGGAAATTGCTCTCTTTCACTGGGAAAAATTCTAGTTTCATATAGCGAGCTCAAGCAAAGCTTCTCACGTTTATTAAAGATTTCTTTTCTCACTGATACCTTTAAATTGTGGTGTTGGAGAAGAGTTGAGAATATTCCATGGACTACCAAAATAACAAATATTTCCCACCCTCTTGTTTGCAGGAAGGACAACCAAAGTGATTCTAAGCAACAAAATGGTAGAATTTTTTTCACATTTTGAGCACTTGTCAGGAAAGGCCAGTTCTTGGAAAAGGACATCTTGTTGGGAAATGTAAGGGACCAGCAAAAAAGAATACCTTCAATGAGATCGTTTGGCACAGTGAATACAGCTATGGACTTGAGCATGACAGAGATTGTAAAAGTTGCAGGACAGAATTGTTGTTGTTACGTGCTGTTGACTCTTCTGCAATTCATAGCGACCCTCTTTACAGCAGTCCTTACCCCTGCTCTATCCTGTGCCAATCTTATTGTCTCTGGCACCTACTCCCATTACTCCCACTGAATAGGGTTCTAATCTATTGTTGATAGAGTTGCTACAAGTTGTAGTCAACAGGTAACATATTTTTAAAATAGGAGTTCTTAGATGTAAACTATTTTTTAATACAAATTTGTTAGTAATATAGAAACTCAAACAACTTCAGTTTGGATTGTCAAAGACATATTTAATTATTATTCTAAGAAAATTAATAAATTAGCAAGTTATTGCTTTTATAAATAATTTCATTATTTCAGTTTTTTATTGCATGTCTACATGCTTCAATGGGTTTCCAAATGACAAGTTAGGTTACTTTAACATTTCAACATCGATTTTTGCTAACAATAATTACTAGACATGAATATAATTATTTGTTCCGAGCTGCTATTTGTGCTCCATTAACATTTCTCAAATAAACCATTAAGCCCATAGGCAAACTGTAGAAAATTGTCATAATGTACAAGACGAGGCTTGTTGCCTTGAAGAGTCATTTGTTGACTTTAGCAGGGTAAGTGAGGGCTAGACAAAGGAATTATTTTTCTACTAAAATGAGTTACTTCACCTAAATGGACAACATTAATTTGCTAAACAATGTAGGTAGATTTTTACCACTTCCTTTGATTTTAGTAATCAATTTAAGAGCTGTACTAAAAGAAGTATAAAGCTCACTGTCCTTTGGCGCAAAATCAGACAGTACATTTAAATTTGGCTATGTTATAAAAACCATGTCAACAGTAGCTGCTTCTGTATGATGTGTTAAATAAAATAACTTTGTCAGATTTTATTATGAATTTTCAAAGAGAATATTTAAAATTATTTTAAAGTGAAATGTAGCTATATTTATTTGATGAAAGAGTTGTTAAAATTGTCTGCATTATTCATATTTGGTCATTTTTTTATTTAGTTCAAATATTCATGTGGGTTTTTAGTATGACTTGTTTAATTTTTCTGTTTAGTTCTATGTCACTAAGTGAATACTGATATAGTAACTTTATGTAAAGCAGAATAAAAGATCACCAAGGTCTGTGTCATTACATCATTACAATAGATATGTTTGAGATCATGGTTGTAGCCACTTTGTAACTCTGTCTCCTAAATGTTTTTCCCTGACCTTGTGCTTTGTCAAGCATTTTATCAGTGTGATAGTTGATCATTCAATGTGAATTTTCTAGCTATTGGTTTAACTTTGAATATATGGTAAGATTACTCAAATGCTAGAGATACTGGGTAGCTTGTTAATAACATAAGTAAGATATTTGATAGCTTTGAAGTGGAAATAAATGTATAAACCACCAAGTTAGGGGGTTAGCAGTCTAAATTCAACTTTCCTCAAGTGTGCTCGGAGACAGAAAATGAGACTTGTTATTATCAAGAAATAAGGAGAAGAAAGAACAGCACATTTTTGGACCAGCGCTTTCTGTGTAAAACGGACCAGTACCAAGAGCAACAGTCACAACTGAGATGATGGAGTGGTATTAATAAGTTCAGAATTCTCTATATATGTGTTAGTGACTGTTAGTCTGTAGTCAATCGACAATAAGACAAATGGATTGCAATATCCATAAAAGCACTTTATTACAGATCTGTGGAGGACAGCGTGTCTAGGCCTCAAAGACAGCCTCCCTGACTGGGAGAGGTCACCAGTCTTTTATACCAGGGTGAGACACCAACTTCCTTACCAATAAATTTTTGTTAGTAAAATCAAAGGATTTCTGTATCTGAAAAGAACAGTTCATACTTAAGTACCAGTAATGCAGGAAGGGTACCGTCCCCTTCCTGGTAAACAGGCAGATACAATTTGCATATGACTGGGGAAACAGCCTCAAAGAGATCCAGGAGAGATGGTTTTATGGAAATTCTGAATTTACTAACAACATCCTATCATATGTATCAGTTATCAAACTAGTTAAATAGTTATAAAACTGACATCAGTTTACCAGAGCCTGTGAAACTAGTTACTTGGCCTTAGAATTCTTGGTTTCCTTTCTTTAGTCATGTAGTTTCCATTTACCTGGAGAAGAGATGCATCTCCCAGATCAGCTCTTTGAAGCTGTTTTTCGCAGTCATATGTAAATTGCAAATTAATCTGCCTGTTTACCAGGAAAGGAAGTACTGAATTGGCTCTTATCTTTCAGAAGCCTGTTTTTCTCAGTTATATATTTACTAGTTTATAGGTTGCCTGTTAATTAGTATCTGTGTGTGATTTTTTTCCCCCCAAATGTAGAAATTCTTTGATTTTGCTAACCAAAGTGCATTGTTAAGTGAGTTGGTGTCTCACCCTGGTATAAAAGTCCAATTACCACTCCCAGGTGAGCTCTGAGGCCAACTCTCTATCCTCCCAGATCTGTAATAAAGTGCATATGGATACTGCAATCCATTTGTCTTATTGGCAATTAACTAAGGAAAGAACCCCTTGCGTTCAGTAACAGAGATGGTGGAGAAACAGCGGCTGATATGAGACAGAGCTGACCCACATCCACTGCACCATGAAGCCAGAGCCTACAGAATCAAACATACTTTGTAATATCTCAGCCAAAAGCGTAAAAGTCAGGGCCCCAGAGCCATGAGCCAGAGCCGAGAACTACAAGGCTGACTGTCAAAATGGGGCCTGCCTTTTAGCCTACCTAAGAAAAGCTTATCTCTCTATCCTCACAGAAGACTTGGCAACCTGACTGATTTTGATCAAAATTGAGACCTGTCGTTGTAACTTCACTAACTCTGAAATCATAAGCATTGTCTGTGTGTAACTGTGGCCCTTGTAACAAATGCTAGATTGATGAGAGCTGTGAGGGAGATGATTAGTGTAAGAATTGATAGAAGAAGAGAGGAAGCTTGGTAACGGACTAGAGGAATGTCTGACCTCGTCAGAATCAATACTGAGCTGCTGTTGTCGACAGCGATTATTTCCATTGTGGAATCTGTGGGGTCAGATACTGCCCCTACCATGCCAGCCACATCATTTTACAAAGTTTTTCTTCATTGATTGACCCATCCTGACAATCCAAATGCCCAAAGTCAGCAAGATAAAGCCTTATCATCCTCACTTTTAGGAAGAATTCTAGTTCTATTTCTTTTAGAATGTATTGATTCTTACTTAGAGTAGTCCGTGATTTGGTCAATACAATCCACCAACAATATAATGCAAATGAGTAAATCCTTCGTTTTCAGTATAAAAATCACATACATAAATTGTATAAAATGTACAGGTAACATTTTTCAGTGTACATTTTGAAAACGTACTCCACTTAAATTATTTTCTGAAATAATATTTTGTGGTGACCTTTATTGTTATCTTTGAGTTGTGGTGTTGGAGCAGAATATTGTACATATCATGGACTGTCAAGAGAACAAACAGGTCTGTGTCCTGGGGAGGATGAAACCAAGTTGTCCCTTAGAGGCAAGGATTTTTAAACTCTGTTTTGTATATTTTGTGCATGTTGGAAGGAGGGAGCAATCCTCGGAGGAGGATACCACGCCTGGGAAAGTGAAGGCTTAGTGTACGAAAGAAAACTCCAGATGAGATGAATTGACACAGTGACTGTGATAATGAGGACAGGTATATACAAGACAGTGAGATTGGCCCACAACAGGGCAGAATAGTCTTGTGATGAACGGTAGACAGCTGAATAGCACATAATCCACTATACTGTTCTTCTGAGGGATCTGGTGTGTAGTGCACAACAAGTACTCTGACTTACATGGTCAGTGGTTTAAATCCTCTGGTCATTCTGTGAGAGCTAAGTAATTGCCGCCTGTAAAGACTGACCGTCTTGAAAATCTGAGGAAAAGCTGCTAGGTGTCAGAACCAATTTGATGGAAATAGATATTTTCACACTATTCTTCTAATTCATTTCTTTCTGTTTTTTTCTCTTTTTTCTACGTTTTTTTAAATTAATTTTAAGGAAAGTTTACAGAGACGTTGGATTTATATTCATTCATTGTTGCACTTTTCTCCCTGCCCAACCTCCTCACAGTTTGCTCTTCTCTTTGAAAAGTAAAAAAAAAATAAAATAACATAAAAAAAATTAAAAATTCTTTCATTGTTGTACGATCCCTCCAAGTCCACTCCACCTACAGCCTTTGTTTTGAAAAGTAAAAGAAAAATTCTTTCATCTTCTCTTATATTAAAGCAGCCTAACCCTCACCAAGCCCTGTTCTCTCTCTTCCAACAACTCAGGTCATTTAGGAAATATATATATTACATCTAGAAAGGAGTTTGCATTCAAGATTTTTTTTTTGTTGTAAAACATGATATCACAAATTGTAAAAAAAAACCACAGATACCCTCTTGAAATAAAGTAAGCTCTACTCACCACTGGACCAATTGGTAGCATCAGGATGGATGGTGAAGGGATTGAGATTGTTCACAGTTTCAGGTTGCTCAGCTCCACAGTCAACACTCTTGGCACCAGCAGCCAGGAAATCAAAAACCGTACTGCGATGGGAAAGTCTGCTGTTAGGGACCTCTCTAAAGTACTTAAGAGCAACGGTTCTCTCTGGTGACTAAGGTCTGCCTGATACAGGCCATGGTTTTTGCAATCACTTGTTATGCATCAGAGAGTTGGACAATGACTAGGGAGGATAGAAGGAGAATTGATGCCTTTGAGCTGTGGTGCTGGAGAAGAGTATTGAATGTACCATGGACTGCCAAGAAAACAAATAGATTCATCCTGGAGAGGGTTAAACCAGACTACTCTTTGGAGGCAAGGATTCTGGGGCTTCGTCTGACATACTTTGGACATGTTGTAAGGAGAGACAGGTCCTTGGAGAGGGACATCATGCTTGGTAGAGTGGAGGGACAGCGCAGGAGGGGAAGATCCTCTATGAGGTGGATTGATTCAGTGACTGGGGTAATTGGGATGGGTGTGTCAGAGGCAGTGCAATTGGCACAGGACAGAGCACGGTTTAGGGCTGCTGTACATAGGGTCGCTATGAGTTGCAAACGACTCGACGGCACATAACAACAAAAACAACAACAACTACTCACCTATGAAACTGTCATTCTGCTATTGCTGTGATGGTGGAGGTAGGCCACTAGTATTTCCCATTCCAGTAAGATCACCCGTGAAGAGAAGGTTTCAGTGTAGATGAAATAACAAAATAATTCTGTTGAAGGATATCGTGATGGAAGAAGACTGCCTCTGGTGAGAAGACACTTCACATATGATTGGGGGAGAGCTGCGTCTTCTAAAAACAGTCTATAGTAATGAATGAAACAGATGGAGTAAAGCTTTTACCTAATGAAATGTCCTCATTTGCTGATGTGGAAGTGCTAAGTCTGGGCAAAGGGGGCTACAGAGAAGAACAAAGAATTCGGTACTCAAATGTTGATGGTCTTTTGTACTGCTGATAAGAAGAGCAAAGGGCCCCTTTAAGAACAGGAACTAGG
>NW_006399848.1:11379213-11380541 GCF_000299155.1 Elephantulus edwardii | reverse complement strand
AAATAAAATTTTTTAAAAAAGACTCTGTTTATAAAAATCCTCCCCAGTAAGTTCACAGTGGGACTTCCCATTCTGCATCTCCAGAATGAGGAACTCACCCAAGAGCTCTCCCTCGCTCCCTTTAATAAAGCTGCATTAAATTTTCTCTCGTTCTCTCTGATTTTGTCCTTATTAAGTCCACTAACTTAACGTGGAGAAATTTAAAAATGAGGAAACAACAGCAAGCATACATAAATGATAAGCAGATCATTAAAAGATGGTGTTTTGTGCACATCTCAGAGCGATCCTATAAACAACAGATCTGAACCCTTTCCTACCTGTGTGATCCTCGTTTTTTCTGACATGCTAGAGCCCATTTCTGGAGTACCGTATCAATCCATCTCATTGAGAGTCTTCCTCTCCTTGCTATACTTCCATCTTTCCTAGTTTGATGTCACTTCCCAAGGGATACCTCCCTCTACCAACATGCCCAACGTATAGGAGACGAAGCTGTGGCATCCAAACTAATAAGGAGCATTCTTGCTGCAAATTCTCCAAGATATCGCTTTCGTTTTTGTTTTTGGTTGTTTTTTTTTTTTTTTTTTTTGCAGTCCATTAGATCTTCAGTACTTTTCTCCAACACCACATCTCAAAGTCATCTAATTTTCTTCTGTCACACTTATTCCTTCTCCAGCTTTCAGACACAGAGCAAGTGTTCCTTCCGTAAGATCATCGCCTGAATCAGGTTCACCTTAGTCTTTAAACTTAAATAATTATTCCTTATTACTTTGGAGAGGTGCCCGACAACAGATTTTCCTAAAGCAAATGCTTCTTTTTCCTTGACTCTGGTGCTGACTGTGTTGACTGTGGATTCTTAAGAGATGAAATTGATAACAGTTTCAATTTTTTCTCTATCAAGATGTTAACTATTGGTTCAATGGTAAAGATTTTTGTCTTCCTGATGCTGAAATGTTATAGGTTATATTTGATATTCTGCAGGAATCATTTTAAGTATTCTCTACTTTTAGCAAAGAAGATTTTATCATCTACATAACATAATTGATGAGTCTTTTCCCTATCCTGATGTCAAAATTTTTATTATGGAGCCTAGATTTTTGAATAATTTGTTCAGCATACTGATTAAATAAATATGGAGAAAGGATAAAGTCTTGGCACACCTTTCTTCATTTTAAATTATATGGTTACTTGGTCTAGGTCTAAGTTTCTTTTGTTCTTGTTGTTATGTTCTGTTGAGTCGTTTGCAACTCATAGCGACCCTATGTACAACAGCCCTAAATCCTGCTCTATCCTGGGCCAATCACATTGCCTCTGACACACCCATCCCAATT
>NW_006399848.1:11365789-11377317 GCF_000299155.1 Elephantulus edwardii | reverse complement strand
CAATAAACGAAAGTCCTGAACACCTCCTGTATAACTTGGTCCTTTCTCAAGGTTCATAGGGTTTCCAGAGGCAAGCTATTGTAGAAGTGGATGCCAGTCCTGCTTCTAAGCTTGTTTTAATCAGGGAGCTCCACCAAACACTGTCCACCACAGGTAACCATTCTCACATTTGACTCACTAGTGTCACAGTGTTCGGCTTCACAGCAACCACGAGTTACCTCTGTATAGCAAGTGGACAGACCAGGGTCACACGACCTAGAAGAATGTTTCACCAAAAACAATTCAAGGCAGGCCTGAGGGTTGCGGAGTAGAGTCACCCACCTTTGGCTTGGGAACATGGTTTTCTATCCGCTAGGCCAACTGCTCTCTCTCTGTCTCTCTCTCTCTATGCTGTTAGCTACAACTTAAAAAAAATTCTTATTATTGTCATGAGAGTCTTACTGAGATCTCAAATTAGCAAAACTCAAATTCCTTTCTTTTGAGTCAGAACCTATTCATAGCTGGCCATCTAGTGGATTTGCAAGACTCCATCAATCACACAGAAATAAATTTTTCTTCTTTCTTGCAGGGAGTCACTACAGATTCAAATGACAATGGAGGAATTATCTTGGTGTTAGCAGTGCAAAGCTGCACTCACTACACCTCCAGAGAAGAATAATTTTTTTTTTTCTTGTTATTTCCTCAGAACTCTGTCTTCTGTATATGCATTCATAGTTGACAAAAGGAAAATACTCAGTGAATATTCGGACTTTTTAACACGTTGCCACAAATGACAGTAAAGTAATACATCGAAAAAAAAATGTTTCTAAGCATGGTCAACAATTTAAAAGTGTACAGCAACGTGTTAAAAATGTATGATAGAGTTTGGTATCCAAAACTGACTCTGTCCTTACATCAGCTATCCTTTATTTCTAATATTGTTTATAATATTCTTAGAAAGAGTATTCTTTTCGTTTGCCATGTAATCCTCATAGCATGAGCAAAATTTGATTAATTAAATGGTGCTCTTAAAAATTAAGAAGTAATCTGACAGTTTCTTTTATTAATATTGATATGAATACTATAATTATAGCAATTCAGTGTAATCATATGAACTAATTTTATGTTTCCTTTCATTGGAATTTATCCAAAACTCATAGTGATCTGTATTTTACATTTAATAATGTTTTCAAATGCTTTCTACTATTTTCACTACTTTAAATGGAGAGCAGAAGGTTTGTTTTTTAAAAACATAAAAGTTTTGAGTGTAAAAACTTGATACATTTTTTTGTTGTTTACTCATTATTCTTTTCAGTGTGTTCTTAGAAATAAAAAGATACTACTTTTTTTTTTCAACAAAATGAACACTAAAAGAAGTCACAATGTAAATTAAAACAATCATACTGTCATATTCGTGGCATATTTCTCCCCGTGCGTGAGTAAAATGTTAAGAATTTTTGCATGCACAGGAGAAACTTTGTAGAAATATGTCCAAGAAACTTGAAATGGCTGTTAAGTATTTATAATAGTATAACACACTACTTGAGGTCAGAAATCACTTGTCTAGGAAATGGAGAATACTTTCATGGTTATAAGGGTTTTGTGTTGCTTTTTTCCCCCCTAGCATCTTATTATAGAAAGTGAAAGAAGTAAAATACAGTAATTATACAGACATCATTTGGTAAGAAAGATAAACAGAAGATTTAAACATGTAGCTCAAAAAGACAAAGTATAATAATGAAATGTGCAAAGAGTTGGAGTTATAAAAATAAAAGGGAAGAACTATCTTCACATTACTTAAGCTGAAAACCTAAAACCTTGAGTTGCCAAATACTGAGGGATGTTATGAAAAGAATTCAATTATACAAGAATTAACTGTAGAAAATGAAAAGAATGCATAGAGTCACTATAACAAGAAGTCACCAACACTGAGTTATTTCAGCAAGTAGCGTATGATCAAGAACCAATGATACTGAAGGAAGAATTCCAAACTGCACTGGAAATACTGGCACAAATGTCTTCAGGAATTGATGGACTACCAATTGACATATTTCCACACACTGACACAAACCGGGACTTATTAGTGCTCATTAATATAAACCACGACATTTGGAAGACAGCTAATTGACCTGACCAACATACTAGAGAAGATCTTTATTTGTTCTCATTCAGAAAAGAAATCAACACATAATATAAACTATCCTATCTCCAAAATTTTCAGTCTATATTCAGATCATTCAGGAAGCTAGGCTTTATGACGATGAATGCGACATCAAGATTAGAGGAAACTTATATAAAAACCTATGTTATACAGATGACACAACCTTGCTTGCTGAAAGTGAGAAGGACCTGAAAGACTTGCTGCAGAAGATCAAAGACTGTAGTATTACACATGGATTGAAGCTCAACACCAAGAAGACAAAGATTCTCACCACGGGGCCATGATGGAGAAGAGATTGAGGTTGTTAACAATTACAACCTGCTAGGCTCCACATTCAATTTTCTTGGCCCAAGCATTCAGTAAATAAAAAGACAAATTGCTTTAAAATTTTTTAAATTGCTTTTTTAAAAAATCTGCTTTTAAGGGCCTTTCAAGAGTGCTGAGAAGCAATGATGTCAGTCTAGAGACTAAGATGTACCTGATTCAGGCCATGGCCTTTGCAATTACTTGCATCAGAGAGCTGGACAATGAATAGGGATGACAGAAGACGACTTGATGCCTTTTAAGTGTGGTAGAAGAGAATCGTGGAGAAGAGTCTTGAACATATGATGAACTGTAGGTAAACAAATAGGTCTGTTTTGGGGAAGATGAAACCAAGTTTCTCCTTGGAGTTTAGGATTTTGAAGCTCCTTCTCACATACCTTGGGCATATGGCCAGGAGAGACTGATCTTGGAGAAGGACATCATGCTCAGAAGGGTGGAGAGATGGCACAGGAGAGGAAGTACCCAGATGATGGTTTGCTCTAGTAATTGTATCAAATGGGGATTAATAGTTCAGAATCAGTGAGACTGGCTCAGGAGAGGGCTGGTTTCAGAGCTGCTGTACATTGGGTCACTATGGTCACATGTGACTCTACGGCATATAACAACACCAACACCAACAGCATTGCTATTATCATATGGAAGTAAAATCTTGCTAAAAACTATTTTAAAATATCTAGTACCATACATCAGTGGGGAACTTGCAGCAGTTGAAGTTGGATTCAGAAAGGACAATAGTACAAGAGATGTCATTGGTGATGTCAGACGGATATTGACTGAAAAGAAAGAACACTTTGCCTTCTTGATGTTGAAGATTACAATCCTTGACCTTCTACAACAACCACTGCAAGTCTTACTCAGTTTTAGCAAGCAATGTTGTGTCATCTGTATATCGTAGGTTTCTGATGAGTCTTCCTATAGTTCTGATGCCATATTCCCCCTCATAAAGCCCTGCTTCCTGAATGATCCATTCTGCATACAAATTGAAAAGGTATAGAGACAGAATTCATCCCATACACACTCCTTTCTTGATTTTGAACCACGCAGTGTTTCTTTGCTCTGTTCTGAGGACTGCTTCCTGGTCCAAGTATAGGTTTCACATAAGCCAAATCAAGTGGTTTAGGAGTTCCATTTTTCTCAGAGTCAGCCATAATTTGTTGTGATCCACAAAGTCAAATGCCTTTGCATAGTCAATGAAGCACAGATAGACATTTTTCTGGTACTCAGAAGCTTACTGTCTAAAATATGAGAGATTAAGGCATAAGACATGAAGTTGCTAGCTTGCAAGCTTTTTGAATCTAGTTTGTATTACGTGTTAAGAGAAATGTATATATTTGTTCCTATTCCTAAGGGTGGTCCAACAGAATATGGAAATTATCAAACCGTATCATTGAAATCACATGCTAGCAAAATACTGCTGAAGATTATTTAAAAATGGCTGGAGCAGTACATAGATGGGGAATTGCCAGAAGTTCAAGAGGGATTTAGAAGAGGCCATGACACCAGAGATATCATTGCTGATGTCAGACGGATCCTGGCTCAAAGTATGGAATACCAGAAGAATGTCTATCTTGCTTTATCTGACTATGCAAAGCCATTTGACTGTGTGCATCATGACAAGTTGTGGCTGACATTGAGAAGAATGGGAATCCCAGAGCCCTTGATTATGCTCATGAGGAACTTGTACCTGGACCAGGAGGCTGTTGTGTGAACACAGCAGGAGAGCACTGCACGGTTTGGAATTGGGAAGGGAGTGTCTCATGGATGTATTCAGTCTCCAAAGGTGTTCCATCTGTGCGCTGAGCAAATTATCCAAGAAGCTGGACTCTATGTGGCATCAGGATTGGAGGGAGACTCATTAATAACTTGCAGATGGCTCAACCTTGCTTGCTGAAAGTGAGGAGGATTTAAAGCACTTTTTGCAGAAGATAAACACTTTTTTTTTCAGAAGATCAAGGAATGCAGCATTTAGTATGGAATGTGTCCCAATATCAGGAAAATAAATACTCTTATCTCTGGAAATAAGGAGTTTACAGAATATAAATCTTATTTTTCCCAACCACCCATGCTTCTTTCCCTGCTAAATATCATTAAATATTAGTCACTCCTTTGTTTATTCTTATCTTCCTATAAAATAAAAATAAAAGGATACATGCTTGACTTATCTTACTTACAATTAAGTTCTTCAAGTCCATCCATGTTATAATAGATTCTGCAGAGCAATCATTAATTTTTAAGATCATGTTCATGTAGTTTTCCTTTTTATGTGTGTACTACAATTTTTTCACTCTTTCACATATTGATTGGAAGTTGATTATACGGTACTGTGTAATAAACAATGAAAATAAATTTTTTATGCATTCATAGCATTGTTTCTAGGTTTCTAGGATATCAATATTGGAGGAATATTCATTAACAATTTACAGGATAGAAATTAAACGATATTTCTAGCTAAAAGTAAGGAGAATTTAAACGCTTAGAGTGCATATCATGCCTCAAAATCAAGAAAACTGAAGTTTTCACAACTGGATCAATAAGCTACATAATGAGGCCCACAATCACCACCCATGGAAACAGGAACCGATCAATCAAGTGATGCAGTGCATTGGACAAGTCAATTGCAAACAACTCATTGTTAACATGTCAGAACCGACTTAACAGCTACCCTGCCAATGAGTTTTCAGAGGCTGTAAATCACAGAGAAAGTGATTGATCATCCAGCCACTGGTGAATTCAAACCCTCTGCCTTTGAGTTGGTGTGCAACTCCTTCCCCCCTAGGTAAATTCATGCTCATTAATCAATACTGGCTGAGCACAATCAAACTATTTCCTTTTTTAAATGTTCCTGACACTTTATTTTACTCCTTTTATATCATTTTAATAGTACTAGAAACACTCATTCTAATGTGCAGCTGTGAAGTCAGAACCAACTCAACGCTGACTCTTCCTTCACTGGGTTCCTGAGGCTGTAAATAACGTGGTGGGAGATTTGCTCTCTGAATTCCTGGAGAGACACTGATAGATTTGAACCACTGGGGAAATGAGATGGTTGGATTTTCAGTGAGATTCCCTAGATATAAAGCCAATAGAGTCTCTGTTCTAGGTGCTTCCAACTGCTCTCTTTTCCCCCACAAACTGCTGGGCTTGAAACAGCATCTCTTCAGTTAACAGTCAAACATTTAACCACTACACTACCAGAGCTCCTTTATTTCTCTTAAAAAATTATTTTCAGTGATCCTGACAGGAAAAGAATTAAAACACAGACTCAGGACCTCCTTAGGAAGCCTGCTGTGTTTACTAAGCCCCTGCCCATTACCAGGAAGAGTGAAAATAGTTAATAATTTTCAGCAAGAAATTATTTCACGTAATCTAAGTTTTGTTTTAGAATCACAATGTCAATGCATACATGGGGACTGAAGTGGCACTCTATTTCTCTGCAAACATTTGATTTTATTTTTCCATGTTAAGATTTTGGTATGCCGTGGCTGCAAGGAGGAGAGGGGATTTCAATATTGTCTTAACTGGCAGATCTGACCTTGTCTTCAACAGTTGTCCATTTCCCTGATAATGTTCTAGTTATGTACACCAACATGTGCTGCATATTTGGCCGTAACCTACTACAAAGTGTATATGTTTATTTTCTTTGTATAATATTAATGATTTAGTAATAGTATTGTTATTAAAGTACATGTACATTTTAAATCTATACAATATGGGGCTAAGCAACAAAGATTATATAAAATCAACTGAAATATTCCCATCCAGGATTATTACTGTAACCTGTATATTTTATAGTTTTCTTTCTTTTTTTTTTTAGCAAGCATAATATATTTGTTTTTAACAGAGTCACGGTCAAACAATAACAATATTTTACAATTTATGATTCTATTTGATTTCATATGAAAACATATTTTTTCATTCAGTGTGTTTTCTCCATTTGTCTTTTGGTAAATTTATAGTCCTTCCATGCATGGGTGTGTTTAACCATTTGTTATTTTTCTTCAGTTATTTTGTATTTATTAAAGCCAGTGATTCTAATAAAATGTTTTCTTCACGCGCTTTCTCTTAGTTGTGATTATATCCTTAGGCCTCATTTCTAGAAGTGGTACTAATTAATTAAAGAAGAAAACAAAAAGTAAGACCTTATGATCTTTGGGAAACTCTAACACAGGGATTTGATTTATCTTTCAATAGTTTCCACTCCCATCCAAAGTGTACGGCAATGTCCCATTTTTCTTACTCTTTACCAAGAGTGTTTTTAATTAAAAGCACAAATCTTTGTGTTTTAAGAGAAAAAAAAATTCTACTTCTTTCTAAAATACTTTTACTTTAAAATGAGTATTTCTGAATTTTACTAGGTAATTTTATTTAAGGTCATATACATAAAGACTCTTCAATAGAAAGAAAGAGAAATTAACTATAACTCTACATACATTTTTTTGGCACCAAAAGGCCACTGGGCTCATGTATGATGAGAATCTATAAATTTTAATGTTGTTGTTATGTGCCATCAAGTCACCTGCAACTCATAGCAACAGAGCACAATTTCTCCGAACCCTGCCATGTCCTGAGCCAATCTCACTGTCCCTGACACACCTACTACCATTATCCCAGTTACTGTTTCAATCCTTCTTATCCAGGGTCTTTCTCTCCTGTTCTGTCTTTCCATTCTTCTAAGAATGATGTCTTTCTTTAAGGACTTGTCCTTCCTTATCACATGCCCAAGGTATGTGAGACAGTATCTCAAAATCCTTACCTCCAAGGAGAAACTTGGTTTTACCCTCAGACCTGTTTGTTCTCTTGGTTGTCCATGTTTTGTTCAATTCTGTTCTCCAGCACCACAGTTCAAAGACATTTATTCTTCTTTTGTGATCCCTAATTATTCTTCAGCTCTCTGATATATAGCAAGTAATTGCAAAGACTATATCTTGGATCAGGCACATCTTAGTCTCTTGACTGATATTATTGCTTTTCAGAACTCTGGAGAGGTCCTTGACAACATATTTTCCAATGCATTCATTATTTTTATTTTTTAATTTTTTTTTATTTCCTGACTGCTGATACAAAAAGTGTTAATTATGATAATGAACAAAATGAAGTTGTTAACAATCTGAATCTCTTTTCCACTGATTATTAGGATACTGCCAACTGTCCCAGAGAATATTTATCTTCTCAATGTGTTTCAATCCATATTGAGGACTACAGTCTTTGACCTTCTGGAAACAATGCTTCAGATCCTCCTCAGTTTCAGCAAGCAAGTTATTGATGAGTCTTCATAGAGGATGCCACATTCCTTCTCGTAACGTCTAACCTCCCTAAAGATCTGTTCTGAATATAGATGGAAAAGATATTAAGACAGCATGCATCTCTGATATACTTCTCTTTAAATTTTTAAACATGCATGGTTCAAAATTGGGAGGGGTGTATGCCAGGGATGCATCCTGTCTCCATACCTTTTCAACATGTATGCAGAGCAGATTATCCGAGAGGCTGGGCTCTATGAGGAGAATTGTGGCATCAGGATTGGTGGAAGGTCTATTAACAATCTCCGTTATGCAGGTGACACCACCCTGCTTGCTGAAACTGAGGAGGACCTCATGCACTTGCTGCGAAAGGTCAAGGACTGCAGCCTTCAGTATGGACTGAGGCTCAATGTCAAGAAGACAAAGATTCTCACCACTGGACCAATTGGCAGCTTCAGGATGGATGACGAAGAGATTGAGAGTGTTCACAGCTTCAGTTTGCTCGGCTCCACAGTCAACACTCTAGGCACCAGCAGTTAGGAAATCAAAAAGTGTATCGCGATGGGAAAATCTGCTGTTAGGGACCTCTCTAGAGTACTCAGGAGCAACAGTGTCTCTCTGGAGACTAAGGTGCGCCTGATACAGGCCATGGTATTTGCAATCGCTTGTTATGCATCAGAGAGTTGGACAATGACTAGGGAGGACAGAAGGAGAGTGGATGCTTTTGAGCTGTGGTGCTGGAGAAGGGTACTGAATGTACCCTGGACTGCCAGGAAAACAAACAGATTTATCTTGGAGAGGATAAAACCAAGCTACTCCTTGGAGGCAAGGATTCTGGGGCTTCCGCTGACACATTTTGGACATGTTGCCAGAAGGGACGGGTCCTTGGAGAGGGACATCATGCTTGGGAGGGTTGAGGGACAACGCAGGAGGGGAAGACCCCCTATGAGATGGATTGATTCGGTGACTGGGGTAATCGGGATGGGTGTGTCAGAGGCGGTGCGGTTGGCGCAGGATAGAGCAGGGTTTAGGGCTGTTGTGCATAGGGTCGCTATGAGTCGGAAACGACTCGACGGCACATAACAACAACAACAAAGTATTTCCTTACTCTGTTGTGATGACTGCTTCCTAGTCCAAGTTTTACATGAGCACAATTAAGTGTTCAGGAGTTCTCATTCTTCTCAAGGTTAGCCACAAATTTTTTGTGATCCATACAGTCAAATACCTTTACATAGTCAATGAAACACAGATAGAAACTCCTCTGGTACTCTCTGCTTTCAGCCAAGATCCATCTGACTTTGATATTCCCAGTACCACAGTCTCTTTTAAACTCAGCTTATATTTCTGGTAGTTCTGTGTCAATGTACTGTTCCAGTCATTATCTTTTCATTGGTATCGCTGTAATGAATTACTACTTTTAACCGACTAAAAAGTGCCAGAACCTGTGAACGTTTTTATCTATTAAAAATACTAATTCTAACTTTAAAATCTGGTTTAGTCATTGAATTTTATTAAACAATTTTATGTTATTTTATCATTCCCTATTAATTCTATAAATTCATACAGAGTCACTTTTTATTAAAATATTATTACAACTTCTACTCTTTATATCCTCTTAGTCACTAATCTATATCATTTCATTTGTACGTCTTAAATTCCCAGCTGTTTGCAATATTCATTTTCTGGAAAAGGTATTGTGACATGGTTTGAGGCTCTGGCTAAAACAGGTTGTTTCTCCTCTTGAATATTTGATTAAGCTCAGCTCCAGTCAGTCAATTTTCCATGTACTCATCCTTCCGGCTGGCTGTGTGTCTAATAACTCTATCACTCTACCCTATCACGAAGGATAGGCTCCATGTGCCTTGCACCTGAGGAATGATTCAAACGTCCAGTCATCAGGAGGTCAGAGCAATCTAGCTAAGTCATCCTCCTTGCCATTACTAAACCTTCTCCTCTAATTTGAACTTGTCATTATCTTGCCCTTGCCTCCTGCGGGACCTTTCGTGTTCGGATGGTTGTCTTTCTTTGCCTGGGACCTGCATAATTCAGGGCGGGGGTAGGAAGAATAACTTACTTTTTATGATCTCACTGACTCTCTTTTCTACATTGTTGGAATATTCCCTTCAACAAAAAAGGGAAATTGTACCGAAAGGGAGAATTATTAGCCCTCTATGTTAGAACACACTTTGATAATATGATTGAGCTCTCTACATGTAAGATATATTCATCAAAGTGTTCAACTTGATTTTATCTCTTGAAATAAGATGTAATTATTCCTATTAGCACCACACACTAGATATTTTAAGCCATTGACATAATTAAAATAAAAAAACCCTTTTACTAAAATGTTTCTTTGATGAGAAAAAAAGAGACAAAAATACAAAGTAGAATTAAGCAAATAATGCAAATAGAATACAGCATTCACTTTTTACTCATATAACCTATAATTTTATGTGAATTCTGGATAATCAATTGATCACGAGACTACACAACTTATCTTCCCCTAACTTTTCCTCCTCCTACACAGATGATTACTACTCTTTAAACAGAAACAGGGTGCTGAATTGAGAATTTCAAATCTTCTCTTATTAAGAAATCTATCATATAAATAATGAGTAAAGCAAGCAACTTAGTTTTAATTTTCTTTTTATTGTGCAGAAGTCCTTTAATTCTCCAGTCAAATATAAATAATATACATTTCTCTTATATTTGCTTTTAAAACATATCTTTATTTTTAAAATTGAGTGATTCTCTGTAACAATCTTTGAATATTATCTTTCATTTTTAAAAATATTTTTATATACAGAATAATATATAAGGGTACTCTCTTGTTACTGTTTCTTGCTTCCCTGAAATCACTTGTGACTCATAACCACCCTGTGTGCAACTGCTGGTCTTAGGTCTTCCTTGTAATTGTTATGCTTGAGCCCATAGATGGAACTCCTATGTTAACATATCTTCCTAACCTTCTGCAGGGACTTGTTCCTACACTAGGATGACCAAAAGACAGGAGATAAAACTTTCTCCATGTTTGCTTCTAAGCATTCAGACTGCAATATTTCTTTTTATTTCATTTTGGCAGTCTATGACATCTTTAATATTCTTCTCCCAAACCTTAATTGAAAGACATCAATTCTTTTGTGATCTTTCTAATTTATTGTTCAGCTTTTATATGTTAAAACTACAAATGAAAAGGCTGGAACTTGACTCAGGCACAACTTAGTTCTCAAAGCGACATCACACAGTTAGGTTGTATGTCTTTGACATTTGAAAGTAACTTGGCAGAGATTTCTTGATACAACTAGAGTATAAACAGTTAAAATTACTTTATGAGGAAATTGACTAAGTTGTTTAAACAATTGCATTAATAAGAATAATTTTGTTTCATTGAGAAATGCAGACTGACTATAATCAACATACTTTAAAACATGTTCATTTCGTTATGTTCAACAGAAAGAGACAATGAAGTGTGTACATATATTTCAAATTTGTGATTTATTTTGGAGAAATAATTCTGACTGATTTTATACTGAAAATCATTAAGTAATAGGATTTTGAAAAGGCTAAGAATTTTATGATGACAACTATGATTTTTCACCCTTAGTGTATTGGTGGGTTTTTGGGGGGAGGGGTGTTATTACATTGAGGTATTATTGTTGCCCTTTAGTTAGGTGCTATTAACAACAGCTTTTTTTTTTCTTCAAATTTTTCTTAGTATGTGTTTAGTCAAAATACAGAAGTTCCTATTGTACTAATAAAGCTTAGTATAGGGGGAAAATCTCATTAAAGACACGAAGTTGATTACAATTTAAAAGAAAATAGGA